>NC_056735.1:391960396-392296229 GCF_019279795.1 Protopterus annectens
TTAAGTTCACATTTACAAACATTATACATCTCATATATTCTATACAATATAATCAAACCAACATTACATAAATTGCTTAATTCTTGCTTTCTCATTTCTCCTCTAAAACATTTTTCTGCATGTATTTTCCATGCAATTTCCAATTTTTTCTATGTAATTTACACCCAGCCTTTTGTAAAGATCCCACTTCCTTTTCTTTTATCTCTGTTACAATATTCACTACTTCGGGTGTGGTTGGTTTAGACTTTGATTTTCATTTTCAAGTAATTGCTTTTTTAGCAGCCACCAGATATAAACTTAACAGGGCCTTACAAGGTCTAGGTAATTCAGACCCTGTATTGCAGCTCAAAAACATTTCCTTAGTTACGCTCATTTGCTCATTCAGTATTTCAGACAGAGTACTCTGTAGCGAATTTTTAAAGTCCGCCGACTCGTTATACCCTGAGAACAAATGCTGCAAGGTACGTCTTTATTCCACACTTCTCCTCCAGCATTTGCCATCTACCTGAGAAAAAATTTCTTTGGGGTCTGCTTGGGGTATAAAAGTACCTATGCAAACACTTCCACCAAAAAATGTTATCTTCTAGATTTTGTTGCATATTTGGGAGCCATACACATTTCTTCTAGCTGTTTCTTTGTGAATTGCTTATGTAATCTCTCTTTCTGATCTTTTCTGATCTCCTCTGATTGACTCCTGTAATTATTGTGCAGTATTTTATATGCCCTGCTAATAATCCCTTTTTTAACAGCAGTTTCTGTTCTACATTCATCTAAAATCTCAACAAGTGCAGGTCTTTCATTTAAGATTCCCCTATCCATTTCTCTTTGCCTATATGTTGATATCAATCCCTGATAGGAAAGGCAATCTCTAGCCTGCAGTCTAAAAGTGTTTGTGGCCTATTTCCATTCTGTTACCTTTCCATCTCTAATTATTTATTCCCAATACCTTGGTTCCTTTGCCACCTTTCTCCAGTAAATTCCAGCCCCCTCTTACCTATTCTCTGTAACCCTAATTGCAGTCATCCCTGTCAGCAGAATCTCCTTTCTCCATTCCTGTGTTGCCTAGTTCTTAGTATACTTTCTGCTCCTTTATGAATACAATATTTTGTATGACTGTTGTTATTCTCCTTAAGGATCTACATCTAAAATACCACTCTTTCCTTATTTCTTGAATTACCTCCCTACTTCATTGTCATCCCATTCCACTTTGAATTGTAGCTTTCTGCTTGTGTTATATATATATGAGGCTTAACTGTGTAGCTCTGAAATATCCCTTCAAATCAGGAAATCCTAACCCCTCCTTATTCTACTGGAAGGATCTACTTATCCCACTTGGATCTTGCCCTCTTACCCTCTTAAGTAAATTCCTTCAACTCTTTATTATATATGATCCACAATTTCACCTCTGGTTGATGAAAATATGCCTGAACTGTGTATAACACAAAGGGGACTAAAAGCATTTTACTGCTTGTATCTTGCTGTCCATATCCACAAGCAAGAGCTTCTAGTTTTTCAGTCTTTGTATTATCTTTTGTTTAGTCTTTCCCCACACATCCTTAGCTTCCATAACATAATCCTTTTTAATCCATACTCCAAAATACTTCATTTTTATCATGTCCCCATAAGTATGGGTATTACTGAACTAATTCATGTGTGAGTACATAGTTTATAGCTATGAGCCTTTGTTTTAACTTCATTAATTTTACATCCTGAAAAGAACTGGAACTGTCTCAGAATGTTCCATAACACTGAGATGGCACTTTATGGTTTTATCAGGTACAAAATAATACAGTCTGCAAATAATGCCAGCATTTCTTGAATACCATACCAGTTATATCCTTGAATTTCTGAGTCCCTTCTTCTCTTTGCCAGTGGTTCCAACACAGCTTATCAGAGAGGAAACTTGCCAATGTAATTCTTGCTTGCGATCCTTCATATATCCTTCTAATTAACCTTATTTCTGAATGAGGAAATGCAAATGCTTCCAATATTCTACTTATAAAATCCCAGCTTATTTTGTCAAATGCTTTTCCTTCATCAGGACCCAACAACAACAAAGGTGTTTTCTTATAGTCTGCTTCCCTTTGGATCATCATTGCTCTATCAATATTACCGAATGTTTGCCTCTTGTCCACAAAGCCATATTGATCCATATTTATCAATTTTGACAACACCTTTAGCAGTCTTTTAACTAGTGTAGACATAAACAGATAATCTTGGTTTAAAATTGAAATGGATGTATATGAAGCTGGGTCGGAAGGTTTTTTTTGCCATCTTTAGGTAACACAGCCACCACAGCATTCTTCCAAGATGTTGGTGCTTCTTCTCCTTTTAAACAAATTAAACAAAATTTACCAGATCTTTATCATTTTCTTCCCTCCTAATTTCCAAACTTCTACAGAAATACCCTCTGTCCCTGGAGACTTTCCTGAAGATTGATTATGCATCAGTGTTTTTATCTCATTACCTTCTGTCTTAACTGTTCATTATTGAGCCTCTTGTATCTCTAACCTAGACATAATTAAGTCTTCCGTAAATATTTCCATATGTACTCTTTCTTGATTTCCATATTTCTCTACTTTATACTTATTTTCTTAAAATTTCCATCATATCTCTAAAACCTTTATAGGATCTGTGGTTATTTTTCTTGTTATAGTTTCCCTAAGGTTGGTGACAACCCTTTCAAAGTTCTGTTGTCCAAGTCATTATGCTGAAAGTTTTCAAGGTCTGGAGTCGTCAAAAATAGTTGCTTAACTGCAGTCTTTCTAAACTCATGCATATTATCCTGCTGTTCCCTTATTTTCTCTTTAGCACTCTGCATTTGCTGTTCCTCTTTTTCTGTGAGATTAACCTTATTCTGCAATACTTTACCTTTTGTCAGCCCTTCTAAATAATTTATATTACATCTTAACCATATCTCTTTCTCTTTTATTTTGACCCCATTTTTAAACTCTATTTTCATTTTATCCCAGTCATGAGCTATAACATCTAAAGATACTTCTATCTTCCCTAATAACTCTCGAATACTATCCACTTCCTATTCCTTATATTCCTCTCTTTTTAACAGGTAGGTGGGAAAGTGTCAGTGTCTTACTTTTACTTCATTATCCTGCATTTTTATGTTAGTTTTTATTGGTGCATGATTAGAAATAGTTGTTGGACATGTGTTGAAGGTTTCAATTAAATGCACATATTTTTATAAAATATATATTTTTATTTAGTCTAGCCCAGTTCAGCCGCGGTGGTGCAGTGGTTAGCGTTGTCGCCTCTCAGCAAGAGGTTCTCCCGTTCGATTCTCGGCTGGAGCGCCTTCTGTGTGGAGTCTGCATGTCCTCCCCGCAGTTGAGTGACGTTTAAAAACATGCAGGTAGGTACGTGCGTGAGTGGGTGTGGCTTCTTTGAAGGTTGGGCGTCAGGCTGGTAACTCGGTACCGTAAAAAAAATCCACTGCCAATCATTAGCGGACCAGAGTTCCACTGTGGTGACCCCTAACCAAGAAAAGCCGAAAGACATTTAGTCTAGCCCAGTTATTGTACCTTGGGGAATAATATGAAAATTCTGTTCATGTTCCTACTAGTGAATTCACTTCTTCCATACCAAATATTTTCATAATTTTTTTCAGAAGTCTACCCTCTTTTGTTATATTGTCCCTTCTAGGTCATCCTCACTATTGCATATCAATTTGCAGTCCCCACCTGTAAATAGTACTCCCTGCTGGAAGCTGATTACTTCTCCCAAAATTTTCTTAAGCTCCATAACAACAGATCTGATGTTGTTAATCTTCTTTCCATTCATCACTGATGGGTTCAGTTCTGAGCCCTCGAAACAGAGTCAGACTTTTTACCAAGCTAGCACCAGCCATAAAACTCTTGAGCTAAGTCTCTACCCAGAATGCCCTTCTCCGTGTTACCTCAGATCTCATTTGCCACGTAGCCGTAAAGCCTTGTTTCAGCTGAGCTCTCAGCTAAGTGAAACTTTTCTGATATTTGTGTGAAAACTTTTGGATATCTTCATATTTTAGTAAGCGATTAGTTTTTCTAGTGTCTTTTCTTCTGTCTGACCTTGGTTTTTCCTCTCTACCCTTAGTTACCGTTGATACACTTTCAATGACCACTGTTGGAACGGCCCTCCTCCCTTACCCTTGTGGTATTTCTTCAATACCATAGTTGGTATTGTTTAACCTATTAGCTGTCTTTTATTCAGGTGTTTCCTTTCTTTTCTCTGTCATACCAGTGTATTGTTATATTTGTGACCTTTTTCAACGGAGTTGACTTTGATTATAGTTGGATTATACCGGTGGCCTGTGGTGTTTTTTCTCTTTCAAGATGTCTGATAAGAAGGGTACTTCAGGTTTTAAGCATTGTACTTCATGTATGGGCAAGTTACCTAACAGTGATTCTCATGATGACTGTGTATACTGTTTGGGAGTGTCCCACCATTTGTCAGAGTTTCAGTCAACGCATTCTTAATGAGCTCAAAAATAAGCTCATTCTGAAAGTGTTACTCAAGTCTCCCTTCTCAGAGGCCATTTCTGTGATGGAGGTCTTAACTCCTCCTATTAAGGACAAAAAGAGATCCCACTCTGTTCCTTCTTCACCATCGAGTGATCAGAGCAAGCCTGGGAAATCAAAGGTCCCAAAGTTATCTTCGGAGCATAAATCAGCCTCCTCAGCTCTGTCTTCTTCGGCTCCGACCATCTTAAAACCATCGATACTGGCACCCATTCTTACAACCGTCCTGCCTCTGGCACCAATTATAGACCTTACTATGCCTATTTCGACTTCAGCACCTGTGGCCACGTCGGCTCAGGGCACACCTTCGACTACGTCATTAGTTTCTATTTTGGAACCGACCATTTCAGCTCTGAGTGCCACTTCGGCACCGAGCATTGTACCGACCTCACTGAATTTGACCCCTTTACTTCAGGTCTCAAAACTAGAGACTTTAGTGCCGGCAAACCTTGCACCACGGACCCAATACTACCCCTCCGTAGATCAATTTCTGGGCCAAACGTATAGCCCCTTCATCGATTGTCCTGACTCCCCATCCAGAGTATCCACTAGATCCACCAGGAGCCTTTCTGAACATGACGTGGTGCGTCTTGTAGACCAGCTGTTGTTAGCCAGGGGGATTCCCTCACTTTCTAAGACTCATCCACCTGCAGGAATTGGGTTGCCTTATCCACAGACTCCATCTTACACTCCTCCTTTAACCATCTCAGTTCCAAAGCCTTCTGCTCTGACATCTTTTGTGGAACCCATCACCTCAGCACGTATGGTGCATCTCACGCTGGCTCCAAGTTTTCCACTTTGGACTTTGGTTCCCGCTGAACCAGTCCTTCCTCAATCTGGGGATTGGGGGACTGGTGCGTTGGCCTGGGATACAGAGCCACCTCTCTCCTTGGTTCCATCCTCAGTGCCAATAGCCGCATCCATGCCGATCCTGCTTGAGGCTCCATTCATGGGGGCAGGTTCGTCGGAGTGGGGTGTAACCCCGGTCCCGAGGTTGTCTTTCTCAGTTCTGGGTTCCCATCTCACTTTGGGCAGGCCTGCCTTCCACTAGATGGAGAAGGCTCTTGCTTCTGGCAGCACTCTTTCGATGTCGGAACCCCAGTTTTCACCCCCTGAGCTACATCTGTCACAGACCACTCCCCCAGGACACCAGGCAGTGAAGCCACAGGTCACCCCTGTTCAGGTTACCGGCTCTTCCGAGTCCTCCTCAGAGACCCCCACTGAGGAGCCCCCTCGAAAGAAGACGTGCAAGAGGAAGCACATAGATACACCTGAGTAGTCCTTAATGGAAGACACAAATTACGATGATGGTGAAGTGTCCCCACGGTCACCTCCTGATAAATGTTAAAGCAGAGAGGTGACTGAAAGCCCTCCAACCCTTCATCTGAGGAGTCCGTGTTCCTGCAGGCTTTTTGTAACAGGCCTTCTACATCTTGGGTGACCCCGTCTGCCAAAAAGCTCATTGTGCACCGTGCTTGGAGCAACCCTGATTCCATTGAGGTGATCCCTCGGAGACCAGGCAAAATCCTTTCCCCTCCTGAGGAGAACCCACATTGAGCCAAAGGGTTGCCAGCTGATGCTGTGGTGGTGACGGCGGCCACGAAAAAGGACTTGGCTGAGGAAAGTCCTGCTGTCCACCCACCCAACAGGGAGTCCTGGGTGGTGAACAGACTTGGGAAGCATGTGTTTGCTTCTGGAACCTTTGCCATACAGTTCCTGAATTATTTGTCACATTTTATAAGGCTCCAGAGGGACTTGATCTTTGAACTCTCTGGGATGCTCGCAGGACAGTTGTTTGACTAGGTCAGGGACAAAGTGGCCTCGCAGCTCGCAACCCTGGAATCAATATCCAACTTGTCCATGAGTTTGCTGCCACATGCAACTGAAGGGACGGCTGGAGCAGCGGGTTTGGGCATTGTTAAGAGGTGTCATGCCTGGATGCGCATTTGTCACCTTGTGGACCCCTTCAAGTCTTCCTTTCTGAATGCTCCCATTGAAGCTTCTTCCCTTTTTGGCTACAAAGTGAAGAACATGTTAGCTAGGTGTGATCAAGATGGAAAGACCCTGTCTGCCATAGGCCTATGGTTTTCCAACCCTTACTGTACCTTCTCCAGGAATCAGAGGAGTGGAAAGATGTGACAGAAGAAATCTCTGGGTCCCTTCCATGCCGAACGTGGTGATGATACTCCCAGAGGCAGAGAAGGTAACAATTCCGGAAGATGCCCTATAGAGGCAGAGGGGGTCCTCGTAATCAGGACTCCAGGGATTCCTTCTCTGGACAACCCTATCAGCGCTCCTGAGGAGCAGCCCAATTGCTTATCTCTGGAAGCAGTCGGGGGTCATTTCTCTCTGCACCAAGCTGCCTGGCAATCCATAACCACCGATCGTTGGGTGCAGAGAATTATCACCAGAGGTTACACCATTCCCCTTTCTTGTCAGCTAATTTTCCCAAGAAAACTTCCCGACGTTCCACCCAGTCAAAGGGAAGAAGCAGCTTCAGAGATTATAAAGCTGTCTCAAAAAAGAGTCATCCAACTAGTCCCACCAGACCAGCGCGGATCCGGATTTTACTCGAGATTCTTTTTCGTACCAAAAAAGACAAGGGACTGGAGACCCATTTTGGATCTTAGCAGCTTAAACAAGTCTGTCACTCAAACCAAATTCCAGATGATCATGGTTCAGTCCATTCTCCCCTTTTTAAGAGAAGGCGATTGGATGTGCTCTATACATCTCCGGGATGCGTATTACCACATCGTTATACAAATGCTCCAGGAGTCTGCTTCGCTTCTGGCTAGGAGCCAGTCATTATCAATTCTGTGCCCTGCCGTTCGGTCTCTCTGCAGCCCCCAGAGTGTTCACGAAATGCATGGTAGTGGTAACAGCTCACGTGAGACTAAAAGGATTCCGGGTGTTTCCATATCTGGACGACTGGCTCCTTACTGCCCCCACCGAGCATCTTCTGGTAACAGCACTGCATTATGCTCTCTGTCAAAATTGTTGGGAATAACAATACATTGGGAGAAATCAAACCTTGTCCCTACACAACAAATAGAGTTCAATGGAGCAGTGTTCAGTACTCAGTCCTGTCTGGTATCACTCCCAATTCACAGACTCCATCGATTGAGGGTTCAACTCCGGGTGATACTCTCACAAGCAACAGTTTCTGCAAAGGAAGTTCTTCAAGCCGTAGGTTCTATAGCAGTATCAATCCCAATAGTGCCTCTAGCAAAGCTACACATCCGGATTCTGCAATGGCTCCTTCTGTGTCAATGGTTCCCAAACTATTACACGCCTCAGTTACCAGATTCGAATAACCAACTACTGCAAACAGGACCTGCTTTGGTGGATAAGGCCAGACGTAGTACTTTGGAGTCTTCCATTTCAGTCTCCTCAGCGCACAGCCATTGTGACCATGAATGCTTCCCTGGTCGGGTGGGGGGGCATTTCCAGGGAAAGACTTTCCAAGGCACATGGTCCACCTGAGAAGCCCACTTGCATATCAATGTTCTGGAACTGAGAGCTGTGCTGTTAGCATTGCAGGCCTTCCATTTGGCTCTCCCTTCCAGGACAATTGCAATTCAGTCAGACAATATGAGAGTGGTCTGGTATGTCAACAAGCAAGGAGGAATCATGTCCTATCCCCTGTGTCAAGAAGCCATGAAAATTTGGCAGTGGGCGATAGCTTCCAACTGCTTGCTAATAGCAACGCATATCCCGGGGAGCACCAACATGATTGCGGACAAGCTGAGCAGATGCAGCCTCATGCCTCACAAGTGGTCCCTCAAACCTGAGGTGGCGTTGGCAATCTTCAGCCACTGGGGCCAGCCCTGCTATGATCTTTTCGCCTCCCCATCAAACACCAAGTGCAGCAGCTATTTTGCCCTACTTGCCCTGGAAGGGGAGTCACAGAGGGACGCACTGACCCACAATTGGCCCATGGGACTTCTTTACGCTTATCCTTCCATCCCTTTGATTCCACAATTTCTAAAGAAAGCTCTTCGGTTGAGATGCAAGGTGATCCTGATAGCCTCATTCTGGCCTCGACAAGTTTGGTTCCTCTTCCTTCGGCCTCACCTAGTATACCCGCTGTAGATTCTGGACCCTCCACCAGATATGATTACTCATCCCCAAGGGTTGAGTCACCAAATCTGTCCAGTCTCAAGCTGACAGTTTGGTTTCTCCACTTCCACTAGTAGCCAGGCAAGCTAATCTCTCCTTGCCTGTTCAAGACATCATTCTGGCCTCTCATAAACCATCCAGCAGAAGACTATACCAGGATAAATGGAAAAGATTCTCCATCTGGTCCAAGGATAACATGCTAGACCCATATTCGGCTCCAGTTACTGCAGTGCTTCAATACTTGAATAGTTTTTTTGATAATGGAGCCTTTGCCTCTACCATACAAGTACATCTAGTGTCAATTTCCACAATAGTATAGATGGCACCCCTCTTATCTCTCTGCGCATTTGCAAGGCTTTCCTCAAGGGGACTTCTCATATCAGGTCTCCTGTCAGGCAGACCATGGAACCATGAAACCTCACTCTAGTCCTTCAGTCTTTGACTCAGAAACCTTTTGAACCTGCTGCGCAGTGTGACCTAACGTTTTTGTCTTGGAAATCCTTGTTCTTGGTAGCCATCACGTCTGCCAGAATAGTCTCGGAGCTGCAGGCATTGTGTATCAAGAGGCCCTGTCTGGTCTTTTATAAAGACAGAGTATCTCTTCAGACGAATCCATCCTTTCTCTCCAAAGTTGTTTCTGAATTCTCCATAAACCAGACCATTGACCTACCAGTGTTCTTTCCGAATTTTGCCAATAGAGGAGAGCACTGTCTTCACTCTTTAGATGTACATAGACAATTGAGATTTTATCTAGACATGTCCAAATCTGTCCGTAAATCTGAATAGCTTTTCATCTCCTGTTCTGGGCCCAGAATGGGAGAGGCTGTTTCCAAGGTTACTTTATCAGAATGGCTAAGGGACTGCATACGTTTCATCTATTCCCTCAGTAATGAACTTATGCCAAAAGTTAAAGTTCAGTCCACTAGATCTATGACAACATCTGTAGCTTTCCATTCCAGGGCTTCCATGGTTGATATTTGTGCAGCAGCTACTTGGGCTAAGCCTCATACCTTTATCAATCATTACAAATTGGGCTTGGTCTCCAGAGGGAGAGCTGCATTTAGCTCAGTGGTACTCAGGAATGTTCTTCCATAAGGGCCGCCCATGGACCTCAAGGTAGCTGGGGATTCTGTCCCATCAGTGATGAATGGAAAGAAGATGAACAACTTCAGATAAAGAAGTTATGTCTTACCATAATGCTCCATCTGTGTTGTTCATCTTTTTTCATTCATCACTTTTCACCCTCCTTCCCCATCCAAAGGCTCCTGGGGTTTTCTTTGGGTCTAAGTAGTGCCCTAGGGTAGTTGCGCTGAAGTGGCCTTGGCTTTACTTTCTTTTCTCTAGCAAACTCGATGTGAGGTAACAGGGAGAAGGGTGTTCTGGGCAGTAACTTTGCTTGAGAGTTTTTTGGCTGGTGCAAGCTTGGTAAAAAGGCTGACTCAGCTTCGAGGGCTCTGAACCGAACCCATCAGTGATGAATGAAAGAAGATGAACAACACAGATGGAATGTTATGGTAAGACATAACTTCTTTTTTTTTTTGGTGAAATATAAATACATGCCATTGTAATCCTCCTAATTACTTCCCTTCTCTTCTATACCTAATATTCTGCTGGATATCTATTCTGAAATCCTGTCTGTAAAATTCACATGCTTATTTCTTTCCAAACTTGTCTCCTACAGCGTTGCTTTTTGTACTCTGCATTTCTTAATATAATTCAATACTCTTTCCTTTTTATCTATACCTGTATGGCCATTCATGTTCCAAGATAATATGGCTAGCATAACCATCATGATAAAAAGCTATTGTTCCCACCTATTATACATGACAGTTTTTATGAATGTGTTTTTCCGGCTTTTATGTTACATGTATATATTAATGTTTGGCAAGCCGATCTTTTGTACAGTTGTTTCATCTTATCTCTGTTTGAACCTATGTTACATTTTTCAAGACTTTTTGTTTTATTGAAAACCCTCAAGCAAAAAAAAAACTAAATACAAAACAAACTATCAAAAAACTAGAGCTATTTGGGCAACAACTTAAAACTCAAGAATAAGAAAAAGCCATTATCCAGTACCAAGGATGCCAAAAACAAAAACAGAATGAAAGTTCTTTATTTTATTACAGTTTTTGGTTTCGGCATCCCTGGTACTCGATAAGGGATTTTTCATTTTTGAGTACTAAATACAACACAGTCTCATCCTCTATTAACTTGGAAGAAACACACAAAGCTATGTACATCTTTGAAACATGAAGTTTAACCCTCCAGAAGGGAACAATTAGCCCAAATTGATGGCTGCACCTATAGGCATTATCTAACTTAAAATTAAGGTTACCCTTGCTAAAATGCATGCTACGGCCTGTGCTCTCATTTACAGTAATTGCTCTCAGTTCTTTTCTTATCTCTCTTCCCCTCCCAGATATGAAAAACAGCTTGTATGTTTTCAGAAAACAATAACTTTTAGCTGTAAGAAAAATTGCACTGGCTATTTGTAAAGAAAACGAAATTGCACACTGTTCTTTTAACTTAATTAAAGTATTAAGGCTGCTAGGGAAGTTGTACCTGCTATTCGCTTCCCATAACTTCACACTTCATTTTTACACTGAACTGCTTTAATGCCTTTAAATTTTGCATTTCTCTCAGAAAGAAATACCCAGAATTCTCAAGATTAACTGCCTGCACCTACAGACAGCTTGTCTCCATGGAAATGTACTCAGCAATGAATCTTTGTAAGTTTTGCTCAGAAAAGAATACACAGCTGCCCTCAAGTGCCGACATTTCAAAGCCACTGAACATTATTCAGTGGAAAACAAACAAGTTAATATTGGATTTCTTTATTTTGTCTCATTTTCAAAGCCTACATGATTACAAAAGCAAATGTTCGCAGCCCAAGCCAAAAGCAGCATTCCAGACATTCACCCTTGTAAAATAGACAGAAAATGTCCAAGTTCTACATGTAGTATAATCACTGCACTTTTACACTCCACCCTCACCCCAGCAGCCCAAGATCATAGCAGATTAACATTAAACTTGTTTTTGCCCAACCTTCTTTCTCTTGTTCTACTGTAAAACCTATATTTCTTACAACTAAGAAAAGTACTTGTTTACTTTCATATTTTCAATACATACAACAGTCATTAAAAAGACTCCCCACATTTAAAATACCCCTGACTACACTACACAAAACTGTTTTACTGTGTATAACATGCAGTTTGTATCATGAAATGTTTAATACAAATATTAATAAGTACAAAAATTGTTTTACTTACAGTTAATGCCCCCCCTTTTCCCCCTGTCCTTCTAAACAATAATGATGTCAAGTTGGATATATGCTTTACAGTCCACCCACAAGTTTAACAAAGTCAACAAAAGTCCAGTGTTTTTCAGACACTTTTTTTCCTGTAAAATCATATTTTACAAATGTGATAAGATGCGTTATGGTCTTTCTTTTTGGTTTTTGGTCGTTGTCTTGTTCATCTCCATCTCCCAGTATCAGACTCCCTTTCAAGTCCAAGGTGTACAGCTGATTCTTCTAGTCAACTCCTGTGCTTTTATCCATTTCTCAAGCATTTCACATTGGAAATTATTTCACTGACAATGTCTCTCTATGAACCTTACAATCAGTAGAATGAGAAGCATAGTCCCCTTCTGCTTGCTGACTCACTTTTTGTTGAATAAACTTTATTTCCTCTTTAGCCTGTTCATCAGAAAAATGACTTTGATTCTGCAGGAAAAAAAAAACACTTTGAAGACAGCTGAATACAGCAGCTTGAATTGCACACCTGTCTCTCAACAGTCCCTGATTGCCTGGATACATTTGCTTCTCTTCTGCCTGGTGTATCATTTTCTACAAAGACTCTGCTGTCTCCAGTTTTTAATACTTTGACCTTCTGCCATAATTTTGTCTGGATCAACTCTTTCTGCTGGCATGATTGCATCTTTACTAATATAGGTTTTGGCTGCTTTCTCATAGCCAGGTTTGGAGCATACACTCAATGTGCCCTTTCAGTTAATAAATTCTGTTGTGAAACGTTGGTCCAGTTGCTTATTTGTGCACTCATAAAATTAATGTAGTCTGTTCCTTTCAGTTTCTCTGACACAGCAGAAAATCTCATTTTTTTCTCTGCATGCTCTGCATTCTAACTCTACTATTTTTTAACCGTTTTTTTTTTTGAGAAACCTCATACTCGACCATCTTTTTTTTTCATGTCAGCCACTTATTTTTGTAATTTTATCAGTTTTTCTGAATGGCTAATTAAAATGTCTTCTATTTTTTCCAGCCTTTTGTTGTTTGAATTGATGTTTTCCTTCAGTGTTTCATTCATTTTAATCACCTTTGAGTATATCTGATTTATTGTTTTCTGTAAATTAATGGAAGCCATCTCTTGAGCCAAAGCTGAAGCTTGAACTGCTTTTTGCTGAACAGCTGCAGAATCCTTCCCAGATGGTGTTTTCTCTTCTCGTTTTCTGATTAGTTTTCTCTCAGATTTTACAAAAGTCTTCATTGCTGGCATCCAGGCAGTTTATTTACTAGTAACTGAATTTTACCAAAAAACAAAAATTCAGTGGCACTCATTTTCCAAAGTTTCTGTTTTCACACTGGGAGAGCTGAAGTTATGCTGTTGAGCAGTGTGCAGCCCTCTTGGAATTGCCACTCTAAATAATTCTAATCACTTCTTAACAATATCTCTTTTTCTTTTTTTTCTACCATATGTTTAAACTCCACTTTTATTTTATCCTATTCACTAGCTATAACTTTTGGAGTACTTTCTATCTTCCCTAAAAATTCCTGAATAATTTCCACCACCCATTCCTTAAATTACTCTCTTTTTAACACCTAGGTGTGAAAGCACCAATGTCTTACCTTTCCTTCATTACTTTGCATTTTTATCTTCATAATCATTTTTGTACATGATTTGAAATGCTTATTGTATGATGTTCATCGTGCATACAGCTGCAGTCAAAACAGATGGGTTCTCCTGCCGTCAGGCGGGTCCTCGGTCGGCCGAATTCCAAAGTCTAGGTCCGGCGTCGGTTGTCGTCGCTTCTTTCCTGACGTCAGTGTGACAGGGGTATAAAAGAACCAGCCGACGCCATTTTCTCCAGTCTTTCTTGCCGCGCGGTGCCCGAAGCAGAAGCAGTTCGCAAGTGCCCGTCGGCCAGCTCCTGAGATTACGAAAATTTGGAAACCGAAGTCTTCTTAAAAGTTAAGTACCCCGTTGGGGAAATTTTTCTTGCCTCAGACCGATGTCAGACAAAGTTAATAATTGTATTTCTTGTGGGAAACAAATACCGCATAAGGATTTCCATTCCCTCTGTATTCCTTGCTTAGGCCCAGACCACGACGTCTCGGTCTGTCGCTTTTGTGCTACATTCAACAAACACACTATTAAGCGTCGGGCGGAGTTCGCCCAGCATTTTTTTGGGAAAGCATTTAACTATAGTATGTCGTCGGATACTCCGACTCAGGTTTTGTCTAAAAAACTGAAAGACAAGGACCCACACTCGAGGTCCGCGGCCTCTACCGACACCACGCCAAAGCCGACTACACGTGGTCCGGTTCTCAGCAAGGCGCCTACGCAGCCCCTGATTATCGACGACACATCCTTGGTGGTGTCTCCTGTACCCGAGGTCGCAGGCTCCTCGGCCCACACCCCGACTACAGAGACCAAAGCCACTCTTGGCGTTGAAACACAGAATGTGGACAGGTCCACCTCCACTCAAGGTGTCTTCAGACCTTCCTCTTCTTTCTCCATCAAGGCTTTCACCAAGTCTAAAGCAACCATGCACCCTAAGAGACCAGCTACACAGGGCCCATCTCCAGGCCCCATGCCTAAGAAACAGATGCTTAAAATGGCTGAGGATTTAATTACTCTAATCAGAGGTTCTCAGCCTCCTTCGGACAAAAGGCCCAGAGTGGAGGAAGATTCCCCCTCCTCTGATCAGGGCTCCATTATTTCAGAACACTTTGATGATCAGGAACAGTCTTACTCCCCTTTTGAAGACTCTGATTCAGAGGAGTCTATTCCTTCTGTATCCCCCCCTGAGGATTACTCATTTGGGGAAACTTTGCATACCTTAAGGGAACACTTCCACTGGGAAGGCCAGGATTATTCAGATTCCAAGAAAAGGCTCAGGGAATTTCTTTTGTTACCCCAGCACAGGCCTCTGGCTATACCTCCTGTCTTGGACATCCTAGATGATGTTTACTCGGAGGCCTGCCTTAACCCGGACTCTCTACCTCCAGCTCCAGTTAAGCCTGACAGGTACTACAGGGTTCCTGACTCACACCAGTTTCTATACAAAAGCTATGCTGCTGACCTAGAAACCATTTCACAGGGGCCCAAGGGAGTTAAGGCCTCCATTGCCAAAAATCCATTGCCTTCTGAGAGAGATTCCAGATCCTTAGAAAGGTGGGGAAAAAAGGTATATACCTCGGCTACCTTATCCATAAGGGCCTTAAACTGTCAGTTTCATATGCTAAAATACCAACAGTTTCTGTTATCTCAATTGAAAAGTAAAATGTCACAACCTGAACAACCAGACTTGAAGGAGTTGCAGGATTTGATGCATAGTGCAGAACAAGTGGGTAAACATACCTTACAATGTGGTTTTGATGCTCTAGAGGCCTCATGTAGAGCTGCTGTTACAGGCTCAGTCATACGTAGGCATGCCTGGCTCAAGGAACAAGCCTTGCCTGATCATGTCAAAGCTAAATTACTAGACGCCCCTCTTCAAAAGGATGTACTATTTGGAGCAAATGCTGAGGAAGTATTATGGAAAATGGAGGAAAAGGCTAAATCAATGCAAACTGTGAAAGAATTTCTACAGGTTCAACCCCACGTTTTAGTAGAAATTGGCCTTCCAAAACCTTTCCTGCCACAGACAGACCCCAAAGAGGCAGATACAGGCGCCCGAGGGGCAGAGGACAATCACAAGGATCGTACAGAGGCAGACAATGGCAAGCTCCTACACAAAGAGATGGTGAGGACAACTCGCAATCTTTCAGAAAGCAAACCCAATGACTTTCCCCTTTGCATGCCAACCAGGTCTCAAATGGCAGCCCCCTTACGAGGAAAGCTGGCACTATTTTCAAAAAATTGGCATGTTGTCACAAAGGACAAATGGATCCTGGACATTATAAACAGAGGCTACAAATTCCATTTTCATACCCTTCCAAAAATGAGAGGCATGCCATACCTGCCACACAATCAAAGGGCAGAGGCACAAAAGCAAATTTCAGATCTTATAAACATGAAAACTATTCAAGAGGTACCTACACACGAACAAGGTCAAGGTTTTTATTCCAGGCTATTTCTGGTGCCAAGGAAGGGAAAAGATTGGAGACCTATTTTGGATCTTTCCATCCTAAACACATTCCTACTCGTACCAAAATTCAAGATGCTCACTCTACAGCAACTTCTTCCCATGCTCGGCAAGGAGTCTTGGCTGGTAACATTGGACCTCAATGAGGCATACCTGCATGTCCCATTCAGACAAAATTGCAGAAGATACCTCAGATTTCTTGCAGGTTCAACCCATTATCAATTCTCTGCATTGCCCTTTGGCTTATCTACTGCGCCCAGAGTATTCACGAAATGCCTGGCATCAGTAATTGCCTACTGCAGACTTCAAGGGATACAAATATACCCTTATTTGGACGACTGCCTGATCCAAGCGGACAGCAAGCACATTCTTCTGAAACATCTGGCTTATGTAATAATGTTATTAAACTCTCTGGGATACACAGTCAACAAAGAGAAATCAAGGCTAATACCCTCTCGGAAGATAATTTTCCTGGGTGCCAATTTGGACACAAACACCCAGATGGCCTACCTCATGCCAGAGAAGCAGGGGCAACTAATTCAATATTTCAGAACACTGGCAAATTGCACCAGGCTGACTGCAAGGAAAATCCTGCAGGCTCTGGGATTCATGGCATCTTGCATCTTACTAATCCCATGTGCAAAAGCTGCATATGAGAAAACTACAATGGTACCTAAGAAACATATGGTCTCAACACAGCCACAGTTTGGAAACAATAATACCACTAATTCCATGTCTGCAAAAGGAATTTCTGTGGTGGGCTCAAGCATGTCAAACAAACACAGGTCTTCCATTCAACAAGCCTCAAGCAAATCAAGTCATCACAACAGACGCCTCGGACTATGCCTGGGGGGCGCACATGACAGACCGGTGCATTCAGGGCAAATGGTCCCAAAAAGAAAAGCACCTTCACATCAATCAAAAAGAAATGCTAGCAGTAATAAATGCTATTATAGCTTTCAAGGACCTTCTACAACCAGGTCAACTATTGATAAGAACGGACAACGCCACAGTTATGTGGTACATAAACAAGCAGGGAGGAACACATTCTTACCCCCTATGCAGACTGGCCATGTCACTTTGGAACATGGCCATGGACTTACAAATGGAACTACAAGCACAGTACTTGCCAGGCAAGGAAAACACGCTGGCAGACAACCTAAGCAGGAATATGACAGATCCACATGAATGGAAGTTGCATCCAAAAGTTTTTACAGAAATAATCCAAGAATGGGGAAGGCCAGACATAGATCTCTTTGCCTCCCACAAAAATCATCAATTGACAAAATTCTGCTCAAGGATCTTCCATCCAAAGGCCTGGAGAGTGGACGCTCTCTCTTTCAGTTGGACATCAATGACAGTTTATGCCTTCACGCCTCTTCCTCTGCTGCCCAAAGTCCTATTGAAGACCAGAGCAGACAGACCAAAGATGATCCTCATTGCTCCGGACTGGCCATGGCAACACTGGTACCCACTCCTGAGGAGCCTGACGCATTCCCCACCATGGACCCTGCCTCTAATGCCTCTTCTTCTGACTCAGCACAGCTTCAAAACTCTTCACAGTCAGCTAAAAACACTCAATCTAGCCGCATGGAAGATTCCTTAGCATCACAGCAGGCCCTACTTTCCAAGGAGGTGCAGGATGTCATTTTGGAGGCCAGAAGGCCATCAACTAGAAAAGCTTACTCCGCCAAATGGAAACGTTTTTGTGTCTGGAATGAGAAAAAGGGCCAGAACCCTGGAAAACTGAATTTACCTCAAATACTACAATATTTGGCTGAACTGCTAAGCAGTGGACTTTCGTTCTCCTCCATCAAAATCCATACCTCAGACATTTCTGCAGAATACAACACTGATCCACCTTTATTCTCTCACCCTCTCTTAAGACAGTTCCTCAGAGGGGCTAAGAATTTAAGACCTCCAAGGAAACAACCAATACCTGCTTGGGATCTTAATTTCATTCTGGAAAAACTGACCTTGCCTCCTTTTGAGCCAGCTGCCTCATCAGATTTGCAATATTTGTCCTGGAAAACAGCGTTCCTTCTGGCTATCACTTCAGCTTGTAGAGTTTCAGAACTACAGGCTCTCATGGCTGTCCAGCCTTTTATCATCTTCCATCAGGACAGAGTTTCCTTACGAACCAACCCGTCCTTTATGCCTAAAGTGGTATCCAGAGTAGCTTTAAATCAGGCCATACATTTACCTACTTTTTATCCTAATCCTCAAAACAAAGGGGAGAGATTACTACATTCCTTGGACATCCACAGACAACTGCGCTATTACTTGGACAGAACAAAGCCTTTCAGAAAATCAGAACAGCTCTTTGTGGCCTATGCGGTAGGAGTTCTAGGAAAGCCAATTTCCAAACAGACAATCTCAAAATGGATAGCCCACTGCATATGCTTTTGCTATTCTTTTCATGGCAAAACTGTACCTACAGGCATTAGAACCCATTCCACCAGGGCCACAGCCACCTCTGCAGCCTTCCTCAGAGGAGTACCTACCAAGGATATTTTGGATGCAGCCACTTGGAGTTCTGTGCATACCTTCTGTAAGCACTACCACCTACCTTTATACTCCAAATCTAGAGCAGGCTTTGCCACTGCAGTCTTGCAGGGCATTTTGGCTCCTCCTAGTTCCACCTAGTGCCTACCACCCCTTTCTTAGCTTTGGGATTCTACCCATCTGTTATGACTGCAGTTGTATGCACGATGAACATAGTACAGTTTTGTACCTACCATAAATGTAGATGTTCGAGTGCTAATACAGCTGCAGTCCAGGTTTCCCTCCCTCCTTCCCCTCTAGGGGTATTCTTTTATGGTGTATTTGCTTGCAACTACTGTTTTTTGATTATATTGCATTGCATTATTACATTATTTTATGTATTGCCTTCCTTCTGGGGGCACCTGACATCTCTGCGGCAAGAAAAACTGAAGAAAATGGCGTCGGCTGGTTCTTTTATAACCCTGTCGCACTGACGTCAGGGAAGAAGCGACGACAACCGACGCCGGACCTAGACTTTGGAATTCGGCCGACCGAGGACCCGCCTGACAGCAGGAGAACCCATCTGTTATGACTGCAGCTGTATTAGCACTCGAACATCTACATTTATGGTAGGTACAAAACTGTACTTTTGTCAGAGTGGTCAATTAAATGCACATATTCCTGAGAAATATAATTTTTATCTAGTCTAGTCTAGCACAGTTATTGTACCTTCAGGGGTAATACATACATTCTCTCTTAAGTTTCTACTGCTGAATTCACATCTTCCATACCAAATATTTTTGTAGATTTCTTCAGAATTCTACCCTCTTTTGTTACAGTTTCCCTTCTAGGCCCCCCAAATACATCCTTTTTTATGCAAATCAAATTCCAATCTCCACCTATAAGTAATATTCCATGCTGAAAGCTGATTATTTCTTTCAAAATTTTTTAAGCTCCATAATAGCAGTTTTAGGTGGAATATAAATACATGCCAGTGTAATCCTCATCCCTTGCCAGTAACCCCGTACTACCACGCATCTGTCATTCTTATTTTTTAACTCTTCTGTCATGATTGGAGCAATAAATATAAGTACTCTTTTTTTTTTTTCCTTTGTCACTGATACTCTGCTGAATACTCATCCTGAAATCCTTTCTTTATCAAATTCATATGCTCATTTCATTCCAAATGTGTCAACTGCAGCATTTCTGTTTGCAGTGTACATTTCTTAATGTAATTAAATATTCTTTCCTTTTGGTCTGTACCTCTGAGACCATTCACATTCCAAGTTGTGATGTTGTTTAGGATCACTGGATTATTCACTTAAGGCTTATATGGATAGCTGTTCTATTTGTTATTGCCCGTTGTCTTATAATAGTAGTGATAGCAAAGTGTCCTACCACAGAATCCATGCTTACAACCTCAAACAATATTTATTACATGACTGGGTGGTCTTTTTCTCCCTCATAGGTTCATAAATGATTACTAGGCTAATGGCTCAAGAGCCTTTATAAGGCTAGCCAATAATACCCAGGATGTGGCAATATTATATCTTAATTCCCCAGATATGGGATGGGGTAGTATCAGATAGCAAGTCTTTGGGTGTTGGATCCCTAAGTCATTTTACAGGTTGTGTCTGTCCATAAGGGACATGGGTAGTACCCCAGCAGTGAATTTATGGTTCCCTATCTGTTTATCCAAATTCTTTTTGAAGAGAGTGATTGATAGGTTTCATTTGATGAAGATAGGAGTTTTATTCCCTAGATGAGGTAGTCTTTGGGATATGAATCTGTCTCTCCAGCAACTTCTGTTAGAGTCATAAGTAAGGTTCCGGTCCATGGAACACGTAACCCTTGTATATTTGTTCTTGTGAATATGTAACATTTTCATCAGGGGTAAGTCAGAGAATGCTGTGTAAGTCAGGTATAAGTCACCTCTCAATAAACGATATGAAATGGAGTAAAGTGGTAGGATCTTTAGTCGGTCTGCATAAGGCATGTGTCTTATGCTTTGTATTTTTTAGAGAAACCTCTGGAGCTGCTGCAGTTGGTGTAAGTGCCTGGTTAGGTACGTACAGAAGGGAGCATTGTATTCGAATATGAGCCTGATGAGGGACAAGTACAGTGGCACTGTGTTTTTCTTTGATCTTGATGCCGTGGCTTTACTTGAAAGTTGAGCCATACAGAATAATTTCCTCGCTACCACAGCTAACTGGTGGTCAAAGTTTAGGTTACTGTCTGTGTTCCTAGGTCCCTCACCACTGGGTCTACTTTTAAGGGTGTGTTATCAATATAACTGGTAGGAATATCTGATTTACTGAAGGGTATGATTATGCCTTTTTTAACATTTAGTCTTTAAGCATGGTTTTGGCACTAGTTATTTGTAATTTTTATGCCTGTTTGTAGGATGCCAACATCCTTTGGTATTCGGTGATTGCTCCCAGCTTGCAGTCTTGCTGAGCCAGAGGCACCCAACATTGGCCTTCACTTCAGATATGTATATACCAAACAGGAGGGGTCCCAACACTGAGCCCTGTGGGACACTGCTAGTAACAGGTTTCTTATCAGAAGTGGATTCACCTCTCTGGACTTTTGCCCCATCAGTGAACCAGTTTGCTGTTCATTTGATGATGTAGGAATTTATGCCTAACTCAGCATAGTTATGATCCCTGAATGGGGGATTGTATTGAAAGCTTTGGCCATTCTGGATAAGTGATGTGTACCATTTTACCCTCATCTGTGGTCCTGGTGACTTCCTCAAAGTCTACCAGATTGAACAAGCAAGACCTCCCTTTGACAAAGCCAAATTGGCTCTGGTCCAGTGTTTTGAGATTTTCTGTGTCGTTATTGATCAGGTCCATGATAATTCTCTCCATGGCCTTGCATATAAGACTAGCCAAGCTTATGGGTTTGTAGTTCTCTGGGTCATCTGATGGGCCTCCTTGTGTAAAAGAACTATTGCAGTCCTCCATTCCTGTGGGACGAAGCCCATCTGGTGGGTATGGTAAAAGAAGGTTTTTAGTAGCCGTAATAGATTCTGTTTTACTCTATTTAAGAAGCATTCGGGAATGTTGTCTGGACCCACTGAGGATGTGTTTTTGGCTTTAGCATGTGCAGTTAGGACCAGTTCCCTCTTAGTGACTGGTTTGGGGATGGCTGTAGGTATTTCTTTGGATGTGGTAGGAGGTGACTGGGGGAAGGAGAAATTTGAACTGAACTAGTCAGCTGGCAGGTTTGCTGTAGTTTCAGGCTGGGTGTGAGTTTTGCTGTTCATGATTGACTCAGTACATTGACAAGCATTTCCTCCAGAGGTTACTAATATAATTAAAATAAGCCTTATAGTTATCTTTCTTCTGGAAGGTTGTCCTTGCCTCATAGTTTGCTTTGGCAGATTTGATAATCTCTCTAATTTGTTTGTTTAGACTGTTGAGTGTCTTTTTGCACTGTTTTGTCTGTTCTTTTTTTGCTTTGGATAGTTTGGAGAGGATTTTGTTTCCTTTTGTTGAATAGCCTATTTATGCTAGGGGTCCACCAGGGTGGGGGGTTTTTTGGCAGTAATCATAGGTTTGAGTCAGACAGGTGCTGTCTCCTGTATGCAGCTGTGAATGTGGTAGCACAGTGCTTTTGTGTGCAGTTCAGAGTAAGCCTTAGTGTCATTTGGGTTTGAAGGGGTTTGGAGGTTTAATAAGCTAAAACAAACCAGAGAAGGATCCAAGTTTTTATTCCAACGACCAAAGAAGGAGAAAGCTTGGTATGACCAGGCGAAAGCGCTCGTGGTAATTCTTGTCCTTCTTTGGTCGTTGGAATAAAAACTGTTTTACTGAACTCTGTGGAAAGTTAGTATTTTCATTTGAAGCATTTGTTTCAACTAAAACAGTATTTCAATCAACAGTACTGTGTGGCAGTTAATCAGTGTGTTTGGCACCGGACCACTTGGATCCTTCTCCGGTTTGTTTTACTTGTAACTGTGGTTCTTTCGTTTTTATAGGTTTAATAAGCTGTCACATAGTTTGAGGTAATTGCCTTAGCAGAGTTCTTAACAGGTTTGGAGTTTGATAGGTTAGTTTTAATACTAAATAGGAGAACATTTTGTGATTAGATCAGCATCCTCCTATGTTCGTAAGTAATTGGTCTAGGATATTTGTACCTCTAGTTTGGGAACTAATTACTTGCTCCAGGGCTTTTGCGTTGATGAAGTCCAAAAACCTCTGAGTAAGTGAATTATAGGTCGTATAAATCTCCCAGTTTATGGAGTAGTAGTTAAAGTCATCTATAAGTGTGGCGTTAGACTGAATGTTAAAAGATTCCAGTAGGTTTAGGTAGGATTTTAGGTTTTCCAGACTTTGGTTAAGGGGATATGTAGCTAGCAAGGATATGATAGGGGGTCACACCTTTGGTTCATTGGGCATGGAGCAGCTCAAGAGAATCATGTTGCTGGGCCAGTCTAGCAGTGTACTTGTCCTTTATAAACACTGAGACATCTCCTCCCTTTGTTTTATCCTGAGTTGAGGGGGATCAAAATGTATGAAAGGCATTGATGTTTTTGATAGCCAGGGTGTTTTCCATGGCTCTGAACCATGTTTCCGTGACTGCACATATGTCTACATCCTCCAGGGTAAGGAGTGCTTCCAAGGACTGCATTTTTTTTATTTAAACTCCTAGCATTGAGCAGCAGTACATTTAGGTAGTCATGAGTGATTTTTGTTATGTTTGACGGTTTAATAACTTGGCATGGCCTAAAAAAGGCACTATGGGGATAGATACTTTTTTTGCCATTATCCGGAAGCCAAGTGGTGACAGGTGCAAACCATTCTGGCAAAGCATTGTGATTTGTCAATCATGTCTCCCCAGGCTGAGAGCTATTGGATCCCCTTGTTGTGACACCAGAAACTAAGCCAATCATTTTTTTGCTGGTACTGTGGCATCATCATTGGTTAAAGTAGGATGCTACTCAAGGCTAGATTCATACCCACCTGGGATACATATTCAGAGAGCTCCATCATGTCTCTATTTATATAGTCAGGTGAGGAACGTCTTGTGTCATTTACATCTACATGGACTATGACCTGACTGTGTCATACTGGTACTAGTGATTTAAAGACCTAAATGGATGTGTGATCTGGTGGATCCTGGCTCCAGACCGACAGCTCATTGTGATATTCTCCTTCTTTAGCCTGGTAAGGGGGACATCAGTATGTCATACAATGGAATCCTCAGTAACTAGAAAGCTTGGCTGTTAGGTGTATTGCCTTATGGACTTAGAAGCTGTGCTACTGTGATTTTCAGAGTGGTGTGTTGTGTGAAGTGCTGTCTTTTTTGAGTGTGTGTGCGGTGCCACTGAGAGATGCTTTTAGGAGGTCTTGGAGGTTTGAGTAGATTACATGCAAGTACCTCCACATATGTGGGTCTGTGTGTTTGTTCCTTAGTGTTGGTAGTGAGTGTTTTGGGTGTAATCCAGACAACTGGTTTGCATATGTCATGTATGAATGTGAAATGTTTGCCTCCAGTGACATTATATATCTACATCTCTCACACACTGTGTTTGTCTGCTTTAAAATTAAATGGTTGCCAGTGAACATTATTACATTCCCTCAGGATGCCCATATCAACCAAGCCAGAAACAGGGATAACAGGAAAGTGCCTACCAGTTATACCAGATCCTTTGTAGATGGGAAAGAGTAGGGGAGAGTCACTTAAAGGTACATGTGAGAGTGTTTAGTATACTACAAGATGACCTGCAGTGCTGCTGCCCTCTGCACAAACTGGCAGCTCTTCAAGCTGCTATGAACAATGTGAGACTATGGACAGTGTTTCCTGTAGAGGATTTTAAGCTAGAGAGGTTTGCTTCATGCAAATGCAAACCTGTTATGCCAACAGCAGCAAAGACTTACAGTTAAGCCCTCAGGCCAATCAGATTAACACACAATAAGCCTTCCACCAGCAGTTCCCACCTGGGATGGGTTGAATCAGCCCTCTACTCCCTCAAGAGTGAAGAATAAAACCAAAACCCAGTTAATGTAAAACAAGCTGGTCTTGAGCTCAAATGCAGTAACAAATGCTTTACAACAAAGACAGAACTGCAGAATCAGGAATCCTTGGAAGTAAGTTCACAAAATGCTACAAACAGAAAAACTTTGCAAACTTTGGTGAACTCAGAATAGCTTTTGTGGTATCAGAGGAAGGTAGGAAATATAACAATACTGTCAAAAAATGACCTAAGAGCAGTACAGTGTCAAACAGATGGCTTTTCTTTAATAAGTGCAGACTGAAAAACTAATAAATTCAACCAAATCAATAAATGTGGCACAGAACTGTTAAATAGCATTGAGATAATTAGAGCAAGTGCCAAAAAAATACTTGTATCAGCTTTGTAGATCCATGGATGGTTTTAGATGCAAACCAAGGTCTTGTAGTCAAAAGGGTCCATGTCGGGCACAGGGAAGCTACAAATAAATGGGCACATTCTCACAAAAAGGTAAGGCTTTTGTATCAGCAGATGAAAGACTTTAGCACAGTTAAACCCTCAGGCCAATAACACACAATAAGCATTCCTCCTTTATTTCCCAACTCTTATGGGTTAAATCAGCCCTCTGCTCCCACCAGAGTGCAGAATCAACCCCTCTTAATGTAAAACAAACTGGTTTTGAGCTCATGTGCAGTAACAAATGCTTTACAACAAATGGCAGCATTCCTGCAGTATCAGGAATCCTTGGAAATAGGTTCACAATCTTCTACAAACACAGAACAACTTTGCAAAACTTAGAAATATTTTGGCAAACTCAGGAGAACCTTGGCAAACTTGGAACAGCTTTTGCAGTATCACAGGAGATTAGGAAAAATTAGAATACTGTTAAAACTACCCATGAGCAGTACAGTAACAAACAGATGGTGTTTCTTTAACAAGTACTGGCTGAAGTAAGTGAGAAAAAATGCTTGTATTAGCTTTGTAGTTCCACAGATATTTTTAGATGGAAATCAATGTCTTGTAGTCACAGGTGTCCAAGCCAGGCACAGAGAAGCTCGGAATAAATGATCTTGACTATTCTCTTTCTGCTACTCTTTAAACCAAATTTAGTTTGTTCCTCACCGACCTGCAAACTCTCCTGCACTCGGCTTATTTGCTGTGAAGCTGTAGTTTGAGGATAACTTCCCTGTATATTCATGGTGTTTTGCAGTACTTTACTTCTTCAAAACAGAGCTACTGTAACTACAGTTTGATGGAGTAGCATAACTCTTGTGTTTCCAAAGCATGTGTTAGACTGCTGTTCCTGTTAAATAACATTGTTCCACTGAAAGCATAACAGATGAGATGTAAGTGATTTCTTAATGTGGGAAAGCTCTGTGAAATGTGCATAAAGCACTAGTTACCTTCTACTGTCTTGGTGATGGAGCTGTTTCCTGATAAGTTCCTCTCCCATCCCCAATTCCCTAGCCACCCCTCATGGCATTATATTTATTAAGACCTATTCTCCACCCTGATGTCCACCTATGTCCTACCTATCTTAAAGACATACACATAAATATAGACATAACCCAGGCTCCAAAAGACACACACAACTCCTAAAGCATCAGTCTGCATTTAAGCACTACAACTTCCTTTCTTCTCTTATATTTACTAAGTGGCCACAGTGATCACAACTTACTCTGTCCACCTGACTCATTTATCTTCTCCTAGCCCTCCTGTATTGATTCCCCCAGTGTTTTAGCTGCTGTATCACTGACCAATCTCTCTCTCTCTACACAAACCTAAAGTACCATACTTTTCTTATGTATTACTGCATTCTTACTGTTCCAGTTTTATCACCTTGCAAATTACTATACATCACTTAATCTTACACACATTTCTCCCACTATCTCCTATACTTCTTTAGTAACAGAGGGGGTGTGGGAGGCGTAGCTCCCCACATATTTTAAGTATATATTATGTTCTGAAAACAGTAATATATTGGAATTGCAAGTATCCACACCCCCCCGTACTATATATACTAGCTCCAGGGTTGCACTGCAGTGGGGAAAAGGCCATATGTAACTTTCAGTGAAATGTGTTTCAGTGAATTGAGCTTTCAGTGAAAAGTGCACACTAATTTGATTTTCAGTGAAATGTGCATTCAGTGAAATATCCTAGACCCATACATATATATATATATATATATGTGTGTGTGTGTGTGTGTGTGTGTGTGTATATATGTAAAACTCACAAATCTTTACTTCAAATTTAAATGTCTAAATCCTCACACCTACCACACCAAAATAAAATCAACTCTTACAGTTAAACCAAAACAGGATTACCAGATATGTCCATCTTTCTCTCTCTCTTACCACCCTGTGGAGATATTCACCCCAACACCTGGCCCTCCTCCCATCCTGACTCCCCAGTAGCCTTCAAAACTCATCCCAGTCCAAACACCCCTTCCTACTCTGCCCATCCATCTCCTTCCAAAACATGGACCAGTCTGGAAAAACATAACTACAGATTCCTGGGTGTTCAGCATAATTTCCAGAGGTTATTCTGTACCATTTTCCCTTCCTCCCAACAAAAAGATGAATTGTCCTGACATCCAACCCAGTTAATGGGAAATTGCAACAGCAGAGATCACCAAGATGCTTGAAAAAATAGTCATCCAGACGGTCCCTGAAGATAGTTTAGAATCCAGAGTCTACTTGAGGTTCTTTTTAGTAGCAAAGAAAACAGGGGACCTCAGGTCCATTCTGGATCTGAACTATCTGAATCAGCATGTAACACAGACAAAGTTCCAGATGGGCACACTTCAGTCCATTTTGACTCTGCTGAGGAAGGTTAATTGGTTGTGCTTTGCAGATCTCAGGGACCCTTATTACCATATAAAGGTACATAAGCATTTGAGGAGATTTCTACAGTTACAGCTGGGAGACATTCATTATCAATTCAAGGCCCTGCTGTTTGGTCTTGCCACATACCGTCAGGGTGTTCACCAAGGTAGCAGCAGCAGTGGCTGTTTGGTCTTGCCACATACCGTCAGGGTGTTCACCAAGGTAGCAGCAGCAGTGGCAGCTTATCTTCGCCTGTGAGGGAATCCATGTCTTCCTCTACCTTGCCAATTGGCTCCTGACTGCTACTTCCAGCAGCATTTTTGGTGAATCATTGGGACCGTCTGCTCCAACTGTTGCAAGACGTAGGCATAACAGTCATTCTCACCAAAAAAGCACGTCATGCCTACTTACTAGATAGAATTTACTGGATGCCACTTGGACACAAACTTGCAGATTGCTTAACTTCCTGATTCCACAATTCTCTCCTTGTGTATCACAGCCACTCAAGTTTTTTACCATGCTTCTCAACCAGCAAGAGTGATTTTATATCCCCTAGGGACTAATTGCTTTTACAATCTTCATGGTTCCCTTTGCCAGATTTTCCATGAGAGTGCTTCAATGGACCCTAGCAGTGCAATGATCCCAATTTTATTACCAACTTCATGTCAAGATTTGAATTACCCCAGGTTGCAGGGCACACATATCCTTGTGGATAATGTCTCATTCAGTAGTGGAAGGATGTCTTTTCCTAACAGAACCTCCCATGGCCATAATGATAATGGACACTTCCCTTCTAGATTGGGGAGGCATTTTGAAGGGAATACAGTCCAGGACTTTTGGCTGCAGAGTCCAATCTTCACATCAGTGTCTTGGAGATGAGGGTGGTTCTCCTAACATTGGAGGCATTTTAGAACTCCTACCCGGGAGTGTGATGTCAGTACAGACGGACAGTATGTCAGTGGTGTGGTACATCAGCAAACAGGTAGGGACTCAATCTTATCCCGTGTTGAGAAGCCATACGAGTTTGACAATGGGCGATGCTGTCTCAATGCTTTATTATAGTAATGTGTATCCTGGGGTCATCCAGTGTACGGGCGGACAAATTGAGCGATCTATATTGATGCCTCATGAATGGTCCCTGATGACCTTGATTTTCTGTTACCGGGGCCAACCTTGCCATGATGTTTGTTTCCCATCTGAACAACAAATGCAGCAGTTAATTTGCCCTGATCCCTCCACAGGGACAGTCAACAAGGGATGCTTGTAGTTGAGTTGGCCCCCAGGTCTCATATATGCCCCACCCCTTGCCATTGATGAGCAAGTTCTTACAGAAAATGAGAATGTACAAGTCCAAGGTGATCCTCATTGGCCCTTCCTGGCCTCGACAAACTTGTTTTCCCTTCCTGTGGCCTCTACTAGTCCAGCCTCCATGGATGCTGGACTGCTAGTCAGATCTTCTAACACACAGCAAAAACAAATTCCCAACAATCCCAACAATGACCTGGAACACACCAGCTTTATTGACAACAATACATTCCTTCAACTAAGTTTTGACTCTGATGAAGCCAATTACTGGTGAAAGCGCTTAGTCGAAGGAACGTATTGTTGTCAATAAAGCTAGTGTGTTCCAGGTCATTGTTGAGATTTTTTTCTTCATTTTCCAGATCTTCTAACACATCCTGCCAGACTTCCTCCTCCAGATCAGAAGACCATGAGAATAACCATTTGGTTCCTCTAGTTCTGATATTAGCCAGAGAATGACAGGTGACCCCCTTCAGTTGTGTGGATCATTTCAGCATCTCAAAAACAGACCACTACAAAAATATACCATAGCAAGTGAAAGTGATTCTCTGTTTGGACAATGGCCAAAGGTTTGAACCCCTTCTCTGTGACACTTCATTGCATTTTAGAATTCTTGTCAGAACCTTTCCACAATGGCTCTAGTTATTCAACAATCGAAGTGCAAATAGCACATTGACCAGAATGATAATTCCATTGCTTCCTTAAGAATTTCTAAAGCCTTTTTAATAGGATTTTTTCTCTTCAGACCACCTATCAGATGCCTAGTACCTCCATGGGATATTATCATCATGTTGCAAGCTCTGACTTTTGCCACCCTTTGAACCAGCAGCATCAGCTGAGTCAAAATTCCTATCCTGGAAAACAGGTTTAGTAGCTGTTACTTCAACCAGGACTTTCATGCAAACCTCCATATTTGGTCTTTCACAAAGACAAAGTTTCCTTAAGGACTAGTGCATCTTTCCTTCCTAAGGTGCTGTCCCAATCTAGTCTGAACCAGTCAATAAATTTAGCAGTCCCCCCCTTCGAGTTTTTCAAACAAAGGTGAATAACGCTCTTCACATGCTTGGATGTTCATTATCAGCTGAGATTCTACCTTCATAGAAACAGTTGTGTGGCATTCTCAAAACTCAAGTTAGGCAAAGCAGTGGCTAAAGTGACTTCGTCAAGATCGTTATCTGTGTGCATTTCCTTTGTTTACAATTAGATGGGCTTGTTTTTACAATCTAAACCTAAAGCTCACTACACAAGGGCAGTGGCTGCTTCAACAGCTTTTCTAGTAATCTCCCTGTTGATATTTATGCAGCAGCTACTTGGCCAGCAGCACATAAATTTGTATCTCATTATATATTGGATAAAAAAAATCAAGATCACATTCCTTCTTTGGCTCAAACATCCTAGAAATGTCCTTCCTTGATCCTGATCCCGCCCAGGTATACATGCTTGGGAATCTGTCCCACAGTTGAATCAGATGAAAATATACAACATTGGATACAGAAGTTATGTACTCACCATAACAATATATCCATGTTGTCTGATTTTCTTCTGGTTCAATATCCTCACCACCTGCACCCTTCCAAATTGTCACAGATAGGATTCTGAAGATCGGGTTGACTCTGGCATTCCCTGTGTATGAGCACTCCTTACTGCCAGTTCCCCTGTGACCTGACCCTTTTCTCTATTGTACATTCTCAAATTAATTCTAAACAGAAGTATGTTTTCATGTATCTGCATATGGTTGTAATACATAATGGGGGTGGGGACAAACTCGATCTGACGTACTAGTTGGATCCAGCAACCCACATTTTAACTGAATGAAAATCAGACAGCATGGATCTGTCGTTATGGTGACAACATCATTTTTATTTAATAGAAAGCATTAAAGCCCTTACTGAAGGTTTTCCACCTAAGAATTCTGACATGTCCTCTCCCCAGACAGCAAACACCCCCTATTTCACCGTAAAACCCATCTAGACCTCCTATATCAAATTGCTACTCCTTAAACTGTAACCCTGTTCTCCTTCATCCAAAAATGTCCAAGTGGATTACCTTAAGCTAGCTGCCAGTTCCATAGCCTATCCTGTGACTATCCTAATTGACAGATCTGTCATGCAGTTTTACATTCCTTCTGTTTGGAAAAGATTCTTCTTCATCCTCCCTTCATAAAGGAGGAAACTCATCTGATATAATGAATTTCAGACCTATTGCCATATTATCTCCTTTGTCAAAACTCCTGGAGAAGTGCATTCGCAAACACCCTTTAGGAAAAGCTCTTGACCCCCACACAGCATGGTTTTAGACCTGCCCATAGCACTACCACCAACTTATTAACCTTCACCGATGCTGTTAACAGAGCCAGTAACAAAGACAAACTCATTTGGTTTGTATTCCTTGATCTCTAAAGCTTTTGATCTACTCTCTCACCAAAAATTCTTCAGTCAACTGTCTTCCCTAGGGGCTATCACAGTTCTCACTACTATGGTTTAATAGCTACTTAACTGATAGATGCCAGTCGATTAAATGTCTCTCCACCTTTTCTCCCTTCCTTCCTATCAGTACTGGTACGCCACAATGCTCCATTCTCTGCCATCTACTCCTCAGTATATTCACTAACAGTCTAAATAAATGCTGTCAGCAAGCTTCTCTCGTAAAGGTGCTGATGATTCTCCTTTAATATGCACTTCAGATAACCTAGTACATCTTCAGAGAATTACTCAAGAATCCTTTAACTTTGTTGAAAGTTGGCAATAGGATAATCACATGCTACTAAATGCCCCCAAAACTAAATTACTTCTCTTTTTTCCAAAATCTCATTTCCACGAAAAAAAACATTAAAACTTCTTCCTTAAATAATACCATAATTGAAGGTGATTCAAATACAAAACTGCTTGGCATGACAATCAATGACAATCTTAAATTCAGTTTACTTACCCACAACAGCATCAAGAAAAAACATCAAAAACTAGGCACCTTGTAGAGAGCAAAAAAACCCTTACAGACTCTGCCAAGGTAATTATAGCTACCACTTACCTCTTACCCTCTGTCCTGTATGGAGCCCATGTCATGACCAACCAATAAATCTCACTCAGTTCTAAACTTGAGCAATGCTGCAACAAAGATGCCACATTGGCTTGCAAAAAAATTACCAGATCCACCACTGTTTACCACTAAAAAACATTTAATTGGTTCAAACGTCCTCACCATCTATCTTATAGCCAGCTTATCTTAATCCACAAAATCATCTATACTCCCATCTGCCTGCCCAGCAATTAGCCCCTACTCCAATTCTATCTATCAAACCATCCCCTCCAGTCAAAATGAACAATTGCTTATCTACAAACCACAAAGGGCTGCTGGAGTCCGTCTCTATTCCAATGATGTAGCTAGAACTTGGAATAAAATTTCTATATTAATCAGGTGCATCTCACACCTTCATCTTTTCAAACCATTATAAAAAAGGATTTATTGTCTGCCTCCAGCCTTTGTCCCTGCTCCTCATCTGGGACATAGCTTCTGCTACTATCCTTCATCACCCTCTTATACCTCCCTTTAACGCACTAAATAACTTAACTTACTTATCGACTTCTAATACTTCACTTTATTGTAGTACTTAAACTACTATACCTACTTCTAATTTAGCACAGCCAAATTACCATTGCATCATTACTCCTCTATTAACATTTTAAATTTGCTTATACCCTCTAATACCTCACTGTAATGTATTTCTTAAATTATCCCTACCTATCTTATAAACCATAGTTCTATCTGGAAATTTTCAGTACAATGCTTGTATATTAATGCTTGTTAGTATCAGTATAGATTTTATTCTTATACTGACTGCTATGCTATGTATACACTGTAAATGCATTAAAAAATTTGCTTTTGTAAATATTGATTGCATTATATTTGTTACCTTGGAGCTTTTCTCCCCGGGCCTCCACTGAAAATGGGCAAGTGTGCCCAGTCAGACTTTCCCAGTAAACAAATGTCAATAAATAAATAAATAATATGGAAAGTATTACCATTATGATAAGAACTCATTATTCCCAGCTATTATATACAACAGTTTTTTAAAATGTCTATTTCCAGCTTTTTTGATACATGCACCCACTAATGTTTGGTAGGTTAAACCTTTATACATTTTTTTATTATCAACTATGTCACACTTTACAAGGCTTTTTAATATAATGAAAACCTTCAAAGACACACACACACACACACACACACACACACACACACACACACACACACACACACACCCCTAGAACACCCCATAACCTGTTAACCTAATACAGACATGCAAAACTATGTACATCCCAGAGCTGTCCGTGTTGGTAGATTATACACCATCATTTTATGTCATCTCTTCCTGCCTTAGAGATCAATTGTTGAGCCTCATCTTCATCTAACCTCGGCATGATTAAGTCTTTCTTAAACATTTCTGTTTGTGTCTTTTCTTGGTTTCTTCAGTTGTCTGCTTTATACTGATTTTTATAAAATGTCTGAAACATAGGTTCATTGGTTGGTACTAGGCTATCGGCCCTAGGGCCTATACAAGCCTAGCCATAACAATTCCCTGGAAATTTCTTCCCACAATATTTACTTCCCTGGACCCCTGTCTAGCAGGGCGACTGACATGATCCCTGTGGTGAATTTCCTATCTCCCATCCAATCATCAAGGTTCTTTTTGAAAAGGGCCAAGGAGGCACTCTGCTTGACATGTATGGGGCAGTCTGTTCCAGAGTATGGGGAGTCTTTGGGTCAGGAACCTATCCCTCCAGCATGTTTTGTTCATTGTGATGACAAGGTTTAGATCCCTGGAGCGTGTGGCTCTGAGGGATTGGGATTTCTTTAAGTGGATGTCCAACAGCTCAGGGTTTGACATGGCCTTGTATGTTAAGCAGAGATCACCTCTGAGTAGATGATATACTACAGAGCATAGCTGGAGTTTTTTTAGACGGTCAGCATACGGCATCTGCTTTAGGCCTGTGATTCTTTTAGTGAGGTATTTCTGCAGCCTTTCCAGCTGTTGCAGATGTCTTGTGAGGTACATACCAAATGGGGCATTATACTCTATAATGGGTCTAATGAGGGATGAGTACAGTGGGACAATGACCTCCTTTTTTCTGGATGAAAAGCCCTTAGTGATGAGGTGTGCCACATAGAAGGATTTCCTGACTGTTGTGGCGATATGGTTATCGAAGGTGAGAGCACTGTCCACCTGTGTCCCTAAGTCTCTCATCACACTTTTGATGTTTAGTGTACTGCCACCTATGTGGTAATTCATGGGTACATGTTTTTTTCCAAAGGGGATAACTATACATTTCTTGGCATTAAGCTTGAGCCCATGGTTCTGGCACCAGGCACCTGTTTCTGTAAGGCCCTTTTGTAGATTATCCACATAATTTGGGGATTCAATAATGGCTCCCAGTTTGCAGTCATCTGTGAACTTTGTTAGCCAGAGTCCCTTAGTGTTGGCCTGTACTTCAGAGAAGTAGATGCCAAACAAGAGAGGTCCCAGGACTGAACCCTGAGGTCCTCCACTTGTCACTTGTCTGGAGCTGGATTTGGAGTCTGCTACTTTTACAGTCTGGGTTCTGTCAGTAAGCCAGTTAGCAACCCATCGAGTGACATAGGGATTTATGCCCAGCTGAGTAAGTTTATCTATGATTCCAGAGTGGGGGAATGGTGTCAAAGGTCTTGGCAAGGTCCAGATAGGCTGTGTGGACCGCCTTACCCTCATCCACAGCTCTGGAGACTGATTCGAAGAAGCCAATCAGGTTCAGGAGATAAGATCGGCCCTTCATGAACCCAAACTGGGTGGGATCCAGTGTTTGAAGGTTGCCAATATCTTTGTTTATAAGTTCCATGATAATGCGTTCCATGCCCTTGCAGATCAGGCTCGTCAGACTGATGGGACGGTGGTTCCCGGGATCCAAGGTGGATCCCCCCTTGTGGAGTGGGATAACTGTAGCTGTGTGCCACTCAGTGGGCACGAAGCCTGAGGTGAGGCTATGATTAAACATGACACTTAGGTGAGGTGCCAGTTCATTTTATAGTTCATATAGTACACAGCCCGGGATGTCATCTGGTCCCATGGATGCTATTCTTAACTTTGGAGAGTGCGGTTTCTGCCTGTGTGGCCGTGATTACCGGAATTTGGCAGTCTTTTGGTATTGAGATGGGCCCTTTAGGGGGTGAGAGGGGGGTGAAGTTGGCACTAAATCGATCTGCCAGGATATTGGCAATATCCTTGGGATCAGCATATTTAATGCCATTCTGTTGTAGCTCAGAGCAAATCTGAGCATTGCCATTTAGATTCTTGACATAACTATAGAATGCCTTGTGGTTGTCTTTGGAATCTTTGGCAATTTTATTTTCATAACTAGTGTTTGAGGATTTTATGAGGGATCTCAGCTTATTACTGAGGCTGGTGAGGGAGTTTTTTGCATCCTGGGATTTTCCTCTTTTCTGCAACAGTTTCTTCCTTCTGTTGTATAGTTTGTTTATAGCAGGACACCACCAGATTGGCTTCCTTTTTTTGGAGGAGAGCATCTTGGTTCTATTTGGGATGGTACGATTCATGCACGAGTGGATGTGCTCGTACAATGCCTTAGTGTAGTATTCGGCAGTCGAACTTTCAGATCCCACCTGCATGGGTGTCATGAAGTTTGTCACTTCTGACTTCAGTAGCATGAAGTTGGCTTTGGAGAAGTTTTTTATGGAGGTTTCCTTACTGGGGGGTGGGGGTGGGATGTGGATGTCAAGGGTGATTTGCTTATCATCAGACCTGACCAGTGAGGGGGTGACCACTGGTGTGGAGCATCTATCTCCCATGTTGGTAATGACCAGGTCTAGGATATTGGAGCCCCTGGTGGGACAATGGATTAGTTGATCCAGGGCGTTGGAATTTATGAATTCCAAGAACCGTTGGGAAAAGGTGTTGGCACCTGAGTAGTTTTCCCAGTTAATGGCAGGGTAGTTGAAATCACCCAGTATTAGGGTGTTTGGTTGTATCTTAATATTTTCCAGTATGTTTAGAAAGGTGTAGTGAAAATCTTGGGGCATGGTGGGGGATCTGTAGAAAGCTACAATTTGGATTGCAGTCTTACCTAGTGTTAGTTGCACCTGGAGAATTTCAGATGCATTGTGTTGGGCAACTAGCCTGGAGGTGTGAATATCCTTGGTGAATATGGACACTCCTCCACCTTTAGTGTTTCGGTCTTGGTTTTGTGGCCGAAAAGTGTGGTAAGAGTTGTAGCCTGGTATTGCAGAGGTGCTCTCAGGAGCCTTGAACCAGGTCTCAGTTACTGCACAGATATCGATGTTCTCCATTTTTAGGAGGGCCTCGAGATAGTGCATTTTGAGGTTTAGACTTCTAGCATTGAGTAGCATTACATTCAGATTTTGCATGCTTGTATCTGTTACGGTGGTGGTTTTGTCCTTTGAACCTTGCCTAAAAAAGGCACTATAGGGGTGGCAAGGGCTTTAGTCAGTAACCTGAATCCCAGGGGTGACAGGTGCAGACCATCTCTGGCAAAGCATCGTGGTTTGTCGATCATGTCTTCCCAAGCAGACAGATACTGGATCCCCTTTGTATGACATCAGAAACTTAGCCAATTGTTGAAGTCCATCATTTTGTCCTTATACTGTGGTATCATTCTGGGCGAAGGCAGGATGCTACTCAGGGCTAGGGTCACACCTGCCCGGGCCACATAATCCGAGAGCTCTTCCATGTCTCTTTTCATGTAGTCCAGGGAGGTACGTCTCAAGTCATTCACTCCAACATGGACAATGACAGAGTCGTATTTGTACTTGTTGTGGAGTGACTTGAGTGCTTGCGTTATGTGGTGGATCCTGGCACCCCGATAGGCAGCTGACTGTAATTTTCTCCTTGTTCAGCCTGGTGAGTGGGACATCAGTGTGCCTGACTATAGAGTCACCTGTGACTAAAGTGTTGGGTACATTGTCTTGCCTTAATGGCTGTTGTTGGGTGGCACACTGGTGTTGTGAGCTGTGTGTCACTTTGGTTGTGACTGGTGTTTGTCTGCGTTTCAGCTTCGGAGGTCCTTGTTGCTTGGGCAGGTTAATGTTAAGGGCCTCCGCATATGTGGGCTTAGTGTTGCTATGTCTGGGTTTTGAAGTGCTATAAGTTGCTTGAGGTGTAGTGCAGGTGTTAACCTTCTCCTCTTGACTGTTTAGCACAATCTTGGCTGGAGTGAGCTTTGCTTCCAGTTTGGCTATGTAAGTGCATCTCTCGCAGGTTGTAGTGTTGGGTGGTAGGTGGAGATGGTTGTCTGTGTACATGAGGCAGTTGCCACATTGCCCCAGTATTCCCAGATTCACCAGGTGGACGGGAGAAATCACCGGAAGCTGACCCTTGGACATGCCTGTTTAGGTGCTTATTTTGTAAGTACAAGAGCTGTTTTCCTTTACCTTTGCAAGGTACTTTGCAATTATAGACTGTTTAGTGCCTATGATTAATTTCTCCTTATTAACAAGGAGAGTTGAGTGCTTGTATCAGTTTCAGGCTTCCTAGTGCTTTCCAGCAGGTTCTAGAGCAAGTGCTAGTCACTGGGGTTCAGATTTTAGTGCTACTGCTGAGAAACCAGCTAGTTCTAAGGGAAAATTTGAAGAGCAGACTTTCTGGCACCTGCAATAGTTTAACTGTAGCCCCGCGGTGCTGCATGATGTGAAAAACACATGCGTTTTTAAGCCAGAAACTTGAAAGGGATAGAAATCAGCCCAAAAAAGCTACTAAAATTACAATTTCAGAACTGGAAACCACTCCTCTAGTGTTAGATAGGCAGTACAATGCTCACCACTCCCACTGGTAAGCAGTAGGACTTCCTTCTGCCATAGCAAGGTCTGGGATAGCTCTGAACACAGAAAATAAAGTCCTGAGACAAGCAAAGCCTGGGATCTGGACTATACTGGCTAGGAAAGGTGGGAAACGAGCAAACAAGATAGTATTTTTTTTTTTTGTTAAAATAGGCTAAACAATGCAATAATACAGTAAATAAACACAGAAAAGGCTAACACACTTGAGTGTGTAGTCCTAAACAGTAAATGCAATTAAAACACTACAAAATTAGCAATTTAAAACTTTTTAAATGAAGCAAGGCAAGTGCACGACTGAAAAATGATTTAAGAGGCAGTAATACAGTAGAATAAGTAGCTAGTGTACATATACAGAGAAGCCTGTATATACAGAAAAGCAGCTAAAACACACTTAAATAATTCAGATGCAGTGCAACCTAGAGCACTTGATTTATAGCAATATTAAGGCAAATACAGTTGTAATAAATGCACTAAAATATACTCTATATTTCCTCTATAGGGTCTCTGGTTATTTTTCTTGTCATTGGCTGCCTAGATTTGATCCAGCTCTTTCTACTTTTTGCTGCCAAATTCATTGTGCTAAATGTTTCCATGCTGTACAGTTTTTATCAGAAAATAGTTAATTAACATCAACCTTTCTAAAGTCATGCATATTATTAAAATACTGCCTTATTTTATCATTACCACTGTTCAGTTGTCACTCTTCTTACTCTGTGAGATTTCCATTCTCCTGTAGCACTTTAACCTTTGCCAACTCTCTCAAAATAATTCCTAGTATTTCTTTCCTATATCTCTTTTTTAATTCTGCCATGTTTTTAAACTCGATTTTCATTGTATCCTACTCACTAATTATCCCCTCTAAAAGCAATTTCTGTCTTTCCTAATAACTATCAAATCATAGCCACTACTCATTTATTAAATTCTTCTGTTTTTAACCAATAAGAAGGAAAGTGTTTGTCTCGTTTTTACATCTTTACCATGCATCCTTAGCTTTTATTTGGTTTGAACACTTTTAAATAAGTACACATGCTCCTGTGAAATACAATTTCTATCAAATCTAACTATGTTATTGTATCATGGGGAATAATATATAAATTCTATCTGAGATCCATTTTACATCTTCCATAATCAGACATTCTCATATACTTCTTTAGAAATCTACCGGTTTGTTATATTTTCCCTTTTAGCTCCCCCTGATGTGTCCTAACTATTGCAATCAGGTTCTAGTCCCCATTAATAAATAATACGCATTGCTAAAAGCTTATTATTGCTCCCAAACTTCTCCTAAGCTCCATAGTTGCAGTTTTATGTGGATTACAAATACATGCCACCATAAATCTATCATTAATGTGTTATTTTCCCTTTTCTGTCACTATTGGAACCACTCTTGCAATCAATATTATAATTCTACTTTTCATCTGTCCCTGGTACTCTGCTGAATGTCCACCCTGAACTCCTTTCTTTGTCAAATTCACATGTCTGTATTCAGATGCATCCCCTGTAACATAGTTATTTGCTCCTAAACTCCTTAATGTAATTCAGTATTCTTTGTTTATTTTTTGCCTATACCTGCGAGGATATTTACATTTCAAATTAATGTTAACAAAGCACCCATTCTGGTAAAAAGCTATTATTCCCACATATTGCACTTGACGGTTCTTTTGGATATATGTTTACAACATTTAGCTTACATGCACAGATTAATTTTTGGCAGGGTGACCTTATATGTAGTTGCTTCATCTCCTTCTTGTGTCACAGGTTCCAAAATCTTGACCCCCCCCACACACAATTAACCACCATTCTTATTTATGTCTTTTCATAGATTGTAAATACATTTGAACATGACTGTAACGTTGCTGTGCTTTACTGTCCAAGAATAACGTCTTATTATAAATAAATTATACAGTCTTCTGTGTCAAGGGTTTTTGTTTATTGCAGATAACTTTCACAAAGTATTATGTTTTAATGGTTGTATATTTCTGTATTTGCAGTGTACACTGGTTGTTGTAAACACTGTGCTGAGCCTGAAAACAGTCCTGTGGGATCAGAGCTATACCCTGGTCAACAAATATATAAACATATGTATAGGTATCTATCTGAACCCCTGTCAAATTTTCACAGACATTTTGCTTCAATAAAAACAGTCAAGAAACAACTAAACACATTTCAAAAACCCCAATCCCTTTAATTCACAGCAAACATGCAAAACTGTATACACTTTCCAGAAAGGAATAAGCAGACTTGCTCCAAATCGACAACTGCACCCATAGGCATTACGTATTCTAAAGTTAAGTTTAATCATGCGAAAGTGCATGTTAGTACCTTTGTTCCTACGTACACAGATTGCTTTCTGTGCTTATTTTATCTCTTCTCCTCTCCCAAATGTGAAAAACAAATTGCATGCTTCAGTAAACATTTAAGTTTTAGTTATAAGAAAAAGTGCACTGGCTATCTGTAAATAAATAAACTAAATTGCGCAATATTATAGTTAATGCATTAAAATACTAAGGCAGCTGGGGAGGCATCTGCTTGTATAACTTATTCACTTCTCACAGTTTCAGTCTTCATTTATTTTCACTGAGCTGCTTGCTCATGTCCCTTTAAAAGTGAATTATATTGTACCTTGTAGATTTCTCTCAGAACACTTCATTCAAACCTGCCGTGATTAATTAATTGCTTATACCTGCAGGCTCCTTCCCTCCAACTAAAAGCAGGTTTGAATAGGAAAAACATCTTGTAACTTTGACAATGGAAGAAAGAACTGCAGTTTTTCATGCTTTTGATAATTTCCTCTTGATCTCAAGTCTGTTTGCTTAAAACAACTAGTCTGCAGATTAAACTAAGACAGTCAGTCTAGACATCCACTTCTCTAAAAATGGGACATTTTATTATATTTTAATTGTACATATAATACGATCAGTACACTTTTACATTCCCCAGCAGTCCAAGATCACAACGTAAAATTAACTTGCTTCTTTCTGGCCTTTTTTGAATTGGTATAGTCTAAAGGCTGTATGCATTACAATTGTGAATTAGAACTTTCTTCCTTTAATATAACTAGCAATAAACAGAAGTCACTGAGAAATTTCCTCACCTTGCCTTTAAAATATCTCTGATTATATACTACGTAGAACTGCTTTACAGTATAACATGTAATTTACTATATGAAATGTTTGTACAAATATTAAGATTAGAAACTGTTTTTTTTTTCTTAGAGTTACTTCTACAGTCCCTTCAGTGTCCTTCTGAATGTTGATGACACAACGTGGCTTATGCTTTACAGTCCTCCTTCATTTTAACGCAGTCAACAAACTTCCAGCCTTTTTCAGGCAGTCACAGTTCACGTGTACATCAAACGGGATAGATACTTTACTCTCCTCTTATTTACTAATTTCACATTGTTGCTGATCTCCATAGTCATCTTGCTCTCCCAACACTGGTCTCTGGTTCAATTCCAAGGTACTCTGGATTCTTCCAGTCCACTTTCAGGCTTTTTTTTTCTGTCACTCATTCCTTTTCTTTGGAACAGAGGAAAATGTTTTACTGGCATAGTCTTTCTGTGGAGTATGTTATCTTCAGAAGATTGAAAAGCAGAGTCCCAATCAGCTTGTGGGCTCACTCTTTGTTTGCTAAACTTTATATGTCCTTCCATATCATTGTTGCAGTATTCATCACCTCTGGGACCTCTTGCTAAGGATAGCCCAACCCAACATCTGCCCAGTATACCAAAGCCTTTATTACCTAGGGAGCATTGTACGTCAGACATATGCTCCCTGTGCAAGCATAGGGCATAAAGGTGACATATGTACATTTACTCCCAACTCAGAACTTCATTGCTGCCAGCCCAGATGATTGTACATTGATCTAGACATCTTTCACTTTGCTGGTTATACCAAACCGACGTCTTTCAGATAAGTACCCTATTGAGGTTCTTTTTCTTACATTGCTCAGTGGGTTACATGTCATCCAAGAAATGGATATGTCAGTGTGAGAGGCAGATCCCCAATAAAGATCTCCATAATAGGTGCCTGTTTGCTTAGGTGCATTTCACGACCACACTCAGTATTTCATCTGTCAAGCTTTTGTACCCAAGATTTTGCATAGACACCTTTTTTCACTTTCTATTTACCTTGAGAATCAATGTCTCAAGCTTTTGGCCCAAGGTACTATGCCAGAATCTGCTCGCACCAATGTATAGCAGCCACTCAAAAAGAAGACCAAGAAATCTAGGCCTGAGTCTGCTGCTGTCCAGCCTCCACCAGACATCTGTCTTGAGGTGAGTGAGTACCCAGAGGGATAGTCTGGCATTGCAACAGTTTCTTCCACCATGACCTTCTCAGAGGCCATCATGGAACCTGCTTCTTGCACATCCTCAAAGGCCTTGCAGATGTCCACCACGGATGTTGAGGGGGACTCATGACTAATTATTTCTGAGGGGCCAAAAGGTATTCCACAGATCCTTGTTAGGGAAGAGTTGCTGGATACCTTAATAGAATCCAGGCAGGGGTTCAAACCTCTGCATGTCAATAGAGCGGATGTCCCATTGAAGAAAAGGTAGACGACTAAACATGTGGTTTCGGCCCCCAGGGATCCACAAACGGAATGGTAGGACTTCACTCAAGGCATGTTCAGTGCTTTGATGGCATTGAAGCCTCTTCAGGGAGTTTGAGTTCTGCACCTCTACTCCTAAGAGTCTATGTATTCGGACACGGATTCTGACTATGAGGCTGACTCCTTAGCTTATTCCTCTCAATTGCCTTCACCTTTAGACTATGGGTCTGAGTAGGAAGAATGTGTCAGTCCTGCTTCTCTTCTCAAGGAGCTTTCCTTTGGTGACACAGTCCTGTGTATCTTGGAACATTTCTAATGGGATTGCTTTCAAGTATCGGATGTCCAAAAGAGGTATTATGAGTTGTTACAAATGGACTCTCCTAAACCTTCAGCTGTCCCTCCTTTATTGACTGCTGTATTAGATACCTTCTCTGCTGCTTCCCTGACACTGCATTTTCAACTTCCAGCCCCTAATAAACCTGATAGGTTCTATAAGGTGCTGAATGCATGCAAATTCTTGTACAAGTGTCCTTCATCTGATCCTGCAGTGATTTCTGTATCTAAGGATAAGCCTTCTAGGCTGTTGTATTCTCCAAGCTCCTTCCTTCAGATAAGGACTGTAGAACCACGGAGAGGATTGGTAAGAAGGTATACACTTCGGCTGCTTTAGTTAACAAATACCAGACTCTTACGACAAGGTACATCCTGTCTTTTCATTACCAGTTTGTGAAGATTGTTTCTGATTTGCCTGACTCTGAGGGTAGGGCCTTGGCACTGTCATTGATAATTTCACTTCTTAGGTTGCCCATCACTCTGTCAAATGCAGTTGTGATGCAGCTGATGCATCTTCTAGGGCTGCTGCCTTTGGCTCAGTGATGAGATGCTATTCCTGACTTCGCCTTCAAGCCTTTATTTTTTATTTATTTTGACATTTGTTGACTGGGTTAGTCCGACTGTTCAACAGTTCTTTATCAACAGAGACCCGAGGATAAAAGCTTCAGTTGTGTAAGTAAAAAAGTACATGCATGAAATATTATGACATAATAAGCTGAGAATAGAAGTAATTACATTCAAAGTACATACAAGAATTTAACAAGAAATATGCTCAGGGTAAACTGTAAATTTTTTAAAAGGCAACATTTTGTAGTACAGCCTATTGTTAGGGTTTAAAGCAGGATTTGTACAGAAGAAGTTAACAGATAGAGGTGATATGTTTGGAGGTAGAAGCTAGAAGAAATGTTGTGTATCATTATGAGTAAGGAGAGGTTAGGTGTATTGGAGGGGAGGGGTGTTTAAGTTGGGTAGGGGTGTAAGCATTACCATGAGTTTAGCAGACTTTTAGTGATTTTTTGAAGCAGTTAGTGTTAGAGATAGTTCTTAAATATAGAGGGAGTTTATTCCATGCATTTAAGAAGTGCTGGTCAGAGCTTCGGAGTGTAGAATTGGGAGTGTAGAGAGTTATGATGGTTGACAGTGCAGGACAGGGAGAAGGTTTGTTTAGTATGGAGTGAGTCAGGTGCAGCTGAGGTAGCAAGAGTTGGTGGAATTCTAGCCACTGTAATTTTTTAAAGATGTGCAGTGGTGTGAGCGATAGGGTTGATTTGCAGCAAATCTAGACATTGTATTATGTCTGAGTTCCAGTTTAGACGTAAGATTAAATTGTAAGTTAGTGAGGATTGAGGCAGCATAAAATAGGGTGGGAAGTAGGAACGTTGCACCAGAGAGTATAGATTCATTTGTGAGGATTTTTTGTGCCTATAGAGATGAGTCTTTTTGATGCACTGTTGACTGTGGAGATCAAATTTTAGTTGATCATCAGCTGCGACTCCTACTAGTTTCATGTGAGGTTCTGCTAAGATAGTTGTGTTATTTAGAGAGGTGACAGTCAAGGTAGTTTTGTGCTGTTGGAGAGATCTTGGGAGGAAGAGAAGGAGTTTGTTTTACTTAGGTTGAGTAGGAGTAGGTTACTTGTTACCCATTTTTCTACTGAGTGGAGAGATGCTTTGGTAAGGGTGAGAAGTTGGAGATATTGTCAGAGCAAGCAGTAATTATAGAGTCATCAGCATATTGTATTAGAGTGAGGACAGGATGTGTAGAGGTTGTTAGTAAAAATGTTAAATATTAGGGGTCTAAGAATGGATCCTTGGGAACCCCTGTTTGTACTGGGAGGAAGGGGGAAGAGGCAGAGAGCCATTTAACGGACTGAAGTCTGTTGGAGAGGTAGCTAGTGAACCAGCAAAGTGCAGAGTTGGAGAGATTAAGACTAGTTAGTTTAGACAGAAGTAATTTGTGGGGAAGTGTCAAAGGCCTTAGAGAGGTCAAGGAAAAGACAGGAGACTAACTTATTGTTGTCATGAGATTCCGCAATAGGGGAGCCTTGCCAGATGATATCAAAGCAGAGCTTCTGGGCACTCCCTTGGATAACCAGAATTTATTTGGTACTGCTGTGGCTGAACTTTCCAAGACTTTACAGGATCAAGGTAAGGTTTTGAAGCAGATTTTTGTCTCCCCTTTTCCCAAGTTTCAAAGGAAACATCCTAGTAAGACTGCTTTTTTTGCATAGACTGCCTAGACAGTCTTCCAAAGGTAAGAAGGCTCCTAGGCATGTTTTTTCAGCTAAGCCTACTCAAACATCAAGGCTCCAGGAGTAGTCCTTTCCTGACAAATCTGCAGCCATCTGACCATCTGCCCTTCCTTCCTCTCAGCCAGGTTCCCTTGTCCTTCAGGCTTTCTCTTTCTCTACAAGTTTGGCAGCTGATTACCACAGACACATGGGTTCTTCCCATTATCCAGCAGAGTTACTGTATTTATTTATTTATTTGACATTTGTTTACCAGGAAGGTCAGACTGGGTCAGGAAGATCCCATTTTTAGTGGCGGCCTGGGGAGAAAAGCTCCAATTACATACAGACATGTACAGACTTTATGCAGATAACATAAAAACTGCATGTATTACAAGTACATTCAGAGATGTGAAAAATAAAACTTTATACAGATAGCAATAAATTATCTGTGTTATAAGTAAGCAGGTACATTGATATGAGACAGATGGTAACTATTCAAGTAATTGATATAGATATTCAAGTAAATGATACAGAGTGAATGGAGTACAGATGGAGAGAGAGTGAACGAGAGTTGCAGTCTGGTCTGATTTGGAGAAGAGATTAGCCTGGATCAGAGCAAGGGCACAGACAGGAGTTGACTATGTGTTGTTTCAGTACAGTTTAAAGGGCAGGTAGTTTAGTAGTAGTTCTCACAGTAAGTGGAGGAGAGTTCCATGCTTTTGCAACATAGTGGGAGTAGAGGCTTTGTCCAGCTGTCCTAGAGGGTTTGTATATAGAGATAAGCTCTTTGTCTGCAGACCTAAGTGTTTTTTTTGGGTTGTAAAGTGCAATAATGTTATTTAGTGCTGAGCAGACTAGTGTTTTGTAGACCATGCTGTGGAGTGTTAGAAGTTGGGTATATAGTAGGTAGTTGTGGAATTCTAGCCAGTTTAGTTTTTTTAGTGACAAACACTGATGGATTCTAGTTTTTGAGTTGGTGGCAAACTTGACCACATTATTATAACACTGTTCCATTTTGGATTTACAAGAGCTCTGTAAACTGGTAAGTACTGGAGCGCCCATAAGGCAGGGACGTTAGAAGTAAAGTTTTGGCAAGGGTGGTGTGGGAAGAAGAGGTTAGGGTGTGTTTGTTTCTGTATAGTGTGCCAAGTTTCTGGTGGGTTTTCTTTCTTTTGTTGAATGTGAAGATCAAACCAAAGGTGATCCTCTATACTACACCCAATACCGTGGTGTGGTGGACAATTGCAGTGGTGGTGTTATTAGCAGAGAGAATTTTGAAGTTGTTTAGATTAGTAGTAAAGTTATTTGGCTGAAAAGGTAGTAGTTTACTTTTTTCGGGGGGGGGGGGGTTTGAAGAATAGCTAGCAGTTAGTGAACCAGGATTCAACAGCAGAGAAACTTTGTTGAGCATTGGAGAGAAGCTGTGTGCGAGAGGTACAAATTATTGTGGAATCATCAGCATATTGTATAAGTGTTCCACTAAGTAGGTGCTGTACAACAGTCAGTAATAAAAATATTAAAAAGTAGGGGTCCTAGGATGGATCCCTGTGGGACTCCAGTGGGATTAGCTAGAAAAGGGGAGATACCATTTGACCATTTTGCAGATTGTTTTCAATTGTGTAAGTAACTGTGGAACCAGTTTAGTGTAGGAGGGGTAATTCCTAGGTTAGAGAGCTTGTTCAAGGGTAAAGAGTGAGACACGGTATTGAATGCCTTTGAGAGGTCAAGAAATAGTGCAGATACATAGCAAGCTGAGCTTCAAGCTCTGTTTATAAACTTGGTGAAGGTTAGAAGAGCTGTAGTTGTGATGCAGCTAGGACAAAAAACATGTTATGTGTTTATAAGCAGGTTGGTATGCTGTAAGTAATGCACGAGTTGAAGATGAATACATTTTTCCAATATTTTAGAGATTGGGGGAAAGTATGGCTGTGGGTCAAAAGTTTGTAAGTTCAGTGGATTACTCCTTTGTGAATGGGAATAATATGTGACTTTTTCCAGATACTAGATACTTTGGACTTAGATATGGATTGATTGATTAGGATGCTGACCGGGTGTGCTATGGAGTCAGCTGCTAGTTTTAGGCATGCAGGTGGGAGGTTGTCAGTGGAGGTGTAGCAGGGTTTGAGTTTGTGCAGTAATCTTTTTTTGAGCCTTGTAGGTATTGGTTGAAGAGTGAAAGTGGGATGGTTCTCAGAAGGTAGTTCTGTGTATTGGGGTTAAGGAGGGCGAGAAAGGTCTAATTCAGATGAATGGAGAGTATTAGGAGTAGATAAAGAGGAAGAGTGGCAGGTATTGGAGGTTTTAGTGATAAGATCAGTTAATGATTTTATGAAGTGGATGTTAAAAGTCTTCAGTAATTTGAGAGGGAGGGTCATTTAGTGAAACTCTGGATTCCTTTTTTGTTCCAGGATAGAGTAGAGTTGCGATAATGGACCAGAATTTTTTTTATTAGTTTTGTGCTTCTTGTGTAGCTGACTGTAATGTAGCTGTTTGTCTTTGGTAACTATTTTTTAGCTTGGTTACGTAGCTTCTTAAAAGTAATTGAATCTTGTTCTTTAATACTTTGTTTCCATAGAGTCCAGGCTGCATCCCCTTTTTCATTAAGTTTTTGTATTCCTTAGTTAGCCAAGTCATGGGATTGTTTTTGATTCTGTTGGTTCAAACTGGAGTTATGGTATCTAATAGTTTTAGGAAACAGTTATTGAAGTAGTATACTACCTCATCTAGCGGTGGTACCTTTAATGGGAACCAGTTTATTTTGCCTAGTAGGTCATTAAACCTGTGATTAGAGAAGTTAGAGAGATTATGAACTGATTTGAGGGTGTTTGCTTGAGTAGTGAAGGCAGGTAGGTGGTCACTAAGGGTGTTTTGATATGTACCAGCATTGGTAAAGTTAGAAGGGTGTGATACCAGGAACCAGTCTAAGGTAGAATGTTGAGTGTATTGCTTGTTGTACCTAGTAGGGCCAGAGGTTAGTTGAAAAAGGCATATAGGTTGATGCTGTTAGTGGGTAGTTAGGATGTGGTAGTTTGTCAGTCTGTGTTGGTGTCTCCTAAAATGATAGTTTCATGTTTAAATGTTTGGGTGGTCCATGAGAGTATGTATTCTAGAATAGGGGTGTTATTACCTGGGGGATGTAGAGATGTATGCAGTTTCTCTTTGTATTTTTAAGGTTTAGGAAGAATATAGCAGTTCTGCTGAGGAAAAAGTGGGGGTATCATTTATGTATGGTGTGATGTTAAAGTTGTCAGAATAGAGTAACACTAAGCCTCCACTATCCTATGGGTTCTGTCAGACCTGAGCAAGCTGTAGTTAGGAGGTAGGAATTTGGAGTATGGTATGTTAGGCTTTAGCCAGGTTTCAATGAGGCTAGCATGTCGGGCTTGTACTGATCTATCCAGGCATGCAGGGGGGATATTTTGTTACCTATGCTTCTGATGTTGAGGGTCATAAAATTACATTTTTTATGGGGAGATTATTTGTAGGGATGATTAGTGGTGGGGCCAGGGTTAGGGTGAATGTCATCGCATTGTTATAGTTGAGAGATTAGATAGGAGTATATTTTGTTCAGTTTTTTGGGGGAGGGTGGCTGTAACAGGTAGGAAATTGGGTTTCCTATGTGTAGAGTCCATGGGTTTAGAGGCTAAGTACCAGGCTAAGTTGTATGGAAACAGCTGAGGGGAGATATTCTGGAAGCTATAATGGTATATTTGATTGTTGAAGGCATATGTATCAGTAGGGGTAACTATTCTTGGGGTAAGTTGTGGAAGTGATGTTTGTGGGAGTATTATTAATATGGAGGTTTATGTGGTTAAGAGTATTATTGTGGGGTGGTGGTACATGTTTGTGAGCTAGTGTGCTGTGAGCTACTTACTGCAAGAGGAAGAAGGGGTGTGGAGTAGGTAGGAGTTTATGTTATGGGTGTGGAGAGTGAGTTGTAAGGATGATTGTGGTAGTGATTGGTTTAACTGGGAGATTAGAGGGAGGTTGTGAGTGGTAGAGGGAAGTTAGGGTGGAGCCTATGTAAATATAAGTGTAGAAGTAGTGGGGATGGGTGAAATTTGGGGGCAGGGTAGGGGAGCAGAGTGAGCCCGAGCGCAGTGAGGGCAAACGGAGCAGGCAGAAACCAGTGACTGAGTACCGAGCAGCAGCTAGCAGTTTTCATTTACTAAAAAACACTATCAGTTGAGAGTGCAGATCACAGGTCAATGTGCAAGGGACAAAGTAAGGCAATTTGAGGCAGCACATTTACATGCTATTTGGTAAGCTCAGATAAGAAGTTTTGCTTGTACATTTACAGAGGAGGCTTCTAGAGCCTAGAGAAGGAAGGATCGAAGGGGACAAGATCTTAGCGAAATCTTAACCGGTGTGCACATCAAAACACTTTTTCTTTTTTACAGACACATACTTAAAATGAACAGAAATCAGCTCTTTTCTTAGAAAGTGAGAAATTAACATACATTGCAGATGATCACACTTTATACTTGTTGTGGAATTCTGCTGTTAAGTGAGTGGTTCTAGCCAGCACAGACTTTGTTTCAGGGGAATGAGTAGTTTGAGAGTGGAATAGAGCAGTGTTGGGTAGCTGTGGGAGAGAAACAAGAGCAGTGCACAGTAAGGTTAGGAAGGAGAAAAGGCAGAAACAACAGTAGCAGTGAAAATAAGACTTGCAGTCTTTTAGCATGGATACATGGCAGTTTTGTAAAATAGAATAAGAACAGCTTAGTGTGCCATACAGTAGTTCTGTATTTTAATTCAAGTTTTTTCAAAACAGTTAAAACAAGACAATATTGGTAGTCAATTACTTGCTACAATATGTAGGTAAACCGCAATGCTATAGTGTATGGAGTACACAGTAGTGCTAATCAGTCACACACAGCGCACTATACAAGAACCAAATGTTAGTAAAATATATCAGTAAAACAATATGACCTAGAAGACCCTTCCCTCCTTTTCTGGTATTCCTCAACCCCCTGCAGAACAGCTTCCTCATTTTCCAGCGGTGTTACAGGGTTTGCTGGACCATGGTACCATTCATCCCGTTCTGTAAACCGAGAGTGGTTTGGGTTTTTATTCCAAGATATTTCTGATCCCGAGGAAAGAGGAGTCTTTGAGACCTGTCCTGGATCTTTCCTTTCTAAGCACCTTTCTCATAGTGCCTTCCTTATGAATGCTCTCTTTTCAGAGTCTGTTTCCTCTGTTGCTCCTCCAGGCATTTCTGATTTCATTGGATCTAAAGGATGTTTACCTTCACATTCCTATCCACCTCTATTCAGGAAATATTTGTGTTTCTCTGTTTCTTCCTCTCATTTTCAGTACTCTGCTTTGCTCTTTGGGCTGCTGCCAAGGGTGTACACCAAATGTCTAGCCCCTGTAAACACCTTTTTGCAAGCTTCAGGGCATTCAGATATTTCCTTATATGGATAACCTCTTGCTTCAGGCTCCATTCCATTCTCAGTTGATGCAGGATCTTCATTTCACTCAGCTTCTGTTGCACAGCCTGGGATTCACTGCCAGTCTTCAAAAGTCGATGTTGACTTCATGTCATGATCATGTTTTCCTAGGCTGCAGGTTCCATACTGTTCCAATACTGACATTTCTTTCTGCCTCCAAGGTTTTGTCCTCACAAATTATTTATTTTCTGTCCCTGCTCCCCCTGTCCTCTTTTCAGCCAGGGAGTTTCTTAAGTCTCTGGGGTTCATTGCCTCCACCATCCCCATACTTCCCTGGGTTGGACTTCATAGGAGGAAGTTCAGTGGTACCAAAAATCAGTGTGGCTTCTACACCTCCACCCACTGGGCCATCTAGTTCCTCTGCTCCCTTGTCTCAAACTGGAATTTCAATGGTGGATTCAGAAGCTGTCAGTTCAGGTGTTCCTTTCCACCCTCCTCTGTCATCTTGGGAACTTTTCACAGATGTATCAGAGCTGGGGTGGGGAGCTGCTTCAGTCACCGTGAAGGTGCAGGGCCTTTAGTCACCTCAGGAAAGGGTGGATCATATCAACATCAAGAAAATATGGGCTCTCATTCTGGCCCTTCAAACTTTCCATGCAGTCTGGGTCCAACATCCCTTTAAGGTTTACAAGGAGAGCACCACAGTCACTTGGTACGTCAACAAACAAAGGGGTACATAGTCTTAACTTCTTTGCAGGTTAGCCTTTCAAGCATGGGAAATGGCAGTCAATCTTCAGGTTACCCTATAGGCAGTATGTATACCTTCAGAGTGCAATATTGTGGCCGATTTTCTCTGCAGAATGGATGCTTCACAGGGATGTGTTTCTGGAAATAGTTCATTGATGGGGTATTCCTCTTGCAGATCTTTTTGCCTCCCCTCTGAACAGGCAACTCCCTCAGTTCTGTTCCAGAGTTGGACACCGTGTCTTACTCTTGGAAGGGAATGTTCCTGTATGCTTTACCTCCCCTTCCTCTTCTTCCAAGGGTCCTTCACAAAATTGAAAGAGACTCTACAGAAATCTTGTCGGTGACTCCATTTTGGCCCAGACAGTACTGGTTCTGCCTCTTATTCCATCTGGTCAGGGGCAATCATCACAAGTTACCTCACTGAATGGATCTTCTCACACAGGACAAAGGAACTGTCCTTCACTCTCATTGGTCCAATCTTCCAGTGACACTTTGAGTAATGGGTTTTGATTCCTTTCTGACACCAGTTTCCTAAGGACATGCTTAGTGTCCTGCAGGAGGCCAGGAAATCCAGTAGCAGAAAATCATATATGTTCAAATGGAGATTTTCTGTTTGGTGTCACCAGGACCCATTTTCAGTGGAGGTCCCCTTGGTTCTTTCCTATCTGTGAACTATTGCATGCTGGCTTGGCATATTCTTCAGTGAAAGCCAACTTGTTCTCCATTTCTGTTTGTCTGCCACTTACTCCTCCTTTGGCCTCTAGGTTTGAGGTCAAGCAGTTTCTTAAAGGTGTCCTTCATGTTAGAACCCCCTAAGAAGGCCCTTGTTGGAATCTTAATTTTGTCCTTGAAAAGCTCAGCCTCCTTTTGAGCCTGCTGCTGCTGCTTATTTGCAACATTGTGCCTGGAAGACTGTTTTAGTGGTTGCTTTAACTCTGAAAGAAGGGTATCTGAACTGCAAGCATTGATGGCAGTTCCTCCTTTTTTGGTTTTTCATAGGGACATGGTCTGTGTGGAAATCTTTCTTTTATACCCAAGGTGGTTACTGAGTTGTCCCTTAATTAGTCTATTCAGCTTCCTTCTTTTTTCCCTTCTCTGTGTTCTCCAAGTGAGAAAATTCTTCATACCTTAGATTTGCGTAGACAGCTCAGATATTATCTGGACAAAACAAAGACCTTTCATAAATCTGATCAGCTTTTTGTTTCTTCTTATACCAGGACGTTGGGTTTGGTAGTGGATTTCCAAGGGCATTTCTTTCTATTATTCTTTTCATGGTAATCAGCTGTCTGCTTCCACGAGGGCTCATTCTGCTAGAGCAGTGGCTTCTCCTGTTGCTTTCTTCAAAGGTTTGGACACCAACCCCATCCCTGAAGCTGCTACTCGGTCTTCGGTTCACACTTTCTCAAAAAATTACAAATTGGATTTCCAGGGCCAGGGCAGGTTTTGCCAGGGGTGTTCTGCATGAGTTTGTGGAGGGCTTCTCCCTGCATTCCTCCTCCCTTTCTTCAATGTAGCTTTTTTACTCTCCCAGAGGTGATAAATATTGCGACAGTGATATGGAAAGACATAGCACACTTGTGTAAAATCTTTCCATAACAGTAGATATCCTTCTTTTCACTGCTGCAGTGTTCACTCCCTCCCTCCTTTTCTCTTACCTTTGCATGGGTGGTAGTTTCATAGTGATCTAGAGGTTCCTCTTCTGGATGTACATGTTCTCCTTTCCACTGGGGGTCCTAGTTCTTCTGGAGCACTTCAGGTCTGAGTTGGGAGCGTACGTATGTCACCTTTATGCCCTGCATTTGTGAAGGGAGCATATGTCTGATGTACGATGCTCCCTCAATAGTAAAAGCTTTGATATACTGGCCAGATGTTAGTCTGTCATTGGCAGAAGACCCGAGAGGTGATGAATACTGCAGCAGTGAAAAGAACATCTACTGTTATGGTAAGATTTTACACATCTGTACTTTACTCATTTGTCTGTTCTGTATCCAAAAATGTCTTTGATCTTCCAGGAAAAATATTCTGAGGACAACTGGCTATGCCAACTTGAATGTCACATCTGCCTCTCAACATCCCATGATCGCAGCTGTAAACTTGCTTCTCTTATGCCTGGTGTACAGTGAATAATCATTTTCCACAAGCACTCTGGTATTCTCAGTTTGTAATACCTTACCTTCTGACACAGTTTTGTCAGGAGTAGCTCTTTCTGCTGGTATGATTTCTTCTGTACCAGTACAGGTCTTGGCTGCTGTCTTATGGCCAGATTTGGAGAATACACATTGTGTGCCCTGTCAGTTAACAAATCCTACTGTGGGTCACAAGTTCAGTTTCTTATTTGTATATTCATAAAATGAATGCAGTCTATTCCTTCCAGCTTCTCTGGTGTACCAAAAAATGACTCGTATTCTCTGTATGTTGTGTTTTCTGACTCTACTGTCTTGAGAAGCATCATGTTCAACCAATCTTTCCTTCATTTCAGTCCCTGGTTTCTGCAGTTTTAGCAGCTCATCTGAATAGCTGCTTAAGTACTTATATTTTTTTAGCCTTTTGACATTTGACTTTATATATTTTCTTTTATCTCACTTTATTTTAAGTACCTCTGAATGAATTTGGTTTGTTTTTCTTCCTCTAAATTACTGGAAGCCATCTACTGTACTAAAGTTGAAAGTTGAACTACTATGTGGCATCCAGGTATTGTAATTACTTCCTGTAACTGTGTTTCACCAAAACTGATAACCTTTTTTAAAATTTTATCAGTTTTTATACTAGGTGAGCTCGAGTCAGCCTGTTGCCTGGCATGTAGCCATGTTGGAAGTTCCAGGTGTGTTCTTTCTTGAGTAGGTTCTGGTATTAGGTGCCTGCAGTCTTCCTATTGTAGGAAATCAAGAGTTAAATATGCTTTTAAGCATGGCAACAGCCAGCTGCACAAAGTGCTACTAGATGAGCAAAAATGATAGGTAGCGATAGAAAATGTGCAGAAATGTATAAACATTTTTGGCTGGTTGCCAGAATTATTGGTGTTAATGCAGTCAGTCAGTTTTGGTACAGTTTCTATTTGTGCACCTGCTGTAACTCACTATAAGTGGTGTTTTCTCATTTTTTCCTCAGCTGCACAAATGTGGAGTTGAGTGCTTTAAATTCAGTCAATTGTGGTTCACTGGAAGCATAGTATTGGGAAAAGCATAACATTCAGTACATAACTGCAAACAGAACAGTAAGTCTGAAGTATATTAAAATCAGTCAGTGGTCCTTCAGACAGTAATTAAGTTTGTCAAAGAAGATAGAAACGTGCTGTACCCCAAGGTTTCAAATGGGAGTTGTAAGGGCATAAGAATAGATAGAACTGAAAAGACAAAGTCATATGCTAATTGGCATCAGGACTGCTAGCATGTCCCCACACATTGTATTGGCATAGATTTCCATGTCTTCTCCAGGACAACTTTTTTCCTCAAATTTTTGTGGTGAATAAAAGGGACTGTTGCCCTTATTGGGATTCTACTATGTGCTTGTTATGGTTTCAGGCCATACAGCTTTTACACGTTTATTCTCAGTGAGTTTTATATGGACCAAAGTCTAGAATCTCTCTTCATTTGGATGATTTAAGGAAGAATGCTTAACCCTCTTTCATCCTCTTGAGTGGTCATGAAAAGAGGTGACTGCTTAGAATGAGATGACTGTTAAGATTAAGGCATCTAAGGTGAATGTCAGTGCTATATTAAGAGGTGACCTGTGTCCGGCGTACAAGGCATCCTTTGCCCCATTACTGATGGATTTTACTGTACATTAGCAAGTCAAATGGCATCAGAAATACTCTGTCTAGGGATATAAACCTCTTCTGCAACATCAAGAGAATGGTTTGGCAGGACAGGTATATCTCGCAAAGGATACTGCTACTGTGGAACAGACTCCCCATCCACATAAAACAAAGTTCATCCTTGTCCATTTTCAAGTGCATTTTAAATCTATGAATGGGAAGCAGAATATTTACCCCTGGACTGCCCCTGTACTATTAATGGACAGAGGAAGCTCCTAGATGCTTTATCCCTTGCATGGATCCCTGAAAACTATCTGTGGTATGATCTGAGTTATTCTTTTTAGGTGTAATATATAAATATGAAGTTGTTGTTTTCATTTGCTCTTCAACCTGTGGGACATGGATCCAGGACGGATCTGACTCAGCCGCATTTTCCAGCATCGGATCTGAGCTCCAAGCTCCTTCCCTACCTATAATGACCCTGTCTCCCTCCTCCCCTCAGATCTTGTTTGCGGCACATATCTCTAGCATCGTGGTCTGTTGCTCCAGAATTTTGGTGAGTGTTTTTTGGTAATTTAATCCTATCCTTTTGACCTTTCCTATCTTCTTTCTACCCTTTCACCTTCCTCTGCCTTCGCACTCAGGTGTCGTCCTTAGCTTTCAAAAAAAAAAAAAACTTATCCCGTTCCCTCTTTTCTCTCTCCCTCTACTTTAGGGTGGGTGTGTGTGTGTGTGTGTGTGTGTGTGTGTGCGCATGTGCCTGTGTGTTTTCTGGGTCCTCTGCTTCCTCTAACATGGATGAGACACCTAAGCCAGGGTTCCGGAAGTACACAGAGTGTGGCCATAAGCTTTCCCCCGCTGATGGCCAGACTCTGTGCCTAGTCTGTTTAGGGGTCCCGCACCTGGATTCCTCCTGTTCGATCTGCGTGGGGTTCAACCCCTAATCCTTAAGGGCCTCCTTCCTCCTCTCACTGCAGAGGCCCAAGCGTCATCCTCCTCTTCTGCTGTTTCCTCCTCCCCAGCCTCTGGGACTCAGTCTCCCGCCAAGGGACAGGGATGTGGAGAAGCAAAAACACCAAGACCGGGACAGGCTGAGGAAGCGATCCTCTGACCACTCTTCCTTGGCTGAGCCCCCGGCGAATTCTCGCCTGACTCCTAGCTCAAGCTCCCCTCAGCTCCATTCACCTTGTTTCTCCTCAGAGCTGGAGGTTTCCCGGGGCCATTCCCTGTATCGTCCTCCCCCCACTGCTTGTTTAGGTCGGTGTCTGTGGCCTCCTCCGCCAGGTCCACCTGCAGCCTTTCCGAAGCTGAGGTGGACAAGATGATGTGGAGATTTATCCTCGCACAGATTCAGATGGGAGTCTTGCCTGCCCCCTCTGGGCTCAGGGCATGCAGTCCGCCTTTTTGCCGATCACTCCATCTCAGATTCAACCCCTGATTTTGGAGTATTTGGGTCCGAGGCCCCTCTATGGTACCTGGTACCTCAATGCCGACCATTCCCCTGAGTGGTTCGGCTCTGACCAGCTCAGAGCCGTAGCCTTTGGGCCAGATCCGAAGGGGTAATGTCACCTCCATGTTTTTCAGAGCCGGGCCGTCCACTTGGATTCTCGGCACCTAGAGGTTCAGCTCCAGCTCCCCCATTGACTCAGAGGATTGCTGACTCGGTCATTCTCCCAGCTCCAGGAGTTCATTCTCCCTCTGCCTTTGACATGGTGGAGAGGGTCCTCTCTGTTCCATTGAGACCCTTGACGCCTTCGTCCTCTGAGTCCGTGCCGGCTCTATCTGTGTCTGGTCCGGATTCTTCCATCCTGCCCCCTCCGGGGCAGCCTGTCACCTCTTTGCCCCAGGGAATTCCTCCACGGGAACAGCCTGAAGTTTTCAAGTCCTCCCCAGAGCCCCCCCAGGAGGTTCCTTGAAAGCGCACATGTAAAAGGAGACACTTACTCCCCCCAGAGTCTTTCATGGAGGATACTGACTTGGAGGAAGGGGAGGGTTTCCCCCGATCACCCCCACACCAATTTGGAGATGTCATGGAGAACCTTCACCAGCATGGGGGGGGTGTTCTGTCCAAAAATGCAACCCTGACAAGTTGGTGTTCCTGTAGGCATTTGGCGCAGGACTGGGTGTCCCCTCCCGCAGATCCCGTGGTGGATCTCATTACATCTCGGGCATGGAAGGAGCCCGACATGGTGGAGCCCATTCCCCAAATGTCCTGATAAGATCCTTAGTACCCCATCAGATAAACTGCATTGTGCGAAGGAATCCCCTGTCAATGCCATGGTGGTGGCAGCGGCCACCAATAAGGAGCTCGCGCAGGAGAGCTCCACTGTCCATCCACCAGACCGAGAGTCGAGGACCATGGGCCGTTTTGGGAAGCAGGTCTACGCTTCAGCAGCATTCTCTGTACGTGCACTGACCTACATGGCGCACGTGAACAGGCTTCAGCGAGACCGGGACCTAGTTAAGGAGGTCACTGATTCTCTTCCAGGGTCTGTGTCGGCAGAGGAAAAGAAGTTTTTTTCCTCCCAGATGGCTACCCTCACTTCCACCTCCAACACCTCTATGTGGCTGCTTTCTCATGCTACCGAGGGCGCAGCTAGAGCAGGCGGAGCAGGCATTGCCATCAGGCATCACACCTGGCTCTGACTTTGTGCCTTTCTGGAGCCTTTAAGGCATCTTTTAGAAATGCTCCGTATGATGGTTCCACTCTCTTTGGAAAGACTGTAAGTGACACATAGGTCCAGAGCGAGAAGGACAGGAATACTTTGTTTGCTATTAGAAACCGCTTCTCAACCCCTCAACAAACCTTTTCCAGGAATTGGCGAGAGGTGAAGAAGATGTAGTTCCGGAAGTCTCAGGGTTATTCCTAGGATGCTCAGGACTTGCCTTCCCCCAGAGGCAGAGAGGGATTTGACAGATGCCACCCTCATAGCAGAGGGGTCCGAGAAACCAAGGGTCTCGGGATTCTTTCCTGGACAGGCCCGTGAAGCAGCCCTGAAGGGTTGCCCAGCTGCTCGTCTCTGGAGACAGTAAGGGGTCGACTTTTGCTACACCCAATGGCCTGGGAGTCAGTCACAGATGATCATTGGGTGTTGCTAATCATATCCAGAGGATTCCCTTCACCCAAATGCCACTGCCTCCCAAACACCTCCCGGACTTTCCACCCGTGCAAATGGAGGATGAAGCAGTGAAAATTTCCAAGCTGCTCAAAAAACGCATCATCCATCCTGTCCCCCCATACCAGTCCAGATTAGGCGTCTATTCCAGGTTCTTTTTAGTGCCAAAGAAGGCAGGGAACTTAAGACAAATCCTGGATCTGTCAGCCCTAAACCTGGCAGTTGCCAAGACAAAATTCCAGATGGTCACACTCCAATCTATCCTGCCCTTCCTGCAGGAGAATGACTGGTTGTGTCCGGTGAACTTCACGTTGGAAGGAGAGGCAAAGAGATCGCAGCAAGGCTGACCCCACTTTAGAAAGATTTGTTTCACTACTAAAGGATTCAGAGACCACTCTTAAGGCATCAGGATAGATCTGCTCAGCCTCTCCGCTAGAATGTTGGACCTCCCCAGAGTGCGTTGTCACCATAAAATGGCTAGTGGAGATTGCCTACTCTCACACTCTCATGGCTTCGTGACAAAGGGGATAAGACCTGGTTCCTCCATGCTTGTTGATGTACCAAATTACAGACATATTGTCTGTCTCGAAGGCAAATCATCTCTAGGGGAAGATGGGCATGAAGAGCTGGCAATGCCAAGAGCACTGCCCTCATCTCCAAGACATTGATATGCAATTGGATCTCCAGGGAAGACCACGTGCCTTGGACTGTACTTCCCAAGCAATGCCCCCCCACCTGAGTAGGGAGGTGTCCGTGGTCAACGGGGCAGGAAGAATAAATGGGTGACCCCGATGAAGGTCCCGTGATTGAATCCACCAGAGAAGAGAATCCCTTTTTTGCTCTGAACCCCCCACCGGGAGAAGTCCCCAGGAATGCTCTGGTACATGCTTGGCCCTGTGGTCTTCTGTATGCTTATCCTCCTCTACCCCTGATTTTGAAATTCCTTCAGAAAGCTTGACTGCTGGGGAGCTCGGTCATCCTCATTGCCCCATTCTGGCCTCGCCAAGTATGGTTCTCTTCTCTGTGGTCTCGTGTAGTGTGTCCTCCCCGGACGTTGGATCTGGTTTAGGATCTAATTTCACATTCCTTAGGGATTCCACACCCAGATCTGGCCAGTCTGAAGCTTACCGCTTGGCTGCTCCAGTTCCCGTGATTGTTAGGACTCCTGGGCTGTCTTCTCCAGTTAAGAAGATATTGGTAGTGACTCATAAATCTTCCACTAGGAAGGTTTATTCTAGTAAGTGGAAATGTTTTTCAATTTGGGCATCTCAGCGTGACTTGGACCCCTTTACTGCTCCATTTCCTGCTATTTTAGACTTTCTGACAGATATTTTTCAACAAGGTGGTAGTTTTCTGTGGTTAAAGTTCAGCTGGCAGCTATATCTAACTTCCACATAGAAGATAATTCGGCTTCCCTGGCTTCGTCTAAGCTGTGTAAACCTTTTTGAAAGGTACCTTTCTTCTTAGGCCCCAATCAAGGACCCATCACCGCCTCGGGACCTCAAGTTGGGCCTCCATGTCTTAGTTTCTTCCCCCTTTGAACCTGCACCTTTGGTGGACTTGCAGTTTTTGTCTTGGAAGACAGCCTTCCTGATTGCCATTACTTCAGCCAAGAGATTGTCAGAGCTTCAAGCCTTATAGGTTAACCCTTCTTATATGATCTTGCATAAAGACATGGTGTCCTTACGCACTAATCCTTCTTTCCTTCCAAAGGTGGCTTTGGAGTCGAACATTAATCAGGTTATCAATCTCCCTGCTTTCTTTCTAAATTTTCAAATTAAGGGAGAGTATAAATTGCACCTGGGTATTGGGGTCCATGGTGGCCAATATCACCCTCATGCCCACGGCTCGGTTGCACATGAGGGTGCTCCAATGGACTCTTGTGGTCCATTGGTCATTACTAGATCTACCGTTTGTCATCCTGTTCATTTATCTTGAGCATACAGGGATTCTTTTCTCTGGTGGATTCAATCCCCGGACCTTCATCGGGGTTGCCCATTTATTCTTCCTGCCCTGTTGACCACGGTGACCACGGACGCCTCCCTACACAGGTTGGGGGGGGGGGCATTGCTTGGGAAGTACAGTCCCCGTGTATTTCTTTAAAACTTTATCTTTAATCACTATCCTTCGGTAAATCTTTTTCTGTTTGTCTTTACTACATACCATAAGAATTTTTGCTAATCATTTTTGCTTGTATTATCCTTTATACACTTCCTAGTGTAGTCATCCTGCCATTATTGGTAGTCCTTTCCTTTTCTCGATAAGGGTGTTTATACTCCTCTTCTTTCTATTCCTAAAAAAATGCTAGCTTTTTTCTCCACCTTTTCCTTTCTCTAGTGACAGTATTTAGTTCATTACTGTCCGGATAGTAAAGATAGATATTTTGAGCCTTCTATTGATACTTGGTTGTTAAAAGCGTCACCTTTACCTGTGTCTCACAAAGTCTTCAAAAAACGTGAAAAATGTGGGCACAAGATGACAGTTTCAGATCCCCACTCTTTGTGTATGTACTGTTTAGGGTCTGAGCACCTAGACCAGGAATGTGACATTTGCAGTGGGTTCAACCCCAGAGTTTTGACAGAAAGAAGAAAATTAATATTAAAAGGTTTATTGCCAACTCCTTTTTTCTTAGGCTATTGTTGGTGTTCAGTCTCCGAAGGCAAAATCGAAGCATCCTTTAGAAAGGTCCATATCCTCAGATTCCATGGCATCAACTTCATTGGAATCAAAGAAAAAGAAATCAAAATCAGATCCGACATCTCCTTGGTTCCGACCATCCTCAGATCCGATCAAATATCTGGCAAGTCCTACCTCTGATCTGACAAAACGCAATACAGAACCGAAGTCCCTGGATCCTAAGTAGTTGCCTCGTACTGTGTATTCCCCCACCATGGATCCAGTACAGTGGTATCCTCTCGTTCCTCCAGAAGTCTCGTAGAGGTAGATGTGGAAAGGATGATGATGAGATTCTTCACAGAGCAATTTCAGAAGGGAGTCTTCACTGTTCCTACCCCCTGGAGTCAGGAACACCATCCATCTAGTACTCTACCAATAACTCCTCTGACCCAACATGTAGTATTAGAGCTCTTGGAACCAAGTGTTCCAGGCCCTTCTGTGTCGGATCTCAAGACAGCTTTGTCCTCAGATCTGATTGTTACTCTGAGTGTTCAGTCTCCGAAGGCAAAATCCAAGCATCCTTTAGAAAGGTCCATATCCTCAGATTCCATGGCATCAACTTCATTGGAATCAAAGAAAAAGAAATCAAAATCAGATCCGACATCTCCTTGGTTCCGACCATCCTCAGATCCGATCAGATATCTGGCAAGTCCTACCTCTGATCTGACAAAACGCAATACAGAACCGAAGTCCCCGGATCCTAAGTAGTTGCCTACCTCTGATCTGACAAAACACAGTACAGAACCGAAGTCCCCGGATCCTAAGTAGTTGCCTCGTACTGTACATCTTCAGATCTGGATAACTCTCAGAGCCGAAGCTCCCAGGTCAAATCCAAGGGGATAGGATCGACCCTGAGGTTTTCATAGTCATCTTTTCCTCTCAGAGCTTCACCGTTGGACAGCTGGGTTCCAGCTTCCTCCTTGGGCAATGGCTGTCAGAGCAGAGGGAAGTGGCTAGCCAGAAACTCGCTTTCTCAGCTCTGTTGACTTCCTTCTCTCCTGAGCAGTCTGCTTTTGAGGTTGTGAAAAGGGTTTTCTCTGCTCCAGCAGGTCAGGTGGGTCCTTCCCTCTCGGTTTCACCCTCAGCATCTCAGCTGACTTTGCTGTGTGATTCTCAGCATTCTACTCCACATGGATGGCCAGCACAAAGCTTCTAGACCACCCAACCGGGTATTGTCATCTCTTCTGATACGTCTCCAGATCATCCCACCAAAGAAGTCTGTAGGAAGAGGACACACAAGAGGAGGCACTTGGACTCCCCCAGGAGTCCGTCACTGAGGATACTGACTTTAATGAGGAAGAAAGGTCTCCCAAATCACCATCTGATGACATCCCATTTGGAGACATCCTTGAGATCCTTAAACAGAAGGCCCAAAACCCAACTCCTGAGGATCAGTATTTCTGAAAGCTTGTGGGACTGGCCCGTCTACCTCCTGGCTTACTCCGTCTACTGATGAACTTATTGATTTGGTTTCTAAATGGGTGTGGAAGGAATCTGACATAACTGAGCTGATCCCCAAGAGACCTGACAGGTCTCTGGCTCCAACAGTAGGAAGAGAACAGTAGATTAAGGCCCAGTTGATGCAGTAGTCATGGAGGCAGCTACAAAGAAGGAACTCCTGGAACAGAGTTCCACTGTCCATCCCCATTAGAAAATCTAGGGCACTGGACAGATTTGGGAAGCGAGTTTTTTGCTGCAGCGACATTTGCTTTCCAGTCGCTGAATTACTTGGCATACTACACGAGACTGCAAAGGGACTTGGAGGTGGAAATTTCCTTAACTCCTTCAGGGACCACTACTGCAGAGGCTCAAATTTCTGTGGCCTCACAGTTGGCTCCCCTTCAGTGTATTGCAAATTGATCCATGAGGCTCATCTTGTACACTGCAGAAGGTGCCTCTAAGGCCACGGGTTTAGCTATTTCTATTAGGAGGCATGCCTGGATGCATCTGTGTGATTTTGCAGATCCCTTCAAGTCATCTTTTATCAGCACTCACTTTGACGGCTCTTCTTTGTTTGGCCCATCAATAAAAGACACACACTCCAGGTGTGTGTGTAAGATGGAAAGACACTGTCTGCAGTGGGCGTACATTTTTTGACCCCTCAACAGACCCTTCCAGTAATCAATGGGGAGGTCAAAAGATGTGGTTCAGGAAGTTTCAGGGTCCTTTCCAGGACACATGAGGTAGTTCCCCCAGAAGCAGAGGGGGGAGCAATAATGGCAGAAGACGCCCCATGACAGAGGATGCCTGCGAAACCTAGAGTGTAGGGATACATTTTCCAACAGACCCTTCCAGCACTCCTGAAGGAAGGCCTGCTTGCCTTCCTCTGGAGGCAGTTGGGGGTCACTTATCTCTGCACCAGGAAGCCTGGCTAAACATAACAAAGCACACTTGAGTGCAGAGAATCATTTCCAGAGGTTATATTATTCCCTTTTCCCTACCACCTCTGTCACCTAGGAAAATCCCCAATGTTGCACCTAATCAGAGGGAAGCAGCAGCACTAGAAATCCAAAAGCTGCTAAAAAAAATAGTCATCCAAGCCAAATTCCAGACCAAATAGAATCCGGAACTTACTCAAGATTCTTTTTAGTGCCAAAGAAAACAGGAGACTGAAGACCGATTTTAGATCCCAGTATGTTGAACAAATTGGTTCGACACACCAAGTTCTAGATGGTCACTGTTCAGTCCACTCTGCCCTTCCTGACCAAGGATGACTAGGTGTGCTCGATAGACCTTCAGGATGTGTACTATCACATGAAAATGAACAGACAGTCCAGAAGGTACTTACGCTTCCGGCTGGGAGATAGTCATTACTAGTTCGGAGCACTGCCCTTTGGCCTCACCACAGTCCGCAGGGTGTTCACCAAGTGTATGGCAGTATTAGCAGCTCACTTTAGACTGCAGGAATTCCAGGTGTTTCCTTACTTGGACGAATGGCTCATTACCACTCCAACCAGGCATCAGGTGGTACAAGCATGAGACCAAGTGTTGCAAACATGTTTAAATTTTGGAATAACCATCAATTACAAGTCACAATTACAACCGACTCAGACATTGGAATTCATAGGAGCAATGTTAAACACAGTATCTATGGTAGCATCTCTTCCCATTTTGAGAGTACAAACAATATGAAATCAGGTCAAGAAAATAATCTGCAGTACCAGGATTTCTGCCTGATTGATTCTGCAAGCTGTGGGATCAATGTCAGTTTTGCTAATATTAGTTCCTTTAGCAAGATATTACATGAGAATTCTGCAATGGCTGCTACAAACACAATGGTCAATTCTCTTTTAACCCATGTTGACCAAGATAAGAATAACTCAGGTATGCAAACGGTATCTTTCCTGGTGGATGAAGTCGCAACAACTGTTGCAAGGTCGTCCTGTCATTCTCCCTCAGCCCAAGGTAATAGTGACCATGGATGCTTCACAGATTGGGGGGGGGCATTTTTCTGGGGAAGACAGTCTAAGGCACTTGGTCCCCCGAAGAGGCCAACGTTTGCATATTAGTGTTCTGGAAATGAGAGTGGTGCTTTTGGTATTGCAAGCATTCCAAAACTATCTTCCTCTTGAGAACAATTGCGATCCAAATGGACAACATGTCAATAGTTTGATACATCAACAAGGGGGAACCAGATCTTACCCCGTGTGTCAAGAAGGCCTGAGGGTGTGGCAATGGGTGATTTCTTCCAACCACTTTGAAGTTGCAGTTCACATTCTGGGAGGTTCAACATGACAGCAGACAAACTGAGCAGGTCCATCTTACTACCTCATGATTGGTCTGTCAACAGTGACTGACATGATTTTCCATCAGTGGGGCCAGCTTTGGTGTGATCTTTTTGCATATCCCCTAAACAACAACTGCAGCAGCTTCTTTGCCCTAATCCCCCTAACAGAGGAGTCACCCGAGGGATGCTGTACTGATTGCCCCCCCCCCCCCCAGTCTTCTGTATGCTTATTGCCTGACTCCTTTAATTATCAAATTCCTTCAGAAAGCAGCCAGGTTGAACAGTAAAGTCATCCTCATTGCCCCTTACTGACCTTGACAAATTTGGTTTCCCTTCCTTTGGCCTCAACTTCTGTACCCACCTTGGATTCGGGATCCAACTCCAGACCTTCTGTCTCACCAGACAGGCATGGTTCACCCAGGCATCTCAAATCTCAGACTAACTGCATAGTTTTTCCAGTTCCGTTAATAGCCAAGCATCCTACGCTCTCTTCGCCTCTGCATTCTATACTGTTTTATCCTCTACTAGGAAACTCTACAGAAGTAAATGGAGAACATTTGTTTATTTTGCAGAGTAGAATCAGGTAGACCCCTTCTTAGCCCTGATTCATGCTGTTCTTGAATTTTTAGCAAGTTTATTTCACAAGGTTGCTAGTTCATCTGAATTCAAGTTCAGCTCGCAGCCATCTCTAACTTTCATATGGGGTTTCAAATTTCCTTTCTGGCTTCCTCTAAACTGTGCAAACCCTTTTTGAAAGGTACCCTTCTACTTAGACTTCCTTATAAAGATCCTATACCACCATGGGATCTAAATTTGGTACTGCAAGCCTTAATACATTCTCCTTTTGAACTTGCAGCTGTCTTTTTATTTGCAATTATGTCTGCTAGAAGAGTTTCAGAACTTCAAGCATTATCTTCTAAGCCCCCATACTTGATTTTCTACGAGAATAGTGAGTGTTACCTTATGTACCAGTGCTTCCTTCTTACCTAAGGTGGTGTCAGAATACAACAGTAACCAAGCTATTAATATGCCAGTATTCTTCCCAAACGGTTTACCTTTATAAAGGCGATTCACAGTGGTTTGAATGCTCATATGTCCCTGATGTTGAACTCCAGTTAGGGCAGTTCTTTTATAGTTTCTCTCTTCCCCCTCTCTCAAGCTGTAAATAGGATCTGAGGGACATTAGACATAGTGTGTTATGGGAAGGAAATGAGCTGGAGAGTTAGATTGCAATGAGCTACTGTAATGGCAGTTTTATTCGAGTGTCAGATCCAAACCCCTCCGTAGAGGAAGAATGAAAATGGACAACACAAGTGGAATGTTATGGTAAGTACATAACTTCTTTTTTGGAAGATAACCTACATTTTCTCTAGTACAGAGTACCCCTTTTTTTGAGGAGCCATTCCTGACCTCTGTGGTGATTGATTATGTGAACTGCTGTACCACAATATGTCTAGGTGGACGATGCTTGAGATATTTGCAGAATTATGATGTTAATGCGTGCACAACAGAAACAAAAAGCCAGCACCCAACTGGAGAGAAAATATTTTATGTGTATAAACACAAAAAACAGACTGGTTTCGGCCCATTGGCCTTTTTCAATGTATAACAGTCAGTTCAACCACCACATTATATACAAGGCATGATGGAATAATTGATCATAAGTTAAACAATTATAAATGTTCATTAAGGCCAGGTGGAAATAATCCTCCCAGTTTCACAATCCAAGATTTTTCTTTTCTGTTTAACAATTTATGCCAACCTTTTTTCAGGGATCGATGCCCCTTAATGAACGTTTAATTTATGATCAGTTATTCAATCATGCTTTGTATATAATGTGGTGGTCGAACTGACTGTGTTATACACTGAAAAAGGCCATTGGGCCGAAACCGGTCTGTGTGTTGTGTTTATACACATAAAATATTTTCTCTCTAGTTGGGTACTGGCATTTTGTTTCTGTAAGTTATGTTTTTTGTGCCCATGCACCTGCCATCCTTGCAGAGGTCTTGGTTGCAGTTGTTTCCTTAATGCATGTATGCATTTTATCACTAAAAAAAGTAAAAAAAATCTGCAAAATGGTAATAGGCAGATGGCAAGTATCAGTTACACATTGTGCAGCATTACATAAGCTTTTATTTTACACTGGAAAGTGCCATATGTACTCTGTCTGGGCCAAGTTATTAACAGAAATATTAATAAGACATATATTCATAATTTGACATAAAAAGAAATCACAATTTCTCACTTATAGGTCCATAGATGATTGATAGGCAAATGTCCCTAGGGGCCATTTTAAGCCTGGCCATGCTTCCCAGAGTGAGAATCAAACCCTGTTCTCCATGTCTGTGGGGTAGACACCTTAACCATTATGCCATCTCCCAACTCATCACTGATGTGTGTGGTGCTCTGTCCTATGAAATGTTTTTCTACCATGCTACTAGGTGGACTCAGCCTGAGATGGACATATGCCTAAATGTCGCATTTATTGCTAAACAAGTATAGATATCTGCAAAGCTGATATCAGGTAGAAGGCAGAAGTTTTCCAGCATTAAATAAGCTTTCATTTGATAGCATAAAGTACCACAATAAGCACTACCAGTATGGTAGTGTAGACAGATAAAGCCCTGACTACAGACCAGCCATCCTTGGTTTGATTAGTGATTTAGGCAGCTGACATAGCAGCTGGAGGGATGAGGGTGTGCCTATCCCAAGGGAAGGAGTGCAGCTGCAAGAGTGTTCCCAATGATGTCCTTAATGGTGACTAGGGATTGTGCAAGGGAGGACATAGTCTAAGAAGGGGAGACTGAGGTGGGAACATGGCTGAGCTTCAGCAGAGTCAGGGCAAGACATCAGATGATGCCATTGCACATCCACCCCCTTGATTTAATCATCTAACTGAGGGAGGGTGCAGAAACAAGGGTAGGCCTTATAGAGACCCGCCACTCAGCAGATGTTAGCTCTGCCCCCACAACACCCTTAGGTTCCATGTTGGTCCCAGTTGTATAATTCAGTATACGTTCAAAGCTGAAGAGTGGAGTCGACCGGTATACTCGCCAGTGAACATGGAGCACTGTGGACAGCGGTCAGGGTGAAGCAGGAAAGCATGCATACTAAAAAGAGAAAAAATACCACATAAACTCTTCATGGAGTGAACTAAGGAAAAAGTATTAATAATGTGCATATTCATAAACTTGAATAGTAATAAATCATAGTATCTCACTAACTGGCAGTCTGATTTTTACCTGGAGGCATTCCTGAACTTTTGGGCTGATTGCGCTTATGAAATGCTGTTGGACACTGTTTAAATCTTAAAAAAATGTTATTTGTGCATGTTTTATTGATAAAAAAGGACAAATATTTACAAAATGATGGCAGTTCTGCTGTTAGTGAAGAGTTGTGTAGCGTTATGTATTATGTACCATTTTATACGATACCATGAAGCAATGTGTGCGCGGATGTATATATATATATATATATATGTATATTTATATATATATATATATATATATATATATATTAATAAATATATATATATATATATATATATATATATATATATATATATATATATATATATATATATATATATATATATATATATATACATGTATGTGTGTGTATATCTATAAAATATATGCATGTGTATATATACATATATATATATATATGTGTGTGTGTGTGTGTGTGTGTGTGTGTGTGTATATTTCACCAATTCAGTAGGTAGAAAATGGAATTTACTTCCTAGTAACATAACAACCATTGCATCATTACCTCTTTTCAAACTAAACATTAAACTTCACTTCCAAAACCACTGGCTGTGCACATGTAGTAAACCTGATTAATCCTTCCACTACTTAGACTCTACTTCATTACTATCTCCTACTTCATACTTTTCTATCATCCACCTGGCTTTCCTCCTCTTCTGCCACTTGTTTTCCTATTATTCCTTGCTTATAGACTGGCTTCTAGCTCTCTTTGCTTGCTAACTATCTTACTTGCTGTCCTTCCTACAACCTACCTCTTCTAATTACTCATATTCTTAGCTCTCTTTCTCACACTTCCTATCTTATTATTATCTCTCAAAGTATTTTATAACTTAATATGATGTCTTTGAGTTTTACTGTGTGTAGTAGTATTTATTTATTTTTTTAGTTATCTTTATCAGACTTAGTATATTATAATTATATAAGTATTTTTTTGTGACTGTCACTATGTGAGTCAATATTAAACTCACTAGTAATAATGAGTAACTGTAGAGTTGTTAGTTTCTGTCTTTTAAAACTTTCTTTAAACTCTACTATGTTTGCCTTAATGTATTCTCTGTGGAGCTTTTCTCCCCGGGCCTCTTCTGAAAATGGAAATATCTCCAGTTAGACTAGCCCTGTCAACAAATGTAAAATAAAATAAATATATATATATATACACATACATATATGTTTATATGTGTGTGTGTGTATGTATATATATATATATATATATATATATATATATGTGTGTGTGTGTATGTGTGTGTGTGTGTGTGTGTGTGTGTGTGTGTGTGTGTGTGTATATTGTTTGCCTTACAGGGCTTGATAAATAAGGTTTTTACTGTCACACTGTTTGTAAAGCTTTTTTAGCTAGTTTCACTGTGTGAAAGGTATTCATTGGAATTTTTCACCATTTGTTAATCATCTGTTTGTTTATTTTAATTTCCTGCCAAGGAGTGTATCATGTAACTGATTTGTTTGCAGTTAAAAGCATGCTCTAGAGTTCACTTGCTCCTTTATCTGTTTAAAACTTTCATTTAGTGGCTTATTGCTGTTTTTCTGCTGTAATAACCATTTCTGTAGTGTTTTTTGCCTAAAATAGTTTTCCACCCTTCCTCCGTGTTGGTATCTTGTTCTCATACTTGGTGGCTTTGCAGTTGCCCTCCCCTGCTATAAATTTGGGACACTCCTCCCAGTCTAGTGTCATTAGCTCATTCTACCTAATACAGAGAAAACATTTGAGAAGGCCAACCCACTTAGTTTCTTAACCTTGAATTATCTTCTGTTCCTCCTTTCTCCCTTTCCACTTTACATATAAAAAACTTTGCTAGAATCTCCTGGTGTTCTGACTGAGTGTGCTTCTCAAACAGTCTGGAAATATAGAGCTGATAAGTATATTTTGGCAATTTTTAACTGTTTTGCTTGACTGAATTATTTTTGCTAGCATTGTTTTCTGATACTCTAAGTGCCTCCATTTTGATTTTTTCCTAATTTACTGCTTTCTGCACTTGTTTTTGGTCATTTTTTTTTAATTTAATTGCGTTTATTTAAACTGTAGTTGCTTTCATTTTTTCGCACACTCAAGTGTGCTAATTTGCACTGCATTTGAATTGTTTTTACTGCTCTTTTAGCTGCTTTTCTATAAAAAAAAAAGTTCTAAGCTTGTTTCCCACATTTCCTGTAACTGGACTAGACCATATACAGATTTGCTATATCCAGGACTGTTTGTAAGCTTCTAAGCCCCCGCAAGCCTTTCTGTGTTGGAGGGAAGCCTTCTAGCTTATCAGTGGGAGTGGCAAGCACTAGGTAGCCTAAGAGGAGTAGTTTCTGGCCCAGAAATTATAGTTTATTGGTCGTTTGGGCAGTTTTTCCATCTCTTTCAACTTTCTGGTGTAAAAGCCTGCATTTGCGCTTGTTTAAGCTCTGCTCATCAGCGCCGAGCTGAGGTAAACTATTACTGGTGCCAAAAAGTCTGCTCTTCAGTTTTTCCCTTAGATCTTGCTAGTTCTTTCTCTCTTGCACTTCATATAGCCTATTCGCCTTGCACTTCAACAGGTTTTTGTAGCAGTTATTATGGCACACCTAAGTGCCATCAGCACTAATCGTTCTTCACGGAAATAGCTCCATTACTTAGTAGTTATGACCACCACTCCTGGCATGATTAAAGGGCAGTTGCCTGTGCTTTATCCTATTAACCTGGTGCACTTGGGCATTCTGAGGCAGTGTAGCAAATGTCTCTTGTACACAGACAACCCTCTCCTCTTACCTCCAAACACTTAGACTTGTGAGAGATGCACTTATATCATCAAACTGGAAGTTTTGCACTCCCCAGCCAAGACCGGACTAGCTGGTGAAGAGGAGACGGTCAACACCTGCAGCACACCACATGGAACACATAGCCCTCCAGAACACCCACTATCACAGCTCTCACATAAAAACACAAACCACACATCCACCTTCCCGGAGGCTGTCAATAGAAATTTACCCAAACAACAGAGACCGCCAAGACAGAAATGCACTCGACCACCACAACGCAGCACAAACCACAGGACACACAGCTCACCTTCGCAGTGTGCCCCACAACCTAAGCCCATAAGGCTAAACACCTTGCCCAGTACACTAATCATAGGTGACAATAGTAGTCCCACTCACTAGGTTGAATAAGGAGAAGGTAACAGTCTATCAGGTGCCAGAATCCGACACATATCACACACACACACACACACACACACACACACACACACACACACACACGCACACACTCAGGTCACTTCACAACAAGTACAAGTATGACTCTGTTATTGTCCATGTGGGTGTGAATGACTTGAGATGCTCCTCTCTGGACTACATCTGACCATTAACTAATCACCATGGAAATCCACATCTCACCCACACCCCCCGCAAAAGTAATCACCTTGAAAAACTTCTCCAAAGATGACTTTGGACTCCTGTAAACACAGGTGGCTAACTTCACGGCACACATGCCAATGGAAAATAGCTGCATGACTGCCGAATCATACACCAGTGCACTGTGCGAACATGTACATAAATGCATGGAACTAGCCATACCCAACAGAACCAAGAAGCTCTCCTCCAAAAAAAAGGAAGCCAATCTGGTGGTCCCCAGCCATTAATAAACTCTACAACAGAAGGAAGAAACTGTTGCAGAAAAAGGTGAAGTCCCAAGACTGGAAAAACTCCTTTATTAGCCTCAACAAAAAGTTGAGATTCCCTCATCAAATCCTCTAAAGCCAGCTATGAAGACAGAATCACAGCAGACACTAAAAACAATCACAAAATCTTCTATAGTTATATCAAGAACCTCCACAGCAATACTCAGATTTGCTCTGAGTTACTGCACAATGGTACCTCCTATACTGAGCCAACAGATATTGCCAGCTTACTGGCTGACAGACAGATTCAGTGCCAACTTTACCCCTCTCCCCCCCCCCAAAGGACCAATCACAATACCGGAAGAATGCCAGGCAGCAGTCATTACTGCGGCACCGGTTAAAGCTGCATTGTCCAAGGCCAAGAATACAGCTTCCATGGGACCCAATAATATCTCTGGCTGTGTTCTACATGAACTACAAAGTGAACTTCCACCACATCTGTGTGCCCTGTTCAGTCACAGCCTCACCTCAGGCTTTATCCCTACTGAATGGCGCATTGCTACAGTCATCTCTCTTCATAAAGGGGGAGCGACTACAGACCCTGGGAATTATCACCCTATTAGCCTGACAACTCTGATATGTAAAGCTGTGGAGTGCATCATTGTGGACCTGATTAACAAAGATATAGGAAATCTCCAAACTTTGAACACCACGCAGTTTGGCTTTGTGAAAGGGAGTTCACGCCTGCTCAACCTGGTTGACTTCTTTGAGTCAGTCACCAGGGCTGTGGATGAAGGTAAGGCAGTGCATACAGCCTACCTCTATCTGGCCAAGGCCTTTGATACCATTCCTCACTCAGGAATTATTGATAAACTCACCAAACTAGTCATTAACCCCTATATCACTAGGTGGGTTGTAAATTGGCTCACAGGTAGAACACACAGTAGCGAACTCCAAGTCAGACTGTCGACCAGTCATGAGTGGAGTCCCACAGGGGTCGGTCCTGTGTCCTCTCCTGTTCGGCATCTACGTCTCGGTTGAAGTCCAGGCTAACACAAAGGGACTATGGTTGACCAATTTCACAGATGACTGCATTAGACTAGTCATCGAGTATAATGCCCCATTTGGCATGAACCTCAATAGACACCTGCAACAGCTGGAGAGGCCACAGAAGTACCTCATAAAGAGGATCCTAGGCATTAAACACTTGTCCTACATGGACAGACTCAAAGGACTCCAGCTATTCGCTGTCTCATATCACCTACTTAGAGGCGATCTCTGCTTCCCTTACAAAGCCATTTCTGACCCAGCTCTGTTAGAAATGCTGCATCTAAAGAAACCCCAATCCCTCCACACCACACGCACCAGTGACCTCAACCTCATTACCACAGTCAACAGAGATATTAAGGACAATGAGTCACATTGTTTTGAATTTAGGTTGATAGAGCAAGTTAAATGGGGCACAAGAGGTTTTGTGGTTAGTGAGCACCTGAATAAATGTGAGTTACAGTGGCACTTAAGACGCTATGGTATTCCCTGGAATCAATGATATATGTTTGATAAATTCCATTTTAAAATTAAGAAGTTTGGAAGGCTAACATTATTTTACAGACACGCATGTTTTATATAACATATACATGTATATATGTGTGTGTGTGTGTGTGTGTGTGTGTGTGTGTGTGTGTGTGTGTGTGTGTGTGTGTGTAGATATATATGTATGTATATATATATATATATATATATATATATATATATATATATATATATATATATATATATATATATATATGTATATGTATATATATATATATATATATATATATATATGTATATATATATTTATATATGGGTCTACTACAGTTGATTGAAAACTCACTTGACTGAAAATGAAATTACTAGGACCACTTCACTGAAAACTCATTTCTTTGAAACTCATTTCTTTGTAAGTTAGAAATGGCCTTTTCCCCACTGTAGTGCGACCCTGGAGTTAGTATATAAAGTAAAGAGGAGTGTGGGGGGCACAGCCCCCCCACATATTATAAACATTTTAAACTATACACAGTGATACTTACAAGTGCAATAAATAACTGTTTCCACACCCCCCTTACTTTATATACTACGTCCAGGGTCGTATTACAGTGGGGAAAAGGCCATTTATAACTTTCAACGAAATGAGTTTCAGTCATGTGAATTTTCAGTGAATTGAGCTTTCAGTGAAGTGGTCCTAGTAATTTCGTTTTCAATCAACCGTAGTAGACATATATATATATATATATATATATATATATATATATATATATATATATTTTTATACATTGTGTTGTATATAACATTTTTACTCAAAAGAATGATTTTTTTAATTGTAATTATTTGTTGGCTGTATCATGTGATGGGCTTAAATAGGTACTTAAGGTACTGTTTTATGCAATCATTAGTTCCACAAAGTACATATGGAACAAAAGCACTTAACTTAATATTTATTGATGTGTATTTTTATAAAGGTGATTAAAGTTCATTGTTTTATAGTCCATTGGAGTGCCTGGATATCTGTCCGTTAGATTAGCATTTCAGATGTGGTTTCAGAAATACACACATGCACACACACATTATGAACACATATGTGCACGGAAAGGGTCTGTGGCAGACCACTGAATGGACACATTGTCAAATGTCATCTTGTTGACAATGGAGGCCGTCAAACCCCTCATTTGTGCCCCCACACCCCCGCTAATTATATATACCAACGTATATGCCCTTTTCCCCACTGTAGTATGACCTTGGAGTTAGTATATATAGTTAGGGAATGTGTGGGGGGCACGACCCCCCACATTGATGGGTGTGGGGGGCGTAGCCACCACCTACTTTTGGTTTTATATTGTTAGCTTTTAGTGAAATGAGATTCATAAATATAAAAGCCCTCCACAACCCCCCTAACTATATATACTAACTCCAGGGTCGTACTACAGTGGGGAAAAGGGCATATATGTTTTATTTGCCCAAGAGTACTTACATTCAGTGAGATGAGATTCAGTGAAATGAGTTTTCAGTGATTTGAGCTTTCAACAATTTGGTGTGAGTGTTTTGAAATTCAGTGAAATGAGTTTTCAGTGAATCAAAGTAGACCCGTACATATATAAATAAAAAAAAATATATATATATATATATATATATATATATATATATATATCTGTATGTGTGTGTGTGTTTGTATGTATCAGATATGTACACACACACGCCTACTTAAAGTAATTTAAACACAAAAGCTCAACAGAAACTCCAAACTTAAAAATATCAAAACTCTAAAATATCTAAATACACACTATTGACAAAATCAGAGCTGTACTAGGGAAGGGTTTTTGTCCTTTCCCCACTATTGTTTGACCTCAGAGTTGGTATATAATTAGCAGGGGTTGGGAGTTCAGGGAGACTTGCCCACTTTTACAAAAACATGGGTTTTGGATATTGTTGGATTTTTGTTGATGTTTTGTGTTTAGATATTTCTGAGTTTTGATTAAGTAAACAAGCCAGTGTACGTATATGTATAATATATATCTATGTGTATGTATGTGTGTATATACACACACACATATATATATATATATATATATATATATATATCATATCTATGGTTCCTCATCAGAAGGTCGAACGGCTGAAATCTCAAAATGCATATGGCCGAAGCCATATACTCGGATTTCAGAAGCTCGACCTTCTGAAAGGAAAAAAAAAAAAACAACGAAACACAAAACAATGTTTTTGCAGGGGGGCAATCCCCCCTGCACCCCCACACCCCCACTAGTTATTTATACAAACTCCGAGATCGCACTACAATGAAGAAAGGGAAATCTCCCTTTCTGCGCTGTATGCCAATCCCCATTCAGAAGGTTGAGCGTCTGAAATTTTGAACATATGGTCTCGACCATATGCATTTCAAGATTTCAGCCTTTCGACCTTCTGAAGGGGAACCATACATTTATTTACATACATACATATATATAGGTTCATAGGTGTGTACTAGGCTAATGGCCCTGGACACTTTACAAGCCTAGTCCATATGATTATCTTGGCATTGTGCCACCCGACCTTAGTTCCTAGTGCCTCTGTCGAGTAGAGCCACTGGAGTAATCCCCGGGGTGAATTTTCTATTTCCCATCCACTCATCAAGATTTCTCTTGAAGAGGGCCAGTGAGCTGCTCTGCTTGACATGTATGAGGTGTCTATTCCATAGCATGGGCAGTCTCTGAGTTATTGTGGTAATAACTTGAACAATAAACAATGATAAACTCCAAACACTAAAAAAGAAAACTGAAGTAGACACTGCGACACTCAAAAACAAAGTAAAAAAGTATTTAATATTAAGTGCTTTTCATTTGATGTAGTACATAAACTTCTTCAGACAAAAGAAATCTCCCACACAGGAAGTATAAGTACAAGTTAAATTAACAACTCAGTTGAATAATGAGTTAATCTATTAGAAACATTTAAAATCTAATAGGCATTTAAGAATATTTATAAACATTTAGAAACACTACCATCTTCGTACTACCCACCAGGTTTAAACAATAATTAAATACTGTGAAAACAAAAAGAAAATGCTAAATAGACATTCATACCAATAACTACTTATATTAAAGGAGTAAACTCAAATCAAATTAGCAAAAGCTACAAAAACCCTGACTAATAACCACACAATTCGTAATTAGAAAGCATTGGTGTCCCTTCATCTTTTCAGGCTTTTAAGTTTTAGAATGCTGCTAATAGAGCAGCATTCATTCAGCCCGGGGAAATTATAGGCATTTAATCTTATCTGCCAAAATAATTCCAATTCTTCTAATCTTAGGGGTGCAGGACCACCCCTAACATCATGAAGGATTTGGTCAATCACTAAAAATTTGAAACTATGCTCTGGTCAAGATAAAATATGCTTAGCCAGTGCGTTTTCAGTTTTTTTCTTATTGATAGCATAAATATGCTCATACATCCGATCTCGGAGATGCCTCTCCGTTTTTCCAATATAAAAGGCAGGGCAAACCTGACACTGGGCCAAGTAAACAATCATCTTAGAATTACAGTTCACCCTACACTTCAAACTATATTGGAAATCGTGCACTTTAAATCTGTTAGATTCTGTTATGTATTTACAATAATTACACGTTTGTCATTTGTACATACCAGCAATTCTAGCATGTATACGATGGTGCTGCTCAAAGAATGCCTTTAAATTTTTAGCTTTCTTGTAAATCACAGCAGGCTGGTTTCCCATCCTGTTATATATACTAGGGTCACTTCTAAATAAGGCCCAATTCGTACAGATGATACCAGCACAAACATTGCTATCAGTGTTATAAGTTGTGATAAACATAGGACCTTGAACATTACATTTACAGGTCATACTACTGTCATTAACCAACATATGCCCATCCTGCTGAAGCTGTGTATGATCAATACCTAAAATTGGCTTGTAAAAGCATCTTAACCTCCTATTCGTGACTTCCTCAACGAAGTCGTTAATCAATGTTTCAGGATAGCCATGATGTAAGAACATACTTTTTAATAATTTACATTCATCAACAAAGTCAGCATCTAGGCTGACAATACGAGCTGCCCTTACTAACTGGCCTTTGATCACTGCTCGCTTCTGATGGTAAGGGTGGCAGCTCGAAAAATGCAGAAAGGAATTTGAATATGTGCTTTTCCTGTGGATTTTAGCTACGTATTTTATAATCAAATGATCCTTAGATAACTGAATATCCAAATAAGCAATGGCTTCAGTACTAAATGTGGATGTAAATGTCAAGAACTGGGTGGTAACATTAAAGTGGTTGACTGCCATGTCACTGGTCGCTGTGTTACCGTCCAACAAGATGAAAATATCGTCTAGATAATGTGTATAAAAAATTAATCTGTCCTTAAATTCAAAATTGTTAAATACAAATTGCCACTCCCAGTGGGCCATTACCAAATTGGCAATGCTGGCCCCACAGGGGGAACCCATTGCGACCCCCACTTTATGTAGGTAAAAATTATCACCAAAGATAAAAGATAAAAAAATTGTTATCAAGGATTATGTCCATTAATTCACTAACCAAATCCATCTCATTCTTAGTGGCGCCATTAATCTTTAATACTTGGCCAACCCAGTCAATGGCAATATCATGTGGGATGCACGTATACAAATCCTTAACATCTATAGTAAGGAAGTTATGTCTTGTGTTGAAATCTTAACAGTTAATTTTTTCTAGAAATGACCATGAGTCTTTGCAGATTTGGTGTGGACTGTCCAGGAATTTTTGTAGGATGGCATCTACAACTTTTGCACATGAATATGTGGGTGAACCACGTCCATTTATCAGTGGATGCATGGGAGGGATCTTGGGTATGCCAAACAAGCAGGGATACCTTGGATACACAGTAAACATGTAATTGAATATGTTCTGATCGACCCTTCCCTCTATATACATTTCCTCAATAGAGTTTTTAATACTATTATAAGCTCTCTTAATTTCAGATCGTGAACTTAATGAGTAAGAAGGGCTGTTAAGTAAACACACCATCCGTTCAAAGTAGTCTGAGCTATCAAACACAACCAGCCCCCCTCCCTTATCTGGTTTGCAAATGCGGATATCTTGTGATTTAATAAAGTCAAGGCATTCCCTCTCCGTTTTACTTTTAATATCCATGGCAGACAAACTGTTCCCAATACCTCTCAACTGTCCCTGATTTTGACTCAAATTTTAGCTCTGTCCCTCTTAATCCCTCCTAAAACTAGTGACTTTTGGAGGAAAGGTGGTGAATTGCTCTTAATGAATAATGACAATAATTAAGAGTTATAGACTTCTTTTACTTCAGAAAATGTGTATTAATTCTTATGCTCTGATTCTGTCAATGTTTCAAGTTAATAGCACTAATATTTTAAACGCGTCCCTGATTGTCCCTGATTTTTTCGTGACTTGTCCCTGATTCTGTTGAAATTTGTCCCCGCTTGGTTGAGAGGTCAATACTTAAAGTTCTGCCTAATATCTAGTTCACACATTTGCCCAAAAACCTGCAATAAAGGATGTAAAGGGGGGTTAAACACACTGGGAATTCTGAATTTGTTAACAGTGTCAACTACTTTACCAGCCATCATTAGATTAAAATTTAATTTCCTGGTGAAGAGTTTCACATCTATAATGGTCTTTACCACATCCAATTTCTGAGCGGGGACATAGGTGTAACCCCTAGAGAACAAATCAACCAATTCTGAAGTGATACTAACAGAAGAAAAATTGTACACTTTAAAATCACCATTTGAGTTAGTTATAATAACAGGTGGATTTTTTAGTTGTTGACTAGATAAATCATGCACATTGTTATAAACAGAAGAGACATATAAAATATTTGAGCCAAAGGTTGATGCATGTTGAACTTCCAAAGAAGCAAAATCAAAATCAAAAGTGTCTAAAAAATCATTATAATTTTCTTGTACAGAACCCGAAGCATCATTATTTAAGTCTTGTGTGACTTGAATTTCTGTTTGGACCTCTGAGTGTATTGACCGTTAGGTTGCTTCGGTCCTGAAACCTGAAAACACATTGGCTAAGCATGTTTTATCTTGTCCAGAGCATAGTTTCAAATTTTTAGCGATTGACCAAATCCTTCATGATGTTAGGGGTGGTCCTGCACCCCTAAGATTAGAAGAATTGGAATTATTTTGGTAGATAAGATTAAATGCCTATAATTTCCCCGGGCTGAATGAATGCTGCTCTATTAGCAGCATTCTAAAACTTAAAAGCCTGAAAAGATGAAGGGACACCAATGCTTTCTAATTACGAATTGTGTGGTTATTAGTCAGGGTTTTTGTAGCCTTTGCTAATTTGATTTGAGTTTACTCCTTTAATATAAGTAGTTATTGGTATGAATGTCTATTTAGCATTTTCTTTTTGTTTTTACAGTATTTATTTATTGTTTAAACCTGGTGGGTAGTACGAAGATGGTAGTGTTTCTAAATGTTTATAAATATTCTTAAATGCCTATTAGATTTTAAATGTTTCTAATAGATTAACTCATTATTCAGTTGAGTTGTTAATTTAACTTGTACTTATACTTCCTGTGTGGGTTTCTTTTGTCTGAAGAAGTTTGTGTACTACATCAAACGAAAAGCGCTTAATATTAAATACTTTTTTACTTTGTTTTTGAGTGTCGCAGTGTCTACTTCAGTTTTCTTTTTTAGTGATTGTGGTAATAAGGTTGAGGTCTTTGGAGCATGTGGTGTGGAGGGATTGGGATTTTCTTTAGATGTGGCATTTCTAACTGAGCTGGGTCAGTCATGGCTTTGCAAGTCAAGCAGAGATCGCCTCTAAGTAGGCGATATGAGACAGAGAATAGTTGGAGTTTTTTGAGTCTGTCCATATAGGGCAAGTGTTTAAGGCCTAGGTCCTCTTTGTGAGGTACTTTTGTGGCCCCTCCAGTGGTTGCAGGTGTCTAGTGAGGTATATGCCAAATAGGGCATTGTACTTGATGATTGGCCTAATGAGGGAAGAGTAGAGGGAGACAATGACCTCTTTCTTCCTGGATGTAAAGCCCTTAGTAATGAGATGTGCCACATAGAAGGACTTTCTGACCATAGTGGCAACGTGATGGTCAAAAGAGAGGTTCCTGTTAACCTGTGTTCCCAGATCTCTTGTAACTCCTTCTGTGTTCAGTGGACTACCATCAACGTGGTAATTCAAGGGAACCGGGATTTTCCCAAGGGGTATGATGACACATTTTTTGGCATTGAGCTTAAGGCCATGGTTCTGACACCAGTCATTGGTGTCATTGAGGCCTTTCTGTAGGACGTCAACTTCACTTGGGGAGTTAACATCTCCCAACTTGCAATCGTCACAAACTTTATCAGCCAGAGTCCCTTCGTGTTGGCCTGGACTTCAGAGAAATAGATACCAAACAGGAGAGGACCCAGGACCGAACCCTGTGGAACTGCACCTGTGACTGGTTGGCAGTCTGACTTGGAGTCAGCTACTTTCACACTGTGGGTTCTATCTTTGAGCCAATTTGCAACCCACCTAGTGATATAGGGGTTGATGCATTGCTTAGTGAGTTTTTCTATGATTCCTGAGTGGGGAGTGGTATCACAGGCCTTGGTCAGATCAAGGTAGGCTGTATGAACCTCCCTGCCTTCATCCACAGCTCTGGTCACTGACTCAAAGAAGTCAACCAAGTTGAGCAGGCATGATCTACCCTTCACAAAACCAAACTGTGTAGGATCCAGAGTTTGGAGATTCCCTATATCCTTGTTTATTAGGTCCATGATGATGCTTTCCATAGCTTTGCATATCAGACTCGTCAGGTTGATTGGGCGATAATTCCCGGAGTCTGTAGTCACTCCTCCTTTGTGGAGAGGGACGACTGTAGCAGTGCGCCATTTGGTAGGGACAAAGCTTGAGGTGAGGCTGTGATTGAACAGGGCACACAGGTGAGGTGCTAGTTCACTTTGTAGTTCATGTAGAACACAGCCAGGGATATTGTCAGGTCCCATAGAAGTTGTATTTTTGGCCTTGGACAGTGCTGTTTTAACCTGTGCTGCAGTAATACTTGGGTACCTGGCAATCTACTGGTATTGTGATTGGTCCTTTGGGGGGAGAGAGGGGTAAAATTAGCACTGAATCTGTCGACCAGAATATTGGCAAGATCTGTTGGTTTGGTATAGGAGGTACCATTGTGCAGTAGCTCAGAGCAAATCTGGGTATTGCCGTGGAGATTCTTTACATAACTATAGATGGCTGGAAACCACCAGATTGGCTTCCTTTTTTTTTGAGGAGACCATCTTGGTTCTATTGGGTATGGCGAGATCCATGCATTTGTGTACGTGTCCGTACAGTGCATCAGTGCATGATTCGGCAGTCATGCAACTATTCTCCATTTGCATGGGTGCCATGAAGTTTGCCACCTCTGTTTTTATGAGCCCAAAGTTAGCTTTGGAGAAGTTTTTCATGGTGGTTACCTTTGTGTGTGTGTGTGTGGGGGGATGTGGATTTCCAAGGTGGTGATTAGTTTGTGGTCGAATCATCTAACCAGGGAGGAGTTGACTATTGGTGTAAAGCAATGGTTGCCCATGTTAGTAATGACCAGTTCAAGGATGTTGCTACCTCTAGTGGGGTAAGAATGAGCTGATCCAGAGCATTGGAATTAATGAATTCCAGAAAGCATTGGGCAAATGTATTGGTACATGAGTAGTTTTCCCAGTTAATGGAGGGGTAGTTGAAGTCGCCCAGTATGAGAGTGTTAGGTTGGACCCTAATATTCTTCAGGGTGCTTAGGAATGTGGATTGTGAGTCTTGGGGACATGATTGGGGACCTATAACAGGCTATGACCTGAATCATTGTCTTACCCAATGTTAGCTACCTGAAGTATCTCAGATGCATTATGTTGGGCTACCAGTCTGGGGCTGTGCTCATCCTTTATGAATATGGAAACACCACCGCCTCTGGAGCTTTGGTCCAAGTTCTGGGGCCGAAAGGTGTGGAATGAGTTATAGCCTGGTAGTGCAGGGGTGCTTTCTGCTGCCTTGAATCAGGTCTCTGTTACAGCACAAATGTTCTCCATTTTAAGGAGTGCCTCAAGCGAGTGCATTTTGAGATTTAGACTTCTAGCATTGAAGAGCATGACTCTCAAATTGCATTTGTTTGTAGCTGTTATGGTGGCAATTTGGTCTTTGGAACACCGCCTAAAAAAGGCACTATAGGGCTGGCAAGAGCCTTGGCCAGTATCCGGAAGCCCAGGGGTGACAGATGCAGGCTATCTCTGGCAAAGCATCGAGGTCTGTCATTCATGTCATCCCAAGCAGACAGATACTAGATCCCCTTAGAATGACACCAGAAACTTAGCCAGTTGTTGAAATTAATCATTTTCTGATTGTACTGTGGTATCATTCTGGGTGATGGTAGGATGCTGTTCAGGGCTAGGGTCATACCCACCTGGGCTACATAATCCAAGAGCCCCTCCATGTCTCTCTTCATGTAGTCCAGGGAGGTACGTTTCAGGTCATTCACACCCACATGTACAATGACAGAGTCATATTTGTACCTGTTGTTGAGAGACCTGAGTGTGTGTGTTATGTGGCGGATCCAGGCGCCTGACAGGCAGCTGACTGTTACTTTCTCCTTATTCAGCTTAGTGAGTGGGACATCAGTGTGCCTCACTATCGAGTCACCTATGACTAGTGTGTTGGGCATGCTGTTTTGCCTTAGGGGCTTTGGTTGAGTGGCACACTGTTTAGGAGAGTTATGTGTCTCGTGATTAGTGTAGTGTTGTGTTGTGGTGGTCGGGTACATTTCTGCCTTGGAGGTTCCTGCTGTTTGGGTAGATTTTTATTGAGAGCCTCTGTGAAGGTGGGTGTGTGTGGTTTTTGTTTTTATGTGAAGGCAGTGCTGGTGTGTGTTCTGGAGGGCTATGTGATGTTCTTCGTGTTTCACTGTTGCAGTCATCGCACTTGGGTTAGCTGCCTGCAGGTAGTCTTCAGTCGGCCCGAATACCAGAGTCTTGGGATTTCTGCGTCAGATGCTGTCACCTCTTCCATGACGTCAGGGCTATAAAACATGCAGCCAGTGCCATTACATCAGCTTTTCCTGCTGCGAGGGAGCCTGAAGCAGAAGCAGTTCACAAGTGCCGGTCGGCCCCTACCTGCAATTTTCGTTTTTCGAGTTTCAAACTTGAAGTCTTCTAAAGCTAAGTACCCCGTTGGGGATCCTTTTTTCTTGCTCTAAACGATGTCAGAAAAAATCAACAATTGTCTTGCCTGTGGAAAGCAAATACATCACAGAGATTTTCATTCTTACTGCGTCACCTGCTTAGGCCCAGACCACGACGTTCCTCGCTGTCAGTTTTGTGGCTTGTTCAGCGCCCGAACTATTTGTCTTTGGGCTGTCTTTGTCGCTAAATTCTTTCACTCTCATTCTTCGTATTCTGAGATGGCTTCGTTAAGCCTTCCAACTACCAATCTTCAAAAAAAACGTAAGGATAAAGACAGAGACAGACCGCATAGGTCCAAAACTGCCTACAACGCTTCCGTTAAGCTAGTTGCTAGTCTGCCGATACTCAGTGAGGCGCTTTCGCAGCCCCTGATAACCGCTTCTACAGATTCGCAGGCCTCTACTGAGACCCGTTCGGATTCCGGTATGCCGTGAGATGCTTCTTCGACTATGGAACCTGTGGATGTCTCTACCTTGGATGGGTCTGGAGCCGCTGTGCAGGCACCGGCTTCTGAGGGTGTGTTCAGCCCTTCCAATGTTCGTATTAAACCGACTACTTTGTTTTTGCCTAAAACCACCGAATTTCTTAGGCCCAGAGTTCACACTACTCCTAGAAAACCGACGACCAAAGCGCATTCTCAAGCTTCCAGGCCTCAGAAACAAATGCTTAGAATGGCTGAAGACCTTATTACTTTAATTAGGGGAAGCCAGTTTTCCCCCTCTAAAAGACAAAGAATTGATTTTCCTTCTGATTCTGCAGACCACGAGTCACTCTGACCCCTCTGAGTACCAGGACATACCCTTATCCAGCAATGAGGATTCAGATGCAGAGGATTCCATTCCCTCTGCCTCCCCTCCAGAGAACTTTAACTTTCGGTGAAACCTTGCATACCCTAAGAGAGCATTTCTGCTGGGAATGCCAGAACTACCCTCAGTCAAGAAAGAGACTCAGGGAATTTTTAGACTTGCCTCAGCACAGGCCTCTAGCTATACCCTCTGTCCTGGATATTGTAGATAATGTCTTCATGGAATCAAGTCTTACCCGTGATACTTTACTTCCAGCTCCTAGAAAGTCTGACAGGTACTACAGAGTACCTGACTCTCACAATTTTCTCTTTAAAAATCCTACTGCGGACCCAGAGACCATTTCCCAGGGACTTAAAGGTATTAAGGCTACTACAGCCAAAAGTCCCTACTCCTTCGGACAGGGATTCTAGGGCTTTAGACAGATGAGGCAAGAAGGTATATAACCTCTGCAACTCTTGCAATCAGGACTTTAAATTGCCAGTTTCACATGTTGAAGTACCAGCAGCATATTATGTAACTAATTAAACAAAAAAATGTTGTTGATTCCTGATTGTGCAGAAAATAAAGATTTACATGAGTTAATGCATTCTGCAAACCATGTGGGTAAACATACTTTGCAGTGTGGTTTTGATGCCTTAGAAGCATCTTGCAGGGCTGTTGTCATTGGGTCTGTTCTGACAAGGCATGCTTGGCTGCAGGAACAAATCTTGCCAGACCATGTCAAAGCAAAATTACTAGATGCTCCATTAAATCAAGAATGTTTGTTTGGCACAAAAGCAGAATAAGTTCTTAAAAAGATGGAGGAAAAAGCTAAATCTATGCAAACTGTTAAAGATTTCTTACAGGTACAGCCACCTATATTCAGTAGACATTGGCCTTCAAAAAACTGGTCCTTTCCAGTCCCTCCCAGGCCTTCTCAGTCCAAACCCAGGGGTAACAGACCACAAAGACTACAGTCTCAGGGTATGCACTGATCTAAACAATGGAGTGCTCCCACCTCGAAAACAGGGAGTGGTAAGCCATCCTCTTATGAGAAAAGTTCACAATGACTTCTGCATCCTTTCCAGCCATGCCCAAGTACTTGCAACCCTAGGAGGAAAATTCGCCCTGCATGCAAAAAACTGGGAATACATTACCCAGGACCGTTTGGTCTTAAACATTGTATCCCAGGGATACAGATTCTACTTCCATTCATTGCCAACCCCAAGTGGATTGCCAGACCTTCCCCCAAACCATTGGGCAGAGGCCCAAAAGTAAATACTTTCTCTTCTCAGTATCAGGGATATTCAACCTGCTCCAACAGAGCAAAGGGGACAGGATTCCTACTCTAGTCTGTTTCTGGTGCCCAGAAAAGAAAATTCTTGGTGCCCTATCCTGGATCTGTCAATTCTCAACACTTTCCTGGTGGTGCCAAAGTTCAAAATGCTTACACTCCAACAGCTGCTGCCTATGCTAGCCAGTGACTCCTGGCTGGTCACTCTAGACTTAAAAGAAGCTTATCTGCACATCCCCATAAAGGAATCTTGCAGGAAATATCTTATGTTTCAGGGCAGGCTCTGTGCACTATCAGTTCTCTGCACTTCCCTTTGGCTTATCTACTGCACCCAGGCTATTCACAAAGTGCCTGGCTTCAGCCATTGCATACTGCAGGCAGAGAAAAATTCAAATTTACCCATAGTTGGACGATTGCCTGATACAGGCGGACAGTCAGGAATTGCTACTTCAGCAACTGACATTTGTAAAGAGACTCCTAACTTCTCTGGGTTATACCATCAATGAAAAGAAATCACATCTGGTACCCAGCCAAGAAATTGTATTCCTGGGAGCAAGCTTGAACACAACTTCCCAGATGACATTCCTCACTCCAGAAAAGCAGGTTTATTTGACAAATTACTTCAAATTATTGACCACCCAAACCCAGCTGCCTGCAAGAAAAATACTGCAAGCTCTAGTGTTCATGGCCTCATGCATTCTCCTCATTCCATATGCAAGACTGCATATGGGGAAACTTCAGTGGTACTTAAAAATTCTCTGGTGTCAACATTCTCAGGACCTGGAAACAGTGAATCTGAAGTAGTTACTTCATTTGCTCTGCAACCTGTGGGACCTGTGGGTATCGGATCCGACTTCGGATCTGAGCCGGCAGCTTACCAAGCTCCAAGATCCGAGCTCCTAGCTCCTCCCCCTACCCACAATCCCCTGCTACCAACCACATTACCCCAGATCGTTTTTTGCCGCGGCTGAAGAAGCTTTACTTTTGAAGAGCTCCTGGCTGGGTGAGATCGTTTACAAACTTTTTCACAAAACAAGTCAAAATCGAGTGTGTGTGTTAGTAAAAACCTTCTATCCCCTTGTTTATGTCAGTTTTTTAAAATTTTACTGGTATAGCAGTTAGTTTTTTTCTTGTCACTCCCCCTCCCTCCTTAGCGTTTGGGTGTGTGTGTGACTGGTTCCACATGGCGGAAGGGCCTAAGGCCATTTTTTCCAAATGTACTGAGTGTGGCCACAAGCTTTTCCCCAGCTGATGGCCACACTCAGTGCGTTTTGTGCCTGGGGGCAGCCCATCTCTCAGAGGCCTGCCAGATCTGTGCGGCCTTTAACCCCCGGGCACTTCGGGATAGAAAAGAACAAGCTGATCCTGGCGGGAAAGCTCCTCCAGGAGTCAGCATCTTCTTCCTCTCCTGTTCGGGCTCCGGCTGCCTCAGCGGCCTCGGCGCCCTCTGTTCCCCCAGCTCTACCCGGGACTCAACCTCCCACTTCAGGTTTGAGCTCTGGGGAAACTAGTGCCTCCTCAACTAAGGAGAAGAGGCACAAGGATAAGGAGGGACATAGATCCCATAAAAGGCGGACCGAGTCTCACCCCTCGGCTCCGCCAGCTAAAATAACTAAGTCTCCTTCGGGGGTCTCCGGATCCTTCTCCTCTCTGCTCCGTTCACCTAGCTTCTCGCCGGAGCCGGAGGAGGAAGATCGGTCTCCCTCGAGGTCGTCGAGGTGGCCCTCACGGCCCACCTCGATTACCTCTTCCAGGTCAACTAAAAGCATCTCCGAAGCAGATATGGATCGGATGATGCGTCGGTTCTTACAGACCCAAATGCAGATGGGGGTGCTCTTGCCCCCCCCTCTGGGGGGAGCGCGGCCCCCATGTTTGCCCCAATCACTCCTTCTCCGACTCGCTTTCGGATCTCGGAGTCATCGGATCCGTGCCCATTCGGACCCAGGGAATTGTCGGCGCCGATAGCGCTTGTCTCTTCGACGCCGACTATGCCCTCGAGCTTGTCGGATCCGAGCTCTTGGGGCCGAGGGCTGAGCATCAGATCCGAGGGAGTTGTTGTATCTTCGGAGCTGTTGGGTTCGGAGCGAACCTCTGTCTCGGCGCCGACTGCTTCGGCTCCGACCCCGATCCCTTCCTCGGAGCCGAGGAGATTGCTCTCAGAGGCTGGCAAGGGTGAATCTCCTTCGGCTTTTGAGGTAGTGGAGAGGGTACTGTCGAGATCCTCCAGATCCCTGGTTCGGGCTGTGGATCCACCCATACCCCCACTGTATGAGGGTCTGTCTTCCATCATCCGACCATCGGGACAGCCTACCCAAGCCCTCCAGCTAGTTCCTGTTGAGGAACAACAACCCGTGGACGAGCCCTCTTCGGATAGCCTCACCGAGGAGGTTCCTCGGAAACGTCGGTGTAAAAGGAGGCACCTGGACTCCCCCGAGTCCGTTACCACGGACACGGACTTAGATGATAGGGAGGGTTCCCCAAGGTCACCCCCTGAAGATGTCTCCTTTGGAGACATCATGGAAATGTTGCGCATTAGAGGGGGGTGGTCTGCCCAAAAACCTTCCCTTGATGAGTCTGTGTTCCTGGAGGAGTTTGAGGCAGGCCCATCTACTTCTTGGGTGTCCCCTCCGGCCAACCCCCTGGTGGACTTAATTACCACCAGGGCGTGGAAGGAGCCCGACACCGTGGAGCCAATACCTAGGCGTCCCGACAAGATACTGAGCCCCCCCCCACAGATAAGCAATCGTGGGCCAAAGGATCCCCTGTTGATGCCATGTTGGTGGCGGTGGCCACTAAGAAAGAGCTCGCTCAGGAGAGTTCTCTGGTCCACCCGCCAGATAAAGAATCTCGAGCGTTGGACCAGATTGGGAAGCGGATGTTTGCTTCAGCGACCTTTTCTATAAGGGTGCTGAACTATATGGCACATACCATCAGGCTACAGCGAGACTTGACCAAGGAATACGCTGCAGCTCCCCTTGAGTCCATGTCAGTCAGAGACAGGAATGTGTTTACGACACGAATGGCCACTCTGAAATCCATCTCCAATACGTCTATGCGGCTCCTCTCTCATGCTTCGGAGGGAGCCGCTAGAGCCAGCGGAGCAGAGATCGTCTTACGATGTCACGCCTGGCTCCGTCTTTGCAACTTCGCGGATCCCTTCAAGGCATCCTTCGCGAATGCCCCCTGTGACGGTTCTGCTCTTTTCGGCAAGACTGTTCGCGATACGCTGGTCCAAAGCGAGAAGGACGGGAAGACGCTGTCTGCCGTTGGAGTCCGCTTCTCTAGTCCCCAAAGATCCTTCTCCAGGAATCAGAGGGGGCAAAAGAAGCTGTGGTTCCGCAAGTCTCAGCAATCCCATCCAGCTGCGGACCACTCGTCCTCTAGAGGCAGAGGAGGACAAGGTGGACGCCGGCCCAGAGGCAGGGGGGGGCCGCGTAATTTCGGGTCTTGAGAACATTTCTCGGACAGACCCGCGCAACAGCCCTGAGGGCTTGCCCAACTGTCCCTCTCTGGAGGCAGTCGGGGGGCGATTGACGGAGCACCTGTCAAACTGGGAGTCCCTTACAACAGATCGATGGGTGCCCCGTATCATTTCCAGAGGTTACTTCATTCCCTTCCTAAATCTTCCCCCCAAAACCAGACACCTCCCCGATGTACCACCCGATCAGAGGGAGGCGGTGGCCTTAGAAATTTTAAAGCTGCTAAGAAAAAGAGCCATCCAGCCCGTCCCCCCAGATCAGTCCGGATTGGGTTATTACTCAAAGTTCTTTTTGGTGCCAAAGAAAACGGGGGACCTCAGACCCATCTTAGACCTTTCCGCTCTGAACCTGTTTATACCCAAGGAAAAGTTCTGGATGGTCACTCTTCAATCTATCCTCCCCCTTCTGCAGGAGAACGACTGGATGTGCTCCATAGACCTCAAGGATGCGTACTACCACATTTTAATGGACAGACGATCCAGGAGGTTTCTCTGCTTCCGGCTCGGAGCCAGTCATTATCAATTCAGGGTTCTTCCATTCGGCCTCACCTCAGCCCCCAGAGTGTTCACCAAAGTCATGGCGGTGGTTGCGGCCCACCTGAGACTTCAGGGCATTCAGGTCTTCCTGTACCTAGACGACTGGCTCCTTACCGCGACCAACAGGCATCAGCTCTTAGTAGCGAGAGATTATGCACTGACTCTAACCCACAACCTAGGCATTTCAGTAAACCTGCAGAAGTCCTGCCTGTGCCCCACTCGAGCCCTGGAATTCATAGGGGCCAGGTTGGATACTCGAATCTCTCCAGCTACCCTAACATTAGTCAGACTGAACAGCTTGTCTTATCAAGTGTTAGCCCTTCTACGAAATCCTTCTCCTCCAGCGGAGTTAGTCCTGAGGGCACTAGGCTCTATGGCAGCCGCGATCGGTCTTTCCCTCCATGCCCGCCTGCGAATGCGGATATTGCAATGGACCCTTCAAGTCCAATGGTCCCTCTTGCTCCACCCGCTGAACACGCCCATACCGCTGAGCAGAGTTTGCAGGGACTCCCTTCTTTGGTGGTTGCATGCGCGGGAACTCAGAGAAGGGAGGCCCTTTGTGATTCCCCTGGTCGAAGCCACGTTGACCACGGACGCTTCTCGCCTCGGGTGGGGGGGGGGGCATTGTTCAGGCAGATCCGTTCAAGGCACGTGGACTCCCCTAGAGACCACATTGCATATCAATGTCCTAGAGATGAGGGCGGTGCTTTTGGCGTTGCAAGCCCTCCATGACCTTTTTCCCCTGGGGACTATTGCGATCCAGACAGACAACATGTCGGTAGTCTGGTACATAAACAAACAGGGAGGAACCAGATCTTACCCCCTGTGTCGAGAGGCCATGGGAGTTTGGGAATGGGCGATCTCCACCGACCGCTTTCTGGTAGCAACGCACATCCCGGGACGATCCAACATATTAGCGGACAAGCTAAGTCGGGTGCTCCTCACTCCGTACAAGTGGTCTCTGAATCCATCTGTTGCGAGACAGCAAGGGTCTGAATTAAAGCTACAGAAAAAATAAACAACAAGGGTCAGAAATAAAGCTACAAGAAAAAAATAATATTTCATTCCTTCTTGACAATACTCTTTTAGGGGGGAAGGAAAAAACAGGTATTAGTGTATTAGACATACTGGTAAACTGGATTAAACCTTACAGAATAAGATATTTTACAAGTTGTTAATAGCTATCATAATGGTTATTATTGTATTGTTTAGTATTAAATTGTATTTTCAACCTGTTAAACTGCAAAGTTATACAAGAGATGGTTTAAAAAACAAGAGATGGCTTAAAATTGCTGACAGCTATAACAAGAGAGAGTAAAGATATGTAGAAAAACTGAACAAGATTGGCCACTATTTTTAATATGTTTTTGACAAAACAATGTTGGTACAAAAAAGCATGAATACTTGTAATTGTTGAATATGTAGTTTAAAATAACAGGACATATGCCTTTGGTGTCAATTCCACTAGATACTTCTAAAGAGACATAAAAGTTTTCCAAATGTGCTTTATAGTCTTTGTATATACAAATGCAAAAGAATTCAGTACAAATAAAATTAATGTCTAGTAATGAATATGTGTGAAAAACCATATTTAAAGAAAAAATGGGTCCCAGGTACCTACTAGATTAAAATGCATGAACAGCAAACAGTCTGTGTAAATACATGCTGTACAGGATACATTGTAATAAGTTCAAAAGTAATTTGTCAAGTTGTAATATCACTGGTTTTACCCCAGTAAAATAATTGCTTTCAAATATTTTTTATCTAAGCCCAGTTCAGTATTTTACCAAGATGTTAATGAGCAGTTCAAAAACATGATCACAATGTTATGGTTAAAATGACATTGAAACTGTATATTTTCAGTAGTGTATAAATGCTTGCAGTAGCACATGGTTCTTGTCTCTTATAGTTAATTCAACAGTTGCAAAGAGTTAATGAAACAGTTATAAGTCATAAATTAAATTCTGTAATTGCAAAGGAATAAATTAATCAAGTTAAACTAAAGCAGACACAGCTCATAACTGATAAAATAATTTCACAGAATGGTCTGCAAAAGAAAAAGTTGTTAAATACATTCAGTTTGGTAGTAATACTTTAATATAATTGTATTAACTATGTAAAATTGCATTTTGATTTGTTGTATCAAAAGACTAAAGGTTTGTTTCTTGTGTTCTCTATATAATGTGATAAAAAAATACATATCAGTATAAAATGTTTTGAGTATGTTTAAAAACAGAGGGAATTGTTAGATATTATGAATATAAGGCTGAAATTAATTCTGTTGTAAATATGCTGAAAGAAAAAGCTTGCTTAAATACATAAAACAGAGTTTAGTAATATGTGATCAGCAACCATACTAAATGACTGTGGCTTAAAAAAATAAGGAACTTGCTTATGAGTGTATTACACACACATCAAGAAAGCTGTCTTCTTACAGACATGACAAGAATGTAATCTGCTTTTACTGGACAACAGGACATGTTTTTCTAAGAAAGTTTAAAAATGTGCTTTTCTAATCCACAAGGCGTTTCCTTGAAGACAGTTTACTTATCAGCATTTGCACAAGAACAGATGTGTCAGCATTTGCGTCATCAAAGCAGTATCTTTCCAAAACCAAGAGGGTGTGTGTTTAACTAAAAAATATATAAAGTCTGTATTAAATCCAGTTATGTTAGGGGTATGGTAGGGACACATTTTGTCCTGAGGTAAATGTTATATCTCTCACATCATCTGTACTATATGAGAAGTAAAGTGGAACATTTTCTGAAGCTGTAACAGACATACATGTGGTTTATTATAAAAGTTATTGGTTACTGCTCTTAAAGACAGGTGCTGCAAAGTATATTCTCTCATCAGTGTATATTCTGCAAGTTTCTGTATGCAACAGACTGTGAATGCAATTATAACCAGACTTTGATTCCAGCCAGCAAGACTGAGTGTCTTAAGAAGACTTCAAATCCCACAGCAAGCAAGCAAGTAAGAACCACAATATAATTTTACAACCCCTTTGACATGTACCCAACCAAGTACCTGCAGCAGTTGGAATGCCCTCAGAAGGTTTCCTAGGATAATCTAGGGTATGAATACCCTGTCCTGCACAGTTCGCCTCAAGGCCCTAAGTCTTTACTCAGTCTTCTACAGGTTATTGAGAGGTGATCTTTGCCTGCCATAGAAGGCATCCACACATCCAGCTCTGATGGATCTCTTGCACATCCACAAAACAAACAGCACCAAGAACACTAGATTCAAGGACCTGAACTTTGCCTGTGACATAAATAAAACATGCTCAAGAGACCAATATGTGTCTCAAAAGATCCTCGTACTGTGGAACAGGTTCCCCATCCACTTGAAGCGGAGTTCATCCCTGACCCTTTTCAAGAGAAACCTTAATCACTGTATGCAAAATCATAAATTCACCCCGGTCTGACCTCAGTATGTCTAATGGACATAGACTGACAGTAAGTTAACTAATCCCAAACTAACATATCCCCCAACATAACCCTTAGCAACCTCCTTACTAACAGACATCCAGTGTATTCGAGGATGAAACTGGTTTGGGTTGCATGGCTAGGCTTATAAAGATTCTGGCGGTCAACAGCTTAATACAGACCTGTGAACTTATAAAGGGATTTTCCATAAGAGGTTTTCAAGAAAACTAGAGATATCTCCTTTGAATATTAATTTTGTATAGAGAAGCTAACAATTGCTCCATTTGAACCACCTGACCTGACTGATCTGCCAGTTTTCTTTCCTGAACCTAAAAATGAGGAAGAAAGGATGCTCCATACCTTGAATGTCTAAAGACATCTGGGGTAATATCTTGAAAGAACTAAATCTTTCAGATCTGATGATCAATTCATTTCTTGTGAAAGTAAGAAGGAACAACCTGTGTCAAAACAGACTATTTCTAAATGGTTGTCTAAGGTATTACCTTTTGTTATACTCACCACAACAACCTATTCAAGGCAGGATCAAGGCCTTCACTACCAGGGCCTTGGCTTCATCTATGGCTTTTTTGGAAAGAGTTGTATTTTAGAAGTATTCTAGAAGCAGCAGCTTGGTCCTCTGTGCATACATGTACAAGACATTACAAGCTTAATTCCTTCTCTTGGTCAAGATCAGGCTTTGCTAGGACTGTTGTCCTGGGCCTCCTAGACCCTTCTCTTTCCACCTTCCAAATGTAGTAACCTACAGTGGATATAAAAAGTGTACATACCCTTATTAAAATGCCAGGTTTTGTGATATAAAAAATGAGACCACAATAAATCATTTCAAAACTTTTCCCACGTTTAATGTGACCTATAACCTGTACAATTCAATTGAAAAACAAACATATCTGTTAGGAGAAAAATTATAAAATAAAAAACGTACAATAAGATGGTTGCACAAGTGTGCACACCCTTAAACTAATACTTTGTTGAAGCACCTTTTGATTTAATTACAGCTTTCAGTCTTCTTGGGTAGGAGTCTATCAGCACAGCACCTCTTCACTTGGCAATATTTGCCCACTCTTCCTTGCAAAACCACTCCAAATCTGTCAGATTGCGAGGGCATCTCTTGTGCACAGCCCTCTTCAGGTCACCCCACAGATCTTCTATTGGATTTAGGTCTGGGCTCTGGCTGGGCCATTCCAAAATTTTAATTTTCTTCTGGTGAAGCCATTATTTTGTTGATTTGGATGTATGATTGGAGTCATTGTCGTGTTGAAAGGTGACATTCCTCTTCATCTTCAGCTTTCTAGCAGATGCCTGAAGGTTTTGTGCCAGAAGTGACTAGCATTTGAAACTGTTCATAATTTCCTCCACCTTGACTAAAGCCCCAGTTCCAGCTGAAGAAAAGCAACCCCAAGGCATGATACTGCCACCACCATGCTTCACCATGGGGATGGTGTTCTTTTGGTGATGTGAAGTGTTGTTTTTGCGCCAAGGGTACCTTCTGGAATTGTGGCCAGAAAGTTCAACCTTGATCTCATCAGACCATAACACATTTTCACACATGCTTTTGGGAGACTTGATGTATTGTTTTGCAAATTTTAGCCGGGCCTGGATGTTTTTCTGTGCATGAAAAGGCTTCCGTCTTGCAACCCTACCCCATAGTCCAGACATATGGAGAATACGGGAGATTGTTGTCACATGTAGTACACAAGCAATACTTCCCAGAAATTCCTGCAGCTCCTTCAGTGTTGCTGTAGGTCTCTTGCCAGTCTCCCTTTGATGCTTTGTAAGCTCTGTGCGAACTATGGCTTTTGTTGTAGCAGGCAACTGAGTAAATGTCATGAAAATCCTTCTAAGACAGCTGAACTTTATTTGGGGTTAATCAGAGTCTCTTTAATTGATGGCAGGTGTGTACCCAAGAAGACTGAATACTGTAATTAAATCAAAAGGTGCTTCAACAAAGTATTAGTTTAAGGGAGTCCACGCTAATGCAACCAGCTTATTGTACGATTTTTATTTTTTATATTTTTCCCCTAACCGATTTGTTTGTTTTTCAGTTGAATTGTACAGGTCATAGGTCACATTAAAGGTGGGAAAAGTTTTGAAATGATTTATTGTGGGCTCATTTTTTTACATAAAAACATGGCATTTTAAAAGGGGTGTGTACAATTTTTATATCCACTGTATATATAGCAAAGGGTACTGCAGCAGTGATCAGTATAATGAACATAGTACAGTTGTGTAAGTAAACTTACCATAATAGTAGATGTTGGAATGATCATTACTGTATTAGCTGCTCCCTCTCTACATTCCACTTGTTTTGAGATATGTTGTTTATGCCACAATGTGGACATTTATTTTTCGTTGTTCTTAGGATTGTCCTTTCAGGGCTCAGCCTCCCTCTCTTTGTTGGCATGAAAGCTTTGAAGGGCTTGGCACCCAATCCTGTCTTTCTAGTTAACTCAGCTCGAGCTGACTGAAGATTTGGGCACATGGAAGCTTTGGAAGATTCGTAAGCCTGATGACAGCGGTTATGCTTTCCCTGATGGGAGGGGCTTGGCCGATCCCCTGTCACAGGGAGTCAGAGAAGGGAATTCTGAGATCTGGAGAGCTGCCAGTTTGGGTTTGCAGGAACAGAACCCATATGCCACTGAGGCAATGTGAATGATGAGCATCTCTGTTTACAAGGTACACCAACTTGGTCTTTACCCCACACCTAAGGTATTTGTTTCTGGCATTTGCTATTGCAGCAGATGCTGTCCAGTGGTATGCAGGCTTCTTGTTTTCCTGTATCTGGACGGCAGGTTGCTTATATCTGCTACTTTGGTGCATCTGATGGTGACATTAGTTTAGGCTTTGTCTTTGCTGCAGTCACTATCAGCTGGGGAAATTTTTCGAGTGCATGCCATTTTCTTTATAGAGATGATTTTGGACACAGGTGAGGCTTGTGACTTTCTCTCTTTAGACTAACTTGAGGCTTTGTTCTCATGTCTCGTATCCCAAGGATGGTTCAGACCTGCCTTATAGGGCTGATGACCTTCGTAATGTTTGCAGACGTCATAGACTCCTTTTGCCAGTGTCTGCAAGGTGTCATCAGTACTTCTCAGATTTTCTTGTCATTTTGCACATGTACTAACAATTCTTCAGGGTATTGTGTTTTGGTCTACAGATGTCTTTTTCCATTTCTCCATGCACAGTCTGTCACATTGAGTGTATCTCTAGAAATGTATGGAGCCCACAGCAGGTCTGCTGTTGTAAGTTTATATTAGCATCAGTGTTCTCAATTTGCAGGTAATGCTTCTGTCAGTGGTATGATATGTGAACAAGCAAATGTGGGGGGGGGGCATTGTTTCTACCCCCTTTTATGAGGAATTGATCCCTATCTGTTATTGGGCCTGTGGCTTTCTCATTTTCCTGGGTGTAGTCCATATTCTGGGGAATGAAATATCCTTAAAGACACCTCAAATAACTACTTAGAGCTTCAGTTTCATCAGATTGTAGAAGTGGGTACTGCAGAATTCATCCTTTTGCCATCTGAGAGCATGCAGTTCTAGCAAACATTTTGTCCTTAGTAGGTCAATGAAATACTGGATAGCAGATGCATTTTCGATGTAATGAAAGGTGTTTTGTAAACTTACATCTGTTAAACCAATTGAAATAAAAACATTAAACACCAACGCTGAATATATCCACACACGAATAAGAAGGAACCATTAATAAACTATTTAATTTATTAATGGTTCCTTCTTATTCGTGTGTGGATATATTCTGGGTTGGTGTTTTTTTTTATTTTTTGTTTCATTTGCTTTTTCAGTTTGTGCACTTTTGAGCAAGTTTATTGTAACTTACATCTGTTACCCAGATGCTTTGCCTGTTGGCTAATTTATATATCAAAACACAGCTTTTATGATGACTCAGAAGAGTTGCATTTTGTTCTATTTCAGTTTTGACTTCATAAGAGACAAATTCACTCCATAGATTTGGAGGTTGTAGCACTTGGATAAGATGGCAACTTCCATCTGAAAAATTGACTCCTGCAGAAGTTTCTATTTACCACCTGTATCTCAACCAGGAGACTTCAAGAGTAGGGTACTTTAGTAGCTGCCTAAGAACTATACATTCTGGCTGTTTAGAAAACCAAGTAGAAAAAGTTCTCATTTGGTTTGAGAGGTATCCTTTTCTACTCATTCAGTAAATCTCCATGTTTTGTAAAGCCTGCCTTAGGCATTCCTTTGATTTTTGCAACATTTATTCTGATTTCGGAGTCTTGCCTTCGTCAGTCCATCATCATCTAGTGGTAGACAGGACTCTGACCCACCACAAGTTGATTAAATGGTTTTAGAAGGAGATCCTTCATTTATGGCATCCTGTGATAAATATGCAGCGCTGTTCGGACCTGAACTTCTTGATCAACAAGTTGTTGCATCTGTCTGTTCAAATGCAAAGCTGCTTGGTTCTGTAGTCCTGAATTGTGTATTCTGAAAGACATTTTTTCTAGATGTTCTTACCTTAGCTTGGCAGTTTTGAGCTCTAGTCTGTTATGTATGAAAGTGGTGTAGTCTTCCAAAGGAACTAGGTTTTTGTTCAAACAAATTGTTTCCTGTCAAGCCCATTTTTGAACTGTAAGGCATCCAATCATTTCATCTCCCAGTCTTTCCTGGATGTTCACTGCCTGTTGAAGTTCTACCTCTGTTCAGTTCCAAGATCATTGAAGGACTGAACAAATGTTCATTTCCTTTTATCTTAGCAAGGTGGTCTTTACATTTAACAATCGAATGCCCTTTATTGTCAACTTAGCTAACTGACTTACATACTATGAACATTTGGTCCTGCCTGTATTTGTCTCATACCAGCAATGTGATTAGACCTTGGCCATTGTTATGGTGTTTGCTGTTGAATATGAATAAGCTGGAAATCTCTGCTAAGGCTACTTAATTTTGAAGCTTTTATCAAGGACTGTAGTTTGAACGTCTACTTTACAGGACAGCGATTCAGGTCGTAGCCTACTATAGGTCCCCAACCATGTCCCAAGACTCACACTCCACGTTCCTAAGCACCCTGGAGAATATTAGGGTCCAACCTAACGCTCTCATACTGGGCAACTTCAACTACCCCTCCATTAACTGGGAAAACTCATGTACCAATGCACTTGCCCAACATTTCCTGGAATTCATTAATTCCAATGCCCTGGACCAGTTTGTTCTTACCTCCACTAGAGGTAGCAACATCTTTGACCCGGTCATTACTAACGTGGGCGACCATTGCTTGTAACCACCATGAGAAAGTTCTCCAAAGCTAACTTTGGGCTCCTCAAAACAGAGGTGGCTAACTTCACGGCACCCATGCAAATGGAAAATAGCTGCATTACTGCCGAATCATACACAAATGTACTGTACGAACACATACACAAATGCATGGATCTCGCCATACCCAATAGAACCAAGACGCTCTCCTCCAAAAAAAAAGGAAGGCAATCTGGTGGTCCCCTGCCATAAACAAACTCTACAACAGAAGGAGGAAACTGATGCGGAATAAGGTGAAGTCCCATGACTGGAAAAACTTCCTTATCAACCTCAACAAAAAGTTGAGATCCCTCATCAAATCTTCTAAAGCTAGCTATGAAAACAGAATTGCAGCAGATAGTAAAGACAACCACAAGGCCTTCTATAGTTATGTAAAGAATCTCCACAGCAAATCCCAGATTTGGTCTGAGCTACTGCACAGTGGTACCTTCTATACTGAGCCAATAGATATTGCCAGCGTACTGGCCGACAGATTCAATGCCAACTTTACCTCTCCCCTCCAAAGGATTAGTCACAATACCAGTACATTGCCAGGCACCCAGAGTTACTGCTGCACAGGTTAAAACAGCACTGTCCAAGGCCAAGAATACAGCTTCTATGGGACCTGACAATGTCCCTGGCTGTGTTTTACATGAACTACAGAGTGAACTGGCACCTCACCTGTGTGCCCTGTTCAATTGCAGCCTCACTTCAGGCTTTGTCCCTACCGAATGGCACACTGCTACAGTCATACCGCTCCACAAAGGAGGAACGACTACACACCCTGGGAACTATTGGCCCATTAGCCTGACTAGTCTGATATGCAAAGCTATGGAATGCATCATCAAGGACCTAATAAACAAGGGATATAGGGAATCTCCAAATTCAGGATCCCACACAGTTTGGTTTTGTGAAGGGTAGATTATGCCTGCTCAACCTGATCGACTTCTTTGAGTCAGTCACCAGAGCTGTGGATAAAAGCAAGGTGGTTCATAGAGCCTACCTTGATCTGGCCAAGGCCTTTGATACCATTCTCCACTCAGGAATCATACAAAAAAACTCACTAAGCTAGGGATTGCAAACTGGCTCAGAGATAGAACCCACAGAGTGAAAGTAGCTGACTCCAAGTCAGACTGCTGACCAGTCACGAGTGGAGTCCCACAGGTTTCGGTCCTGGGTCTACTTCTGTTTGGTATCTACTTCTCTGAAGTCCAGGCCAACACAAAAGGACTCTGGCTGACAAAGTTCACAGAAGATTGCAAGTTGGGAACTATTAATGTTCTGTAGTCCTATCTCACCTTCATTCTTACATATGAGATCGGAGCCAATCCTCGGCTCTGACTCGGCCTATTTACAAGCTGGAAGTCGTCTAGTTGGCTCGTGGCTAGGTAGGTATCCCATGGTGCACCAGTACAATCCCCAGATCTCGTTTGCCATGTCAACGAGTTTGGTTGTGCTTCTCTTTGGCTCTAGCTAAGTATTTTGAATTTATTCAAAATGTTTGTATTTTCTAGACTAGCCTGTTATATCATAGTTGTTTAGCATAGTTAGCGTAGTTTAGAATAGTTACCTTTATAATTGTGCCTTTGTGTGCAATCTTTTGGTAAATTGGCCTTTTGGCTTGATCGTATTGGTATCCTGTTTTTCGTGTTATTCATAGTTTAGTATTTGTAGGTGCCTTTTGCGCTTAGTTTGGCGTGTGTGGTTATTAGGAATTAGTCTTAAGTTTTTGGTGGATTCCCGCTTGCTAAATTGTTAGCATAGTTTATTTATTTATTTGCAATTTGATTACCGGGGAAGTCCACTAGGCCGAATTAACCCATTTTCAGTGGAGGCCTGAGGAGAAAAACTCCAAGATACATTATACAATTTAGATACAAATGATAGTTAATATTAAAGATCTTATGTAGAATAGTTACTCATAAATGCATTCAAGATCATGCAAAGTTAACAAATTCATTAAGCTTGAAGGTAGGGATCACACAGTTTCATTTGAGGAAAACAGATATGGGTTAGGTGTGGAAACAGTTTACATACAAACCTTTTAAGAAAATGTAAGTACACTTTACATACACACATCAACAGTAGAATGCTATTTACAAGGTTGGGCTGTGTGAGGGTAGCTGTAGGAGGTGAGAGCTTAGAGAGAAGCTATACAATTGTTGAGAGTTTAGATAGGCTCATAGGAAGATAACTATGAGAGTTGTAGAGCTTGGGAACCAGAGCGAGAACCCCCTTGGATTAGGTTCGGTGAAGGCAGGTACATTTCCATTTAGTGGACAGGTGTTTGAATAGTTGGGTTTTGAAGTTTTCTGAGTTTGGTATGGTTCTTCGTGTGGAGGGAAGGGAATTCCATTTTTTGCCTAGTGAGAAAGATAGGAGAAGTTGGCCAGCAGGACGTTTAGGTTTATGGATAGTAATTAAGTTCTGATTTTCAGATCTGAAAGCTCTGTTGGCCGTATAAGGGGGAAGGATGTTAGATAGAGCCGGACATTTTGTTGGGTGAAATATGAGTCTATGTGCAGTAGTGAGTTGGAGATAGTCTAGGTAGTTTTGGAGTTCAAGCCAGTTCAGGGATTGTAGGGTTAGGCAGTGATGGGTGGTATTTTTAGATTTAGAGGCAAATTTAGAGATTTTGTTGTAGCAGTTTTCTAGTTTAGAGGTGATAGAGGAGGACAGGTTGGTTAGGAGAGGGGCTCCGCATAATAAGGAAGGAAGAAGATAAATCGAGGCCAGAGTTTGCCTGGTAGAGTTGGAGAGAAAGCGATTATTCCTATACAGAATACCTAGCTTTTGGTGGGTTTTCTTAATATTTTGTTGAATATGAATATCAAACTTGAGGTGTTCATCTACAGTAATGCCAAGTAGTTTGGCAGAGGGGACTACTTCTATAGGTGAGTTGGTTTGACTATAGACTTTGAAGTTGTTTTTATCGTAGGAGAGGGTCTTTGTGGGAGGGAATAGTAGAATCTTTGATTTATTTGCATTGAGAGAGGTGGTTTTGGCACATCCAGTTTTCAGTTGTTGAGAAGGCAGTTTGGGTTTTAGTCAGCAATTCAGAGAGGTTGGAGGCAGAGCAGACTAAGGTTGAATCGTCTGCATATTGAATGATTTTAGCATCAGGAATAGCAGTGTGAAAGTTATTGATGAAGATGTTAAAAAGCATTGGCCCAAGGATGGATCCCTGTGGTACATCAGTTGGGGTAGTTAGGAAGGAAGAGATGGACTTCTTCCATTTGACTGCCTGTGATCTGTCTGATAGATAGCTGGAGAACCAGGATAAAGCATTATGTGAGAGATTAAGGTTTGAGAAATGACAGAGAAGGTGCTTGTGGGAAACAGTATCAAGGGCTTTAGACAGATCGAGTAAAACAGTGGAAGCTAAGTGGCCTGAATCTCGGGCTTGATTGACAGTTTCTAGGAAAGAGAGTAGAGCGGTTATTGTGCTATGGCCTGGATGGAAGCCATGCTGGATAGGAGTGAGAAGATTATTTTGGGTCAGGAAAGGCATAAGTTGGAGGTGGATGCATTTTACTAGGATTTTGGAGATTGGTGAGAGCAAAGCGAAAGTTTGAGATGCTGGTATTTCTGCCTCCTTTATGAAGAGGAAGAATATAATCTGAGCGCCAGAGTTTGGAGACGTATGATTCTTTTATGGATCGGTTGATAATGATGCTGATTGGGAGTGCAATGCCATCAGCCGCACATTTTAGGAAGGAAGAGGGAATATTGTCAGGAGCGTTAGAGCAAGGTTTAAGTTTGGACAAAAGATTCTTTATAAAGTTAGTGGAGATGGGTTTAGATGAGGTGAGTTAGAAGGGGGAGAGTGTAGAGCAGTTGGGTTATTATTGGGAAATGTCTTGCTGAGGGTAGTAATAGTGTCTATGAAAAATGAGTTAAATTCAGAGCCTAGTTCAGTATCAGATTTACTTGGGTCAGGACAGGGATTATTCTTGGAGCCTGGATTGAGGAGTGAGTTTACGGAGTTCCAGAATTTTTGGGGTTTTTATTGTTATTGGACTGAAGTTTGATATAGTAGGATTTTTTGTCTTTGGTGATTAGTCGTTTTGCACGGTTGCGGAGCTTTTTATATTGGAGCAAGGTATTGTCCAGTTTATTGTTTTGGTAAAGCTTCTATGGTTTGTCTCTGTGGTGCATAATCTGTTTTGTCTCTTTGGATAGCCAAGGAGCAGTTTTAGTTTTTATCCTTTTGTTTATTAGTTGGGCTAGTGAGTTTAAAGTATCAAGGACGACAGAGTTGAAGTATTCTATAGCCTTGTCAAGAGGAAGGATGTTTAGAATTTGCCAGTTCATTTGTTTGAAAGTATTTGAGAAAGTAGTTGGGTTGAAGCTACTGAAGTTACGAGTTTGAATGTACTGATGCTGGTGTGGGGAGGAACTAGTTGTGCGATGCATGAAGGCTGGGAGGTGGTCGCTAAAGGTATCGGGAATTGTGCCAGAATTGGTTATTTTATTTGGATCTGAGACTAGGATCCAATCTATAGTGGATCCGGGAGGGTTTATTTTGTTAGGTCGAGTGATGGAGAGGATTATTTGAGTGAAGTTATAGAGATTAATGGATAGGGAGGGAGAGGGGCAATTGATTTTATTCCAGTCAATATTCACATCACCAAGGATACAAGTTTCATAGTTAATTTCAGTAGAGGCCCATAGGAGAATATTTTCAAGTGTAGAGATATTACCAGGTGAGATATGTAGGGCGATGATGCAGATACTTTTATGTTTATTTAGTTTTAGAATTCCAGCAGTTAGTTTAGTGTTCTGGAATTGAGGAATTGGAATTTGGAGGGGAATTAAGGTAAGAAGATTGGGGTAGACTAGGGCACTGCCTCTACCTTTTTTATTTAGTCGGTCATTTCTAAGACAGTGATATCATGGGGGCAGAATCTCAGAGTCGGAGATAAAGGGCTTGAGCCAGGTTTCAGATATGGCTAAGATATCTGGTTGGTTATGGCTTAATAAAGCTTGAAATTGGTGTACATTGTTGTTTAGTCTTTGTGCATTAATTGTAAAAATCTTTAGGGTGTTGAGATAGGAGGAAGAGGGTAAGGGATGAGTGCTGTTAATAAAAGATGTAGGACCAGGGTTAGGATGGATATCACCAGCTTGGACTAGGTTGTTGAAGGAGATATCCTTTAGCCATATTGGTCTGCCAGGCATGAATTTTGGTAGATTGTAGACTAAAACAGGTGACAGCATCTTGACTTTAGCGAAGAAGAGTTTAGGGTGTAATAGGTGCAGAGGGTTGGGCTGAATGAGAGAAGAGGAAATAGAGTGGAAATGGGAGTAAGAGTGAGGGGGAAGATGGGTTTGTATGGTAGTTGTCTCCGTAGGTGGTATTGGACACGCATAGGTGGAATATGAGGTAGCATAGTATAAGGGAAGTAGAAACAGAAAGAGGAGGCTGGGGGACTGGAGGGTGTGATAACTTGAAGAGAGCATGTTGGAGCAAAGAGAGAGTGGTATGAGTGGTTGGGAAAATAGAGAAGGCTATGAAGAAGAAAAGGTTTAATAAGTGATGGATGTATTCTAGAGATTGAAGGAAAGAGGAGGAGACTATAATTATTGGGTGGAGTACAGATTACAGAGTTTAAGAAGGATGGCTATAGGTGGGAGGAGTAATTATGGGGAGCTGGTATTGGGTAATTAGGCTGAGAGGGTGGGGTAAGATAGGAGTAAAGCTAAGAGTACTGGGGGCGGGTGGAAATTGGGGACAGGGTAGGGGAGCGGTGTGAGCCCGTAGGGTGAACGGAGCAGGAAAGAACACTAGAGGTGAGTACGGCAGAAAAAGTATCAGCAAAGAGCAGTTTAAAGGCTGTACTTGGAAGGTATGAACTAAATATTTACAGCCAGAAAAAGAAAGCTGCCTTTACAGAGGGTGGTTTAGCAGGGGGGAGAAGATATGTACAGTCTAAGGATATTAACTCATAACCAACTGTTTGTGAAAAAATAAAACTTGTTGGGATTATAATGAATATCTAGGATTTATATTGGTAGATGCTGCCACCTAATGGTAGAAGGAGATAGCAAACAGCAGGGATAGTTGGACCAGTCTTAGGTTTAAATGTATTCTAGGGTAGTGATAACAGGAGGGGGAGAGGGCAAACGGTCTGCGGTAGGCTGCTATAACGCACACACGGGAGGGCAGATTAACTCTATAGATAGTACATCAAGCCTACATTTAATTAGTGTTAAGCAGCATACATTTACACAATCCTTTTTGGGGGGGGGTCTTCTCAGTAGTATTTTTCTAAGTACCAGGCAAGCTGGCCAATTCAGGTTGTCTTCAGGTGATGGCCGGAGGTATTCCTTTTGCGTTTAAAGCAGGGAGAGAGCACCCAGGATGGATTACTGTAGAGGAGAGGGAGACAACACTGAGTTAGTTAATATTGCAGATGTAGAGGGGAAAGGTAGAAGGTAAGGGATATTTAAAGAAGAAAGGAGGGTGTAACAAAGCAGAGTAATAGAGTGAGGCTAGTTAACAGAATGAGGTTCTGTTCTGTTATGATTATTTAGTCATAAGCTTTATTAGTGGTGTTGTCAGAACATGGTTCTGTTTTTCTTATTTAATAAATTGAAAGTTTCATGGTATTCTTGTTTGAGTGTGTGACTTTCCTGCCTTTGTCTCTTAACTAGGTCTGTTTTAGTTAGAAGACCTAGTTGTTTTCCGTTCCCCTCCTAGCCCGGGCTAGGCCCATTTAAGTTAGAGGACTTAGTCCTCGTGGTGTCTTTCCCTTTCCTGCAGGGCTAGGCCCATTTAAATTAGAGGACCTTGTCCTCCCCTTTTTCTTCTTTCTGTGTGTGTGGCCATCTTTGTGACAATGTCCAAAGTTAGTATGGACCATAAGCCATCTGGCTTCAAGAAATGTATTAAATGCTCACAGAAGATGTCCATCACGGATGGCCACAGTAACTGCATTTACTGTCTAGGGGCCATTCATTTACAGGAAACCTGCTTATTTTGCCACTCTTTCAGTTCTAGGGTGTTGCAAAAACGTAAGAATAAGCTCATCCTAAAAGGTCTTCTTAAACCTTCCTTTGAGGAAGATCTTACTAGCTCTTCCTCCTCTTCTTCTAGATCTCAGGGATCTAAAAAGCAAAAGTCCTCTAAGAGGCCCTCCCCAGCACCGGCTGGTGTCTCGGAGCCACCTCTTAAAATCACAAAAACAGATAAGTCTTCTGCCTCTTCGGCTCCACAGAGCTCGGTGCCAATTGAGAGCACTACTGTGACTACAGGGTCAGTTCCAAGTATTTCATAGCCGACCACTGAGACCATTTCACAGAGCTGGTCTATGGATCCTCTACCGGTCTCCCCTATATTGAAATCCTCGATACTTCAGAGATTCCGCTCTCCTACTCTGTCATCCAGGTCTTCCAGGAGTTTATCAGAAGAAGATGTGGAGAGGGTTGGGAGGGTGGCCTAATGGTTAAGGTGTTTGCCTTACAAACACAAGGTGCAGGGTTTGAGTCTCACAAGGGATAATTGGCTAGGCTTAAAATGGCTTGCAAGGACAGTTAGCTTAGTACTAATCTATGAACCTAGTGCTGAGACTGTTGAAGTCATCTGCTTTGCCTAATTGCTGTTGGCTCCGACCCAGTCGGTTCCGGAGCCACTTGAGTCCATTCAACCCCCTTCGATCATTCCTCCTCTGAGTCATGCTGGTCTTTCGGAGCCGGAGTGTTTGGTACCACTGGCGGAACCTTTGGCTCCAGCTCCCCCTGTGGCTGTTTTGGAGTTGAGTTCTGCTCCGACACTCTCGGCGCCGTCTGTAGTGTCTAGGGGCCGAAGCTCCCCATCAGCCCCGACAGGGATTCTTGGAACCGAACTTCTTCGGTTCTGAGTCTTCCTCTCGGCGTGTCGGCGAGGATGAGTTCGGACCCTATGTCTGTCTCAGAGCCGATAGCTCTGGGGCCGACGGCATCTTCGGTCTCCTTGGAGCCGGAGAGGTCGGCATTCGAGATGAGGAGTGTGCTGTCCTGGTCGTCAGCTCCAACCAGAGGTAGCAACACTCTTCCCCCTAAAGCATCTACTTCTGCCTCAGCTCCTACTCCCTCAATGGACAGCAGAGACCCTCAGCCTCAGGAGCCCTGGCTGGTGGCCCCCACTCTTCTGAGACCTCTCCAGAATATCCATCTGAGGAGCCCCCACAAAGTGAACATGTAAGAGGAAGCATGTAGACTCCCAGGATGAGTCTGTAACCTCTGACACTGACCTCGAGGAGTCAGAAGGGTCCCTCAAGTTGTCCTCTGATGATGTCTCCTTCGTAGACATCCTGGAAACCCTTAAATAGAGGGGCGGCTGGCCCATTGTCACCCCCTTCTGAAGAGGAGTCGGTGTACCTGAAGGCTTTTGGGTCTCAACCTTCAGCCTCTTGGGTGTCTCCACCCTTCAACGAACTGATGGAGCTAGTTAGTCGAAAGGTGTGGAATACTCCTGATGCCGTGGAGTCAGTCCCCAAAAGACCAAATAAGTTTCTTTCTGCCCCTCCAGAAAAAGATTTTTTGTCTAAAGGTGTTCCCGTAGATGCCATGGTGATGGCGGTGGCCACTAAGAATGAGCTAGCTGAGACTTCTTCTTCTGTTCATCCGCCGAATAAGCAGTCTGAAACGATGGACAGATACGGAAAGCATATTTTTTCTTCAGCGGCATTTACCCTTAGATCGCTGAACTACCTTACTCACTTCACGAGGCTTCAGCGAGATCTCCTTAAAGAGTTAGGAGATTCTCTCCAAGGTACATGTATTGAGGGAGTCCCTGACAAGGTGTCTTCCCAGTTGTCCACATTGAATTCTATCATCAACTCTGCGGCTTATTTCGTATGCAGCCGATGAAGTGAGCAGAGCAGCGGGTTCAGGAATTTCCCTAAGGCGTCATTCCTGGATATATTTGTGTAACTTTGCAGAACCGTTCAAGTCTACCTTTACCAACGCCCCCTTCGACCGTTCCTCATTGTTTGGACCCAAGGTAAAGGACACACTCACCCGGTGTGAGCAAGAAGGAAAAATGCTCTCTGCCGTGAAAGTACATTTTACTGTTCCCTCTAGACCATACCTTAAGGGTCAGAGGGGGCGGTAAGATGTGGTTCAAGAAGTCCCAGAGATTTTTCCAGGATGCACAGGTTGACTCCTCCTTCAGAGGCAGAGGAGGAGGAGGAAATGTTAGACGTCGCCCTAGAGACAGGAGCGGTCCGCAAAACCAAGGGGGTCGTGATTCCTTTCAGGGCCGGTCTTACCAGCACTCCTGATGTGGGGCCAGTCAGGGATCACATTTCTTTGTATCCAAAAGCCTGGCTGGGTATCACTCAAGACAAGTGGGTACAAAGAATTATTACCAGAGGTTATGTCATACCCTTTTCTCTTCCACCTTTTGTTCCCAAGAAGATCCCAGATGTTCCACCCAGTCACAGGGATCAGGCAACTGTGGAGGTCAACAAGTTGCTGTCAAAAAGAGTCATCCAAACCATCCCAGCAGACCAAATAGGATCTGGAACTTACTCCAGATTCTTTTTAGTGCCAAAATGTACAGGGGACTGGAGGCCCATTCTGGACCTCAGCAGATTGAACGAATCAGTAAAGAAGGACAAGTTCCGGATGGTGACACTGCAGTCTATACTCCCGTTGTTAGAGAAAGACAATTGGATGTGCTCAATAGATCTCCAAGACGCCTACTACCACATAAAAATGGACAGGGCATCGAGGAGTCGTCATCGCTTCCGGCTGGGAACCAGTCATTACCAGTTTCGTGCTCTGCCCTTTGGTCTCACCACAGCCCCCAGGGTGGTCACAGAATGTATGGCAGTAGTGACAGGTCACCTGAGATGTCGAGGATTCCAGGTGTTTCCGTATCTGGACGACTGGCTCTTGACTGCCACAACCAGGCATCTACTTCTTCAGACCAGGGAAGCTACTGTTCAGCTTTGTGCCCAGCTGGGAATTTCTATAAATTGGGAAAAATCTGCCTTATTGCCCTCTCAGTTTGTGATTTTTATTAGCACAGAGATAGACACAGTAGACATGTTGGCTCGTCTTCCTGCCAAAAGGGCGCAGAATCTGGTTCTTCAAATTCGGCATCTTTTCCCCTTACGAAAGGTCAAAGCCAAGACTATTTTGCAGCTTCTAGGGACCATAGTTTCCACCATATTACTAGTGCCACTAACCAGGCTACACATGAGAATTCTTCAGTTGCTCCTGTCGTCCCAATGGTCCTTTCAGCACCTCCCATTATCTCAGCAGATTCTGCTGGCAGAATCTTGCAAGAAGGACCTCCTTTGATGGACACTACCCAATCAGTTAACCATGGGCACTTCATTTGTTCCTCACCAACCCGTTGCCACTGTGACCATGGGATGTCTCACAGATAGGGTGGGGGGGGCATTCTCTTGGCAGGACTGTCCAGGGCACATGGCAAGATCAGGAGGCTCACCTGCATATCAACTTTCTAGAGATGAGGGCGGTGTTCCTGGCATTGCAAGCACTCCACGACCTTCTGCCTCTGGGGACTATTACAATACCATCTGACAACATGTTGGTAGTATGGTATATCAACAAACAGGGCGGAACCAAATCTTACCCACTCTGTTGAGAGGCCATGCGAGTTTGGAAATGGGTGATATCTTCCCACCGTTTTCTGGTGGCAATGCACATTCCAGGGACAACCAACATGATCGCCAACAAGCTCAGCAGGGCAGTCCGTATGCCTCACGAGTAGTCTCTGAAACAGGAAATAGCAGAACAGATTTTCCGCAGATGGGGACAGCCTTGCTGCGACCTCTTTGCCAGTCCAATCAATGCTAAATGCAGCAGCTACTTCTCCCTCATCCCCCCTCCGGGGGAGTCACTGAGAGACGCACTTGTTCACAATTGGCCCCTGGGTCTGCTGTATGCTTTTCCTCCCTTCCCTCTCATTCCCAAGGTTATTCAGAAAGCAAAATGGCTGGGAAGCAAACTTATCCTCTTTGCTGCTTACTGGCCTCATCAGGTGTGGTTCCCCTTCCTCTGGCCTCTTCTCCTGGATGATCCTTGGATCCTGGACCCAGCTCCAGACCTGTTGACTCGCATGTCAGGTTTGCTTCATCCCTCCTTACACACCCTCAATTTGACAGCATGGCTGCTCCAGTTCCATCCCTAGTCAGGCTTCACGACTTCTCACCCTCCGTGACTCATATCCTTACATCTTCTCATAAACCTTCCACTAGGAGACTATATTCCAGTAAATGGAGAAGATTCTCTATCTGGGCGGAGAAAATGAATGTTGACCCTTACACTGCCTCCATTTCAGTGGTTTTGGAATTCCTGTCTGAGCTTTTTCACCAGGGATCTGCGGCTGCCACTATCAGAGTTCAGTTGGCAGTGATTTCAAATTTTCATTTAGGTTTTCAAGATTCTAATCTGATGTCACATAAGCTGTGCAAAACTTTCCTTAAAGGTGCCACTTTGTTAAGACTTTGTTTCAAGAACCTGTTGCCTTATGGGATTTAAATGTTGTGTTATCCAAATTAACTTCTCCGCCCTTTGAGCCTTCTTATTCATCTTCTTTGAAATTCCTGTCTTGGAAGACTTTATTTCTGGTGGCTCTCACGTTGGCCAGACGGGTGTCAGAGTTGCAAGCATTGTCTATAAAACCCCCTTATCTGATTTTTCACAAGGACAGAGTGTCCCTTCATACTAATCCCTCTTTTGTCCCCAAGGTCTGTTCCCATGCCACCATGAATCAATCCATAGAGCTTCCGGTGTTCTTTCCAAATCATTCCAATGCAACTGAATACAGGATGTTGTTGTCTATCTCGCCTTCGTTCTTGCTGGTTGGGATCAGAGCCGATCCTTGGCTCCAACTCGGCCATCTTCTGTAGCTCGAGAGCTGTTTACTGGCTCGAGGCTACCCCTTATCCCATGATGCCTAGCAATAGCTACCCAGATCTCGTTTGCCACTTCAGCTACGAGGTGTCGTTTTTCTGACTCAGGCTCGTATAAAGTTTTTTGTATAACTTTCTTACTATAGAATTCTATATTTCAGTGTTTTATTGTTAATGATTAGTCTTGTTTTTTGTAATAGTTAGTGTTTAGTTGTAGTATCCCTTTTTTACCTTGTAGAACTCGTTTAACTTAGAGAGTTCTCCCCGACCCCTCCCACCTATCCTCTTCTTGTCAGGTTAGTCGTTTAAGTTAGAGGCTTTCCTTCTACCTTTCTTCATAGGCTAGCCGTTTAAGTTAGAGGCTTTCCCAATTAAAAAAAAAAAAAAAAACTTTAACTAAAGTCTTGTAGTATAGTGTGTTTTTTGTGTAGACTGTATTTTGCTTTGGTAGCTGTTGTTGTATTTGTTGTTTCCCTCTTTCAGGATGTTGAAGGAATCCAAAGTGTCTGGATTAGAGAAGTGTGACTCATGCTGTCAGAAAATGTCTCTGACACATGGGCACACTTCTTGCGTGTATTGTTTAGGCACTGTACACCTGCAGGACTCTTGTTCTATCTGCCATGCCTTTAGTCTAAGAGTCCTGCAGGAGCGTAAGAATAAGCTTATTATTAGGGGTCTTTTAAAACCCCAGGATTCACCAGCCAAGAGCTCTCAGCCTGTGCAATCCCCTAAATCTACCAAGCCATTGGCTACAAGTTCTGAGCTATCCTCGGTTCAGACTCTACCTTCCACTTCGGTTCCAGCTGGATCTGATAAGACTATCTCCCCTTCGGCACCATCAGAAACTTCAGAGCCTTCGCGGAGCCACAAGAGGCTGAGGTCCCCTTCACTGGAATCAGTACATTCGGCTGCTCGGTCTCCTTTGCTTCAAAGCGAGCGCAGTCACCGATCCTCTCACTCTTCTCGATCCTCTAGGTTGTCCGATCACGATGTGGAGAGAGTGGTCAGTAGGTTGCTAAAGTTTCAGGCACTTGCCAAGATGTTGTCCAGCCCCCCTCAACAGGTGTCGGCTCCGTCCACCTATATCGATGTTCCTCCTCCGACTCCAATGAGTTCGGAGCTGGAGTTCATTGGTGTTCGAGTAGTGGAACCGTCAGCTCTGATAACTCTATCTCCTTCAGTTCCGACGTTGGCTCCAATCCCTTCGGTGGCGCCTTCTGTCGAGGGATCTGGGTGCCAGGGTTCCCTCGTCGGCTCCGAGGGAGTGAGTGGCATCGGACCCTTGTCCGACCCCGTTCTCCCTCTTGGAGCTTCGGCGCAGGTGAGCTCGGCTCCTACATTGGCTCGGAGCCGTCTCCCTCGGTGCGGAGATGGATTCCGATTTCTTCGGAACCGGAGCTTTCACTGCATTGTGGCAGGGACACCTTCGATGTCATGAGGAGTGTGCTGGTCACTGAGTCAGCTCCACTATCGGCCCCACTGGCTCCATCCTCTGTAGTGCCTGTGCCAACCTCTGCTCCTTTTCCAGACCCCAAGCGTAGGGAACCGGCGCTCCAGGGCACCCCATTGGGTATTTCCTCTTCTTCCGAGGCCTCCCCTGATCATTCAGAGGAGCCCCCTCGTAAGAAGAAGTGCAAGAGGAAGCACATTGACTCCCCTGAGTCTGTCACTTCTGATACAGACTTAGATGATTCGGAAGGGTCCCTGAGATCCCCCTCTGAAGATGTTTCCTTCTCGGACATCCTAGAAATGCTTAAGCAGAGGGGGAACTGGAACGTCCTAGCCCCTACCGAGGATGAGTCTGTATTTCTGGAAGCGTTCGGTTCCCGACCTTCCACCTCCTCTGCCTTTTGATCCACTTATGGCAGTGGTGGCTCAAAAGGCTTGGTCAGCTCCGGATACAGTGGAACCAACTCCAAGAAGACCTGGCAAATTCATCACAGCACCTCAAGATAAGCAGTTCCTTACCAAAGGTGTTCCTGTTGATGCCATGGTGGTAGCAGCAGCCACCAAAAAAGAGTTAGCGGAGACCTCTTCGTCTGTCCATCCTCCTAACAAGGAGTCTAGGACCATGGACAGATACGGGAAGTGAATGTTCGCTTCAGCGACCTTTTCTATGAGGTCACTGAACTACTTATGTCATTTTACCTGGCTTCAGAGGGATCTCCTTAAAGAGGTCGGAGATACCCTTCAAGATCCATCAGCTGAGGGGGCTCAAGCTAAAATAGCTTCCCAGCTGGCGACACTTAATTCCGTAGTTAACTCCACCATGAGGCTCATTTCCTATGCAGCCGATGGTGCGAGTAGAGCCACAGGTACGGGGTGTGGCCCTTATGAGGCATGCATGGATGCGGCTGTGTAATTTTGCAGAACCCTTTCGAGCGTCGTTCACCAACACCCCCTTTGATGGTTCCTTTCTTTTTGGTCCACAGGTGAATGACACTTTGACTAGGTGTGAGCAAGAAGGCAAGACTCTCTCTGTTGTGGGAGTCCATTTTTCCACTCCTTCTAGACCATACCCCAAAGGTCAGAAGAGTGGCAAAATGTGGTTCCGAAAATCCCAGGGAGCCTTGCCTGACACACGTAGCGATTTTTCCTCCAGGAGCAGAGGGGGAAATAATAACAACAGACGCCGCCCTCATGGCAGAGGGGGTCCGCAGAGCCAGGGCAACAGAAAATCCTTCTCTGATAAGCTCTTTCAGCATCCCTGAAGGGTTGCCCGGCTGCTCACCTCTGGAGGCAGTCGTGGGAAGACTTTCACTGTACCGAAAGACCTGGCAAAATTTAACGCAAGACAGATGGGTACGGTCCATTATATCCGGAGGTTACAAAATTCCCTTCTGTCAACCTCCCTTACCGTCAAGGAAATCCCTTCCAGATGTTCCACCCAATCTGAAGGACCAAGCAGTAATAGAAGTTTCAAAACTGCTAGAAAAAAGAGTCATCCAGGAAGTCCCGGCAAACCAGCATGGATCCAGAACTTACTCAAGGTTCTTTTTGGTACCAAAAAAGACAGGGACTGGAGAACGATTCTGGATCTCAGCAGACTAAATAGGTCTGTACAAAGAACAAAGTTTCGGATGGTCACGCTACAGTCCATTCTACCCTTTCTGGGTCAGGACAATTGGATGTGCTCGATAGATCTTCAGGACGCATACTACCACATCAAGATGCACAGGCGCTCCAGGAGATTTCTTTGCTTCCGGCTGGGAGCCAGTCATTACCAGTTCAGAGCTCTGCCCTTTGGTCTCACCACAGCCCCCAGGGTGTTCACCAAATGTATGGCAGTGGTCACGGCTCACCTGAGACGTCGAGGATTCCAGGTGTTTCCATATCTAGACAACTGGCTCCTCACTGCTACTACCAGGCATCAACTTCTACAAGCCAGGGACTACACACTCACAATCTGCTCCCAGCTAGGCATTGCAGTAAACTTCAAAAAATCTACCTCGTTGCCCTGTCAATCTATCACCTGCTTAGGAGCAGACTTAGACACAAGGAACATGTCCGCAAGGCTACCGCTAGAAAGGGTGTCTACAATTTGTCAGCAATTCTAATGCAGAGCAAAAGAATCCAAGTCAGGTTCGTCCTTCAAACTTTGGGTTCCATGGCAGCAGCCATTCTTCTAATCCCACTGGCTCGCTTTCACATGAGGATCCTTCAGTTGCTTCTGTTCACACAGTGGTCTTTCCAACAGCTGCCCATGTCTCACATGATCATGATTACAGAAGCATGCAAAAGGCACCTTTCCTGGTGGATGGTCTCCCCACTAGTGACTCAGGGCAGACCCTTCATTCAGCCCCCTCCAGTAGCTACAGTTACCACAGACACCTCCCTGATAGGGTGGGGGAGGCATTATCAGGGCAGGACAGTCCAAGGCACTTGGCAACCTCACGAGTACCATCTGCACATAAACGTCCTAGAAATGAGAGCCGTGCTCCTAGCGTTGCAAGCCCTTCAGGACTCTCTTCCTTCTGGGACCATTGCAATTCAAACAGACAACATGTCAGTGGTGTGGTACATCAGCAAGCAGGACGGAACCAGGTCCTACCCCCTGTGTCGAGAAGCTCTCAGACTGTGGCAGTGGGCGATTTCCTCCCAACATTTTCTGATTGCGACTCACATCCCTGGGAGGTCCAATGTCATAGCGGACAGGCTCAGTAGAGCTATCCTCATGCCACATGAGTGGTCTCTGAATCAGGAAGTTGCTGATCTTATCTTCCGCAAATGGGGACAGCCTTGCTGTGATCTTTTTGCCACCCCCTTAAACAGCAAATGCAGCAACTACTTCTCCCTTCTTCCGCTTCCAGGTCACTCACCCAGAGACGCTTTAGTCCACGATTGACCTCAGGGACTTCTTTATGCCTTTCCTCCGTTTCCCCTGATTCCAAAACTCATACAGAAAGCAATATCGTCGGGTTACAAAATGATCCTCATTGCCCCTTAATGGCCTCGACAGATATGGTTCCCGTTCCTGCACCATAACCTTCTCGATCAGCCCTGGACTCTGGATCCGATTCCAGACCTACTGATTCATCAATCAGGCAGGTTGCATCAATCCCTCCAAACTCTCCAACTCACAGCTTGATTGCTCCACTTCCAACCTTAGCCAGGCTTCCTAGCATTTCCCTGGCTGTACATGAGATTATTGTCTCCTCTCACAAATCCACAACCAGAAAAACCTATGCTAGTAAATGGAAACATTTTTCTTGTCGGGCAGAGACTAGGAACATAGATCCCTTTTCAGCCCCAGTCCATGAAATTCTAGAATTCCTAGCGCAACTTTTTCATTCTGGCTCCGCTTCTGCTACAATCAGGGTTCAGTTAGCGGCCATTTCTAACTTTCATGTCGGTCTGTCAAATTCAAACATTATGTCTCATAAGCTCTGTAAAGCCTTTTTGAGAGGGACCACTCTCCTTAGGCCTCCAGTGAGAGATCCTCCTCCTCCTTGGGACCTTAATCTGGTATTAACTTCCTTAACTCTGCCCCCTTTTGAACCAGCAGTGTCCTGCCCTATTAAGTTTCTATCTTGGAAGGCACTCTTTCTGGTAGCTATTACTTCAGCCAGATGCGTCTCTGAACTTCAGGCACTATGTGTTCTTCCTCCATACGTGTTTTTTCATAAGGACAGGGTTGCTCTGAGGACTAATCCTTCGTTTCTTCCCAAAGTCTGCTCAGAAAATAATTTAAACCAATCTATAGACCTTCCTGTGTTTTTCCCTAACCACACCAACAAGGCAGAGTACAGATTACACCAATTGGACGTTCATAGACAATTGCGTTTTTACTTGCACAGGACTAAGGAAATAAGGAAGTCGGACCGACTATTCCTTTCCTATGCTCTAGGCAAATAAGGTCTCCCAGTTTCCAAGGTGACCTTATCCAGGTGGTTGTCCACTATTACTTTCATTTATCAATTAAGGAACAGAGAGTTGCCTGTTAAACCGAAAGGTCATACTACTAGAGCCTTGGCCACCTCTGTAGCCTTCCAATCTAGGTTGCCCATGGATTCTATCTGTGCAGCTGATACGTGGGCAAATCCTCATACCTTTATTTCTCATTACAAGCTAGATGTGGTCTCCAGGAGCAGAGCTGACTTTGGTTCCACTGTTCTGAAGAGTCTGTTCCAATGAGCCGCCCAGGATTGTAGGTGCTAGGGATGCTGTCCCAACTAGCAAGGACGAGGGCGAGATAGACAACTTAACATAAAGAAGTTATGTACCTACCATAACGTTCCATGTTAGTTGTCTTCATCTTGCCTTCTTTCTTGCATCCCACCCTCTGTCCCCCTGTCCTATTGGACCGAGAGGAGTTCTGGTTTCACTGGCTGAGTGTTCTCTGTTTTGTTTCCTCTACTGACTTAGAGAGTATGTCAGGTATGCTCAACCTATTTGTATAGACAGGTTTATTCTCTGGCTATGTCTGGAGTTAGCTATTTCAAATGAGATATGGGTAGCTATCGCTAGGCATCATGGGATAAGGGGTAGCCTCGAGCCAGTAAACAGCTCTCGAGCTATAGAAGATGGCCGAGTCGGAGCCGAGGATCGGCTCCGATTCCAACCAGCAAGAAAAAGGTGAGATGAACACAACTAACATGGAATGTTATGGTAGGTACATAACTTCTTTTTTCACCAGCTGGATGTCCATAGACAATTACGTTTTTATTTGCACCGGACTAAGGAAATCAGGAAATCAGATCAATTATTCATTTCCTTCCCTGAATCCAGGTCAGGCTTACCAGTTTCCAAAGTAACACTCTCTAATTGGATTTCTAGCTGTATAACTTATGTTTACAATTCTGAGGGTAGATCTTTACCCTTTAAAATCAAGGCTCATTCTGCCAGATCTCAGTTTCCCTCTGCAGCCTTTCAAGCCAGGGTCCCACTTGATAATATTTGTGCAGCAGCTATGTGGACTACCCCTCACACTTCTATTACTCATTACAAATTGGATTTAACCTCCGGGGTAGAGCATCATTTGGTTCCACGGTACTGAGGAGTATTTTTCCTTGAGCCACCCAAGAATAAGGCGCTAAGGACAATGTCCCTTATGTAAGAATGAAGGTGAGATAGGACTACAGAACATTTATTTATTTATTTTATTTATTTCCAGTTTGATTACCGGGGAGGTCCACTAGGCCCTGGGGACCCGTTTTCAGTGGAGGCCCGGGGAGAAAAGCTCCAAAAATACAAATACACATTACAAAATATGAAAAAATATAAGTGATACATTGAGGTGACCAGTTTGTACAATAGGAACATTCATTATTACAAAATAGTCAAATACAACTTCACTAAGGTTATTCTAAAAAGGTTATACAATTATAAAGCTGTTCTTATAGAGTAATTTGAGAAAATGCATTAAATAAGCACATAAGCACATTCTAAAAAGGCTATACATTTATAAAGCATAAGGAACATAAGGAAGTTATGTACTCACCATAACGTTCCATGTTTGTAGTCCATCTTGCCCTTCATTCTTACAATCCTACCCCCAGCCTGGAAGTTGCTGGAGACAGAAAAATATTATTATCCTTTTTTATGGAGACCTTTTAGTATTGGCTTCTTTGGTATATTTGTTATTATCTCTCCTAGTTAGCAGCAAACAAGATCTGGGGATTGTACTGGTGCACCATGGGATACCTATCTAGCCACGAGCCAACAAGAAGACTTCCAGCTTGTAAATAGGCCGAATCGGAGCCGTGGATCGGCTCCGATCCCATATGTAAGAATGAAGGGTGAGATGGACTAAAAACATGGAATGTTATGGTGTGTACATAACTTCTTTTTAACTCCCCAAGTGATGTTGGCATCCTACAGAAAGGCCTCACTGAGACCAATGACTGGTGTCAGACCCATGGCCTTAAGCTCAATGCCAAAAAACGTGTCATCATCCCCATTTGGAAAAACCCAGTTCCCATGAATTACAACATCGGTGGTAGTCCACTGAACACAGAAGGCATTATAAGAGATCTGGGAACACAGGTCGACAGCAACCTCTCTTTTGACCATCACATTGCCACTGTGGTCAGAAAGTCCTTCTCTGTGGGACACCTCATTACTAAGGTTTTTGCATTCAGGAAGAAAGAGGTCATTGTCTCCCTCTGCTCTTCCCTCATTAAGCCAGTCATCGAGTACAATGCCCCATTTGGCATGTACCTCACTAGACAACCTGCAGTAACCGGAGAGGCTGCAAAAGTACCTCACAAAGAGGATCCTAGGCCTTAAACACTTGTCCTATATGGACAGACTCAAAGAAACTCCAACTGTTCTCTCTCTCATATTGCCTGTTTAGAGGCAATCTCTGCTTGATTTACAAAGCCATGTCTGACCCAGCTCTGTTAGAAATGCTACATCTAAAGAAATCCCAATCCTGCTGCACCGCACGCTCCAGAGACCTCATCCTCATTATCACAATCAACAGAACAAACTGGAGGGACAGGTTCATAACCCAGAGACTGCCCATGCTATGGAATAGACTTCCCATACTTGTCAAACAGAGCACCTCACTGACCCTCTTCAAGAAAAATCTTGATGAGTGTAAGGAAATTGAAAATTCACCCTGGGGATCACTCCAGTGGCTCTACTCAACAGAAGCACTGGGAACTAAGGTCGGGTGGCACAATGCCAAGGTAATCCTATGGGCTAGGCTTGTAAAGGATACAGGACCATTAGCCTAGTACACACCTATGAACAGGTCAAGGAAATCCCAGACAAGTTATCGGTATATTATTCTTCAAATCAAAAATGACCATAAAAATAACTTACTAATTTGGGCTGCACAGTGATGCAGCAGTTAGCAGTGGTGTTTTGTTGCTGTCTGTCTAGGGGTTTTCATTGGGTGTTCTGGTTTTCTCCCACTTCTCAATGACATGCCATCAGTGACTTTTGATGGTCATCCAGATTGCCTTTTGATATATGTGTGTGTGTGTGTGTGTGTGTGTGTGTGTGTGTGTGTGTGTGTGTGTGTGTGTGTGTGTGTGTGTGCGCGCGTGCATGTATGTGTCTTGTGATGAACTGGAATTCCATTTACAACTACTTTCTCTTGCTTACACCCTTTCTGTACCAGAGTAGGTTCCAGTTCTCCCATAACCTTGAGTATGATAAAGTGGATATCAGAAAGACAATGAATGAATGAATGAACTTACCGTATACCTACATGATAATGAATGTGTGTAAGAAACTGAATCACAACAGAATGGCTATCCTTTACACAGTACTTTAGTACTTTTGCAGGGATGCTCCCCCCATGCTAATATTTGGAGAAATTTGTTCATGTCCTTCCAGTAGATGTGTGGTATCTGATTGAAGTATAAAAGTAGCCACACTACATAAAGTTATAATAACATTTTTGATTGTCTGGTTTGCCTACTGTATTAACTGCTTTACAGTACAGTACTTCCTGTATTAACTCCTGTACAGTACAGTACTTCCTGTTGTGGTTGTAATATATAACAGTCAATGTGGTAGTATACCTGTGGTGTCTTTTAATGTGTTTTAGATATGTCTTAGAAGTGTAGAACATGTATGTCCGTCATTGAAACTTTATGTTGAATTATAGTGTAGTCACTACTTGGTAATAGTGTAGTGATGTCATGGAATTAGGCATCTGTAATTCTGCGAAAGCTCTTAAGTTAGAGAAGTAAATGCTGTATTTCTTTTTTTTTTTTTTTGTAGAAAATTTATGTAAACTTAAAAAAAAAATAAACAGAGCATTCTGCTAATAGCAACCACAATTTGTGCACTGTTTTGGCCATTTTTTCATGTAACTGTCATAATGAAAAACCTTACCACAAATAAAAAGAGCTAAGTAAAATTTGCTGTGCATGCATTTTGTATATATTTAGGGTTAAAAAATACAAATAAAAGCAGAAAGGGCATATCCGTCAGGTTCAGATTAAATACTTTAATGTGTTGTAGTTATTGTTTTGATCTGTGAATTAATAGTTACATTTTTTATGCATTTACTTTTGAATATCCACTTCCGACTTTAACAAAGCTGGTTTGCAAGCAGTTTGGATTGCAGGATTCAGCTTGCATGCTTTGCGCCTTCATGCTTTCTGTATTCCTAATTATGACACTCTCCGTCTCCCGTTGTGGACTTGCATTTTTGATGTTGTACTTACCTATATTGTCGAGATGTGGTGCTGTTCTTCTGGTCGGGTGTGTGTCTGATGTCAGCGGTTGTGGTTGTGATGTCCGTGGTGTCCTGATGTTTTTGTTGTGCTTACCTTTGAACTTGAAGCAGGGCCTTCAGTACGAGTCAGCTCATTGGTTGCAGAGGCGGAAGTGGAGTTTGCCAGCGTGAAATTCAAATGTTAGGTCAGAGGAATCCAGAATGGAGGTGTGATGAAGTATGGACGGTTTTTGAAGCTGTGCTGGGGATGGAGTGACAGGTGAATTGAGGAGGACAAGATCGTGATGTGGTTGTGGCCGTTGGGGCCTGTGTTTGGCTGCAGAGGTACATCTGAGGATCGGTATGGAGTGCTGGTTTCTGGTGTGGAGATTGTGTCTCCTTGGTTGGCAGGAGAAATGTTTCTGTTGAATGGATGGTGGAGATGCAGCAGCTGATGTTTCTGTGCCTGCGGTTGGACTGGGACAGAAATGTGGTTGGTGCTGGAGTTTGTTTGCTGCGGTTGAGGCTTTTGGCACCTCGGTTGGCTCGTTCTGTTGTTTTTTATGTTACTTTTTATGGTTTTGTTTGTGTGTAGAGTTTCTTTATGTTAAATGTGTGGCTGTTGCTAATAAATGTTCAGCTGCGCACTTGTGGTACATGCGGTTGAATGACAATAAAGTTATTCTTGATTCTTGATTCATAGTAGAGGGACAATAATAGTAAAATTGTAACTAAATATTTTAAAATGGGTAGAGCATATGCAAAACCTGATGTCATTATGGCCAAGTTATATAGCTGCTTTACATCCCCATAAAGACAGAAATTATTATAAGCAGGAATAGGCTGTAGTTTTGGTTTTCAGAAATTAATAGTTTAAAAAGTATATCCATGCTCGTTGAAAATGGTACACACTACAGATGTAGTATGAATACCATTAGACATTATTTGTAGCATATGTAAAACATCAAAATTCACTGTAGTGAAAATGTGTGTGTGTGTGCGCGCGCGAGTGTGTGTGTCTGTCTGTCTCTCAATGACATTTTGTTTATCTAGAGTGAATTTCATTCCTGTTGTATCAGGTAAAGCTCTTTCATTAACATTAATGACTTCTTGCAGACTCAGTTCTTGATTATGTCTTTCAGCATGGCATTTGGGAGTCAGCTATTTTGTATAGTTACTTATTACCAAAGTTTCTAAGCTGTAATACTGACCTTATTATTATTATTTTAAGGAAAAAAGTTCTAGTAAAAGTGCAAAAATATATCACTGCCCCTTTCATCACTCATCTTTCAATATCCTTGTACACTATTACAGGATATCTGGTGTCACCTTATTCTTCATTTAGCAAAGTAAGACACTGATTAATTAGAATGGGTTGGTACTTGTTGCACTAGTGGAGCAATTGCTAAGCTCTGGCAGTCAATGAGGTTGCTTTTGATCCCTGTTTTTCATACACTTGCTGCTTCGAACATGGCCAGGACATTCAGAAGAAACTACATAAGCAGGTCAAGTCATATTCAAGGCCTAATGCTGCTGTTCTTCAGAGCTTGTTTCCAAAATAGTTTTGCTTCTCATTTGAAGTTGTATTTTGAGCCAGCATGTACATCTGTTTTTTAACCTCTTTCACAAAATAGACCAAAACAGCACAGAAAGTTGGTTGACTCCAAGAAGGTGAAGATTTGCTTGTTTGCCTCTTTTGTGGTGATGGTTGTGGTGGTTGTACTGTTAAGGAGGATTAGCTGTATAAAGTACATTTTTATATGATTTCTCTTGTACCATTTTTTTTTTCCTGGACGCAAGGAACAGTCATTAATATAAGTAGTTAAGAAGTTGCACACTTTGTGTCTGTCTGTCTCTCTCTCTCTCTCCTTGTTAGTGACAAGAGTTTCAAAAAGACTTTTCTACTAAGAGTACTGTAAAGATATTTGCTACAGTAGTAAACTTCAGTAAACTGGAAAAGTTGCTGTAGAAAATATTTTTCTGTTCAACAAGATGGTTAATCTTGAAGTGCATGGAATACAGTCAGGAGGTTCTTGTTTCTAAAATAAGAGTTCCATCCCAATAACTGTTTACTGCTCTTTCTGGGAGGAAGCTGATGGAGAAGGGTATGATGTTCATTGTGTTTCACTGTTGCAGTCATCACTGTAGGGTTCTTCCTGCTGGCAGGCAGCCCTCAGTCGGCCAGAATCCCAAAGTCTGGGTCCGGCGTCGGCTGTTCAGTCATGCTCCCTGACGTCAGCGCGCCAGGAGTACAAGGCTGCCAGCCGACGCCATGTTCTCCAGTCTTTCTTGCCGTGTGGTGGAAGCAGTTCGCAAGTGCCGGTCGGCTGACTCCTGATATTTTTTCATGCTTCATTCCGAAGACTTTCTTCTTCTTCTCAAAGCTAAAATTTCATATGCTAAAATATCAGCAATTTCTGCTGTCTGTTATGAAACAAAAGCTAGGTACCATTTCTGCATGTGCAGATAATAAGGAATTACACGATTTGATACATGCTACTGAGCAGGTGGGGAAGCACAGCTTACACTGTGGTTTTGATGCGTTGGAGGATTCATGCAGGGCAGCTGCCACTGGCACAGTCATTAGAAGACATGCTTGGTTAAAGGAACAAAACTTGCCTGATCAAGTGAAAGCAAAGTTACTGGATGCTCCTGTTCAGCATAATGTTTTGTTTGGCTCTAAGGCTGAAGAGGTGATAAAGAAAATGGAGGATAAGGCAAAATCCATGCAAACGGTTAAGGATTTCTTACAAGTTCAGCCCCCAAGATTTAGCAGAAATTGGCCAACTAAAAATTGGTCCTTTCCCAGCTCGGACAGGCCTCAGAGGGGTAGATATAGGCGCTCCAGAGGGAGGGCCCAAGCACAGACATCTTACAGACCTAGAAAATGGAGTGCTTCACCCCCCAGGGGTGGAGAGGACAGGCCTCAGTCTTACAGAAAACAGGCTCAATGACTCCCCCTGCATGGCTCCAGGAACCTCTCTCCTGGAAGCCCCTCTAGGAGGAAATGTCTCTCTTTTCCACCAAAATTGGACTTACATAACCCAAGACAAGTGGTTTCTGGATGTAGTTTCAAGAGGTTACAAATTCCACTTTCATACCTTGCCAAGACCAAACGGATGGCCAGACCTATCAAAACACCAATGGGCAGAGGCATTAAACCAGGTGGGATCCCTCATGGCTATGAGGGCCATAGAACTGGTTCCACAATCAGAGGTGGGGCAAGGCTTTTACTCAAGGCTCTTTCTAGTTCTCAGAAAACAAAATTCCTGGAGACCCATCCTGGATCTGTCAGTTTTAAATACTTTCCTGGAGATACCAAAGTTTAAGATGCTTACTCTGCAGCAGCTCCTGCCAATGTTGAGCAAAAATGCATGGATGGTGACATTGGATTTAAAGGAGGCTTACCTACACATCCCTATCAGATAGGAGTGCAGAAAATATCTCAGGTTCAAGGCCGGCTCGAAACATTACCAATTCTCTGTGCTGCCCTTTGGCTTGTCTACTGCGCCCAGGGTCTTCACCAAGTGCCTGGCACCAGTAGTAGCTTACTGCAGACTCAAGGGAATTCAAATTTACCCTTATCTGGACGACTGCCTTATTCAAGCAGACAGCAAGGATGTCCTACTCCAGCACCTGGAATTTGTTCAAAATCTACTCAAGTACCTGGGATTCACTGTGAACATAAAAAAGTCAAATTTGACACCCACACAATAAATAACTTTTCTGGGTGCTCTTCTAAACACAACAACCCAGATGGCATTCCTGACATCCGAAAAACAACTTCAGCTGGCTTCAATTTTCAAAACCCTGGCGTTAATGTCTCCGCTAACTGCAAGGAAATTCCTGCAGGCTTTGGGTTACATGGCCTCCTGCATCCTTCTCATACCATATGCAAGACTGCATATGAGAAAAATACAATGGTACCTAAAAAATGTATGGTCCCAGCATTGCCACCGTCTAGACACACAGATTGCTGTCTTGCCTTGCCTACAAAAGGAATTCCATTGGTGGGCCATGGCATGTCTTCAAAACAAAGGGAAAGCCTTCAGTCTGCCTCCAGCCAACCAAGTGTTAACCACGGATGCCTCGGATTATGCATGGGGAGCCCACTTGCAGGGGAAAGGCCTGCAAGGTTTTTGGACAGAGGATCAGAAGCACCTACATATCAATTTAAAAGAGATGTTAGCTGTACAGAATGCACTCTTGGCTTTCAGGGATCTTCTACAGCCAGGACAGCTACTGATATGGACAGACAACACCACAGTTATGTGGTACATAAACAAGCAAGGGGGTTCACACTCCTACCCCCTTTGCAGACTAGCCATGACTCTATGGAACACAGCTCTAGCTTGCAAAGTGGATCTACAAGCTCAGTTCCTGCCAGGGAAACAAAATATTCTGGCAGACAGCCTGAGCAGGAACCTGTCAGACCCACACGAGTGGATGCTAGACACCCAAATATTCAAGATGATTACAGAAGCCTGGGGCTGCCCGGACATAGATCTATTTGCATCCCCCCTCAACTACCAGTACAGATTTTTTGCACAAGGACATATCACAAACTAGCATGGAAAGTAGATGCTCTCTCATTCAGTTGGAGGAACCTCTTGGGGTATGCCTTTCCTCCTCTACCTCTTCTTCCACGGGTGTTATTAAAGATAAAGCAGGACAAACCCAAGATGATTTTACTGGCCCCAAATTGGCCTCGTCAATTTTGGTACTCAACACTGATGAATCTATCCCAGGAGCCTCCTTGGATTCTACCTCAGATTCCAAATCTTTTGTCCCAACAACAGGGCCAGGTTCTGCACTCTCATATCAAAACTCTCAGCCTGGCAGCCTGACGTATTCAGGGTCTATGATTAATCCTACCCTTCCCAAACAGGTCATGGATGTCATCTTAGAAGCCAGACGGCCTAGCACTAGAAAATCTTATGAAGGTAAATGGAAGAGATTTTGCACCTGGATGCATGCTCAGAATTTGGATCCTCTCATTCCTAATATCCCATTGATTTTACATTATCTGACAGACATGTTACATAAGGGTTTATCCTTCTCCTCCATAAAAATACATGCCTCAGCTATCTCTGCACATTACAGTACAGATCCTCCAATCTTTTCGCATCCACTTCTGAAACAATATCTCAGAGGAGCAAAGAATTTAAGGCCCCCTAGGACACCACCCATACCTACCTGGGACCTCAACTATGTTCTGGAAAAACTTACTCTGCCTCCTTTTGAGCCTGCTGCCACATCTGATATTAAGTATTTATCATGGAAGACAGCTATCCTACTGGCTTTGACTTCAGCCAGGAGAGTCTCGGAGTTACAAGCACTCATGGCTGTGGAACCTTATATTATTTTTCATCAAGACAGGGTCTCCTAAAGGACTAATCCTACTTTCATGCCTAAAGTGGTTTCTAAAGTGGCTTTAAACCAAACTATTCACCTGCCAACTTTTTTCACTAATCCACAAAATAAGGGGGAAAGGATCTTGCATTCCTTGGATGTGCACAGGCAGCTTTGTTTTTACCTGGACAGAACCAAGGATATCAGGAAAACAGAGCAATTGTTTGTTTCTTATGCAGCAAATTCCCAAGGCAAAGCTATTTCAAAACAGACCATTTCTAAATGGATTGCTCATGGAATCAGATTTTGTTACTCTCATCATGGAAAGCAAATCCCAGTAAAAATTAGGACTCACTCTACCAGAGCTGCTGCTACTTCAGCTGCCTTTCCCAGGGAAGTACCTACCAAAGATATTTTGGAAGCTGCAACTTGGAGTTCAGTGCATACTTTCTGTAAGCACTATAATCTCCATCTTTATTCTAAGTCTAGGGCAGGCTTTGCTTCTGCAGTCTTGCAGGGCCTTCTAGCCGCCCCTTCTACTCTATAACCACCACCCTTTATCTCAGCTTTGGGATTCAACCCTACAGTGATGACTGCAACAGTGAAACACGATGAACATAGTACAGTTGTGTACACTTAGCATAAATGTAGACGTTTGAGTGTCTTCACTGTTGCAGTCTGGGTTACCCACCCTCCTTTCCCCTCTTATACTTTTATTAGTGTGGTTTTCTACTTCACCCTTCTTCTGAGGTGTATTTGCTACAGGGTATGGGGTTTGTTGTATGTTACATTTTTGTTTTACTATTAGCCTTCACTTTTGGGCACCTGACATCTGGGGCAAGAAAAACTGGAGAACATGGTGTCGGCTGGCAGCCTTGTACTCCTGGCGCGCTGACATCTAGGAGCATGACTGAACAGCCGACACTGGACCCAGACTTTGGGATTCTGGCCGACCGAGGGCTGCCTGTCGGTAGGAAGAACCCTACAGTGATGACTGCAACAGTGAAGACACTCGAACATCTACATTTATGGTAAGTGTACACAACTGTACTTTTTGTGTAATGTCCCTGAACAGAAATTGTGATGAAAAGGTGTGACCTTGCAGTAATATTATGCATTTAGGGAAAGTAAGACATAGACAGTCATTCTGTAGTAACAGTACACAATACTCTGCCAATAATGAAGACAGTTGTTCATTTTCAGGGTAGACTGTCCAGCCGGTCTTCTGCTGACTATTTTTGTTCCTCTGAAATACCAGTGAACTAAGTTTTTAACTGCACTTAATCCTGCTTTGTGTCTTGGGAACAAGGCAGAGTAGATTAAAGCCATGAGATGTCTACCTTTCACCGTCTCTGTCCAGGAATTACAGAATAAATTACCTGGAGTGGTAAGTCACAGCATTAAACTAGTCAGGAGTAAAACAGTGAGGTTGCAGGGGAACAATCTAAAGATTACTCTTGGAAGTGGTGCTTAAGAGAGACCCTAGACATATCCCCCCAAAAATGATATGATAGTCATTATGAAAAAAAAATATGGCAACAAGGTTAGTTTTCTTTTCTCACTATTTTTTTCTTTCTTTCTTATATTCATGTGTGATAGTCACCACTGCCTCAGAACAGCCTGGTCCCAGCTTGGAAGAAAGCAGTCTCTCTGCTGCTGTAAGCATCAACAGTGGCCCTAGCCCATTAGAAACACATGCTGATGAAAAAATGCAACAGCAAAATTCTTCAGACCAGCAAGCTGCAGAACGTAGGGACAGCTCAAGCAATGCAAATAATGGACCCAGTCAGCCTTTGGTACCTCCTGGACGGACCAGTCAGAGTGAGCATCCTAGAAGCTCTGCCTTTCCAGAAACAGATGACAGTGATGATGATCCAATCTTAATACCCACGTCACGGTTACGTTCTGGACAGGGCCACAGGTTAGTCATTTAATTTGTTTCTGGACAGAGTAGTTAATGAAGGGTAGTCATGACTTGAGAAACTCTACTTTGTCTTGTAAGTTGCCTTTTAATATTTTTTTTTTGCCCATCTAATATTTTGGTGGCAGAACTACAGGTTCTTTCAGTATTCAGTTTCAGTCTACCACTTAGTCATTTGTAGATGCTTTTCCTGGTCTTTGTTAGAAGAATAAAATTAATTTATCTCTATTAATTGTGTTGATACATTTTTAAGATAAGAAGTTGATAGTTTTCTCTTGCAAAATGAGTAGCTTAATATCTTGAGCACTGAATACTGTTGTATGATTATTCTGATCATTTTAAGAAGTACAGTAGTAGAATGCAAGATGTTTTACGGGGCTCTGTAGTTCCCAGTATCGTGTCTGTACCCTTTGGCACTTTCATTCCGTAATACTGCTGTTTAAAATACTGCACTTTGGTGAAAAACAAGTGCACAAACTGATTGAAATACTTGAAGTTGTTATAAGTATGTACTTTCTTGATTCATTCTGTAGGAACTTTCATTGAATAATCACTACTACAAGTAGACAGAGAAACAAAGCATATTTTGGTAATTGGTTCGTGTGTGTAAAACCCAGAATTATTTGCACTGATGTCTTATTTCTTTTAAGATGTCTCATGTTTAAGTAGCTGAGAACAGCCTAGCTGATCTCCCTGCCATAGAATCAGTCTGATGATGAATTAGAACATCATCTGAAATGGGACTAGTAATAAAAATAAAGTCACACTAAACTATAACTTTGAAGATTTTTATGTAGGCATTGGCAGAATACTTTCTTATAATAACTAATATATGTTATGGTAGTTACTGTAAACGTTAGGAAGTCAGGGGTAAGGGCTGCACCCACCACTACCACTGATTAGTATGTGAGGTGAGTGACTCCTCCAGGTGCATCTGCAGTTACCTCCTAATGCTCCTCTAGGAGTCAAATATTACTTGTGAATACTTGCATTAATAATTCCAAAACCATGCTACATACAAGGTTTCATAATATTTTATCTTGAAGCATACATAATGACAAACACAAGTGTATTGCTATTTGACCTCTGTCAATGAGTATTTGTTAGAATTGTAAGGTGATAACTGAATTTCTAAAGGCTCAGGCCACACCCACTAGGAGTTAAAGGTACACACTCAAAACAGTTGTCCTGGAGTAAATGAGTGTACAACAAATGTGGATTTTTACCTTGGCCTTTGTCTAACAATGGCCATGCTTTACTGTTATAGAACAAAGCTATGAACCACTGGCTTTCCAGGATTATGTAAAGCTGTTTTTCAGCACACGGTCTTCCTATGTAGTCTTACCAGCAGTAACTAAAACTTGCTAAGACTGTTTTGTGTTCATATGCAGATACTCTTTTGATAACACAGTACAACCAGACAGATATGTCTGGTACACCAGAAATGTCAGTTAATAAACATTGCTCAAACAAGTCACAAATTGTGGTAAATGTAGCAAAGTTGTCACTCACCAAAAGGCGGATTCCAGCAGTTAAGAATCTAGCAACAAACTTTTGAAACTGACTAATTATATTCTTTACTGGAAATAAAGAGAATGTGGCTGTACAGTTGAAAAATAAATACACATGCAGCTATGCTGTTGCAAAAAGAGGAGAAAATAAGGGAATTAAAAAGTTAGATGACATTTAGAAAAACAATGTTTTATAGTTGTCTGGGCTTACTCTCACTGTTGGCTAAAAATGTAAATGTACTATAATCCATCTTCCATTAGCATTTTATAATAATTTGTCAGGTGCTAAAAATGAAAAGTCACAGGCAAAATTTATATACATGAGCCGATACTTCTGGTCAGTGGGCTTTTTTTTTTAGTTCATACAGTCCACATTAAGCTACAGAAAGCAAGCAATTAATTTCGCCAACTACTTAAATAGCTGAACTGAACTAAACTCTGTTAGGTTAGGGGGTCCTCTGAAACATGTCCAGAGGTATGTCTTAGGGAAAAAAAAGTTTTGTTTCAGTTATACTGTCAGCACTGTCTCTTATGTCAGTCTCCCCTCTGCATTCTGCAAAGCATTTTAGATTTTACCATTTTTTCCTTTGAATTTACATGTTTAAATATAAGCATCTTATTTGCAAAGTCACTCAACTCTGTAGGAATTTTTTGACCATTTATGACAACACAGCTCTTGACAGGAAATGTTATGCTTTGGGCAAAGAACAAAGCTGTGTCACGTGTATCTTTCTTTGAAATCATTTTCCGATACATTTTACATAAAAATAAGCATTTGATTCTTATATAACTTTACACATTTTTAATGCTTTTTTGCACGTTTTAATGGAAGCATCATTTACAGCTTTTAAGCAGCTTTTTCATTTTATAGCATTTTTTTTGTAGTGCAACAGTGCTGTGCTTGGCAAATATATTTTTTAACAAGAACCATTTTTATTAAATTATCACTAATGACACAGGCAATCAATTATTTATATAAATGAAAACAAATCATATTGACACAGTTCCAACTGTAAGTATTTTACATCACACACAGTATTAACACAATTTTACATTATACATCACAATCTACCAGTCATTGTCAGTCAGACATTACATAGCATTACATATATTTTTTAACAAGAACCATTTTTATTAAATTATCACTAATGACACAGGCGATCATACATTTATATAAATGAAAACAAATCATATTGACACAGTTCCAACTGTAAGTATTTTACATCACACACAGTATTAACACAATTTTACATTATACTTCACAATCTACCAGTCATTGTCAGTCAGACATTACATAGCTCATTCAAATCCTGCCTTCTTTTAAGTTTCATTCCTTCCCTGTATGTATTCTTCCCACAGTTCCCATTTTTTCAAATGTAATTTGTTCCTACCCTTTTCTAAAGATCCCAATTCCAGTTGTTTTGTCTCTGTTGGTTTATTCATTACTTCTAGCACAGTTGGTTTAGACTTTGATTTCCATTTTCTAGTAACTGCTTTTTTGGCAGCCACCGTAATTAGACTCAGCAAGGCCTTACTATGTCTAGGCAATTCTGATTCTCTATTGTAGCTCAGAAAAATCATTAACCTAGTTACACCAATTTGTTCACTCAGTATCGCTGACAGAGTAGTCTGCAGGAAATCTTTAAAGTCTATCAACTCATTACACTCCCAGAAAATATGTTTTCATTTGCTTTTTTCTTCCTCATCACACCTCCAACATTTGCTTTTTACCTGAGGAAAATTCTCTGGAGTCTAGTTGGGGTATAAAATCTGCCAGTGCTGTTTTTTTTTTGTAGGACCCCATTATTTCATTCTCTGTGCCTGTACTCTGATATGAATCCTTGCTAGTGAAGGGAATCTGTAACCTGCAGTCCAAATACATTATTGCTATCCTTCCATTCTATTACCTTTCCCTGTCTAATTATTTGCTCCCAATACCTTTGTTCCTCTGCCAGTTTTCTTGAATAAATTCCAGACTCTTGCCTGTTGTCTATATCCCTAGTTGCAATCATCCCTATTGTCAGAATCTCCTTTCTCCATTCCCGTGCTGGAGTAGGGCTTAGAATACTTTCTGCTACTTTATGAATACAATATTCTGTACGATTGTTATTGCACTTAAAAGTCTGCATCCAAAATCCCAGTTTGTCCTTGTTTCTTGAGCCTCCCCCCGTTTCATCATCATCCCTTTCCACTTTGAATTATAGGTTTCTGTTTGTGTTATGTATAGGAGCCTTAACTGTATAGCTGTGAAATACCCCTTCAAATCAGGCAATCCCAATCCTCTTTGTTCTGTGGGAAGAATCAGCTTGTCCCACTTGACTTTTGCTATCTCCTCCTCCAGATAAAATCCTTCAGCTCTTTATTAATTGCTGTCCAAAACTTCTCCTTTGGTTGATAAAAATATGCCTGATCTTTGTATAACACTAAAAGGGCTAAAAACGTTTTAACTGTTTGTATCTTACTATCTATATCCATATAACAGAGCTTCAAATTTTTCAGTTTTTGCATTATCTTTTGTTAAGTCTCTTCCCACATATCCTTAGCTCCCACATCAGAATCATTTTTAATCCATACTCCTAAATACTTCCTTTTATCATGTCCCCATTAATATGAGTATTGCTGACCCAATTCTTGTATTGGGCATTCATTTACCACTATTGCCTTTGTTTTAACTTCATTAATTTTGCATCCCCAAAAGATTTGAAACTGTCTCAAAATACTTCACAACACTGTAATATCCTTTTCTGGTTTTATCAGGTGTAAAATAATATTTGCAAATAGAGCCGGTACCTGATGTTATCCATTTCATTATTCATCAAACCTGGATCTTGAATCCGATCCAACACTTTACAGAGTAGATTCAAGGCTCAAGCACCTCCCATCTCTCATAATCCCTTTGTACCTTCAAATCCCCAGATTTCGTTTGGCACGTTTTGCTCTAGACATGATTCCTGGCTCGTCTACGGCCCATTCGGGCTCTGGGAGATCCCCAGCTCCAAAACTAGCTACTCCTCTTCTGATTCCTGTGGTTTCAGAATCCCAGGTCCCAGGTTTCCCTAGAGAGGCGTTGATGGATCTGGGAATGTCTGTTTTCCTGTTTTTTTCCAGGGTCCCTGACTAGCTCTGTCCCTGTAGCTTCGGACCAGAGCAGGTCTTGACTCCGAGAGGTTGGCGCCGGGTCCTTAGGGAGGGGTTCTGGTCCAGGTTTTTTGGATCGTCTCCTTCCTTTGGGGGCATCGGCCTTCGACAGCTTGAAGCTGGTACTGTCTGAGGGACCTAGTCACTGGGCGGGTTCCGCTCCACCTTCCCTTGCAGTTTTGGCTGTGGGGGATGGGGTTTCCTCGAGTCCTTCAGCCTTTTGGGTGGTAGAGCAGACATTTTCCAAGTCTGGAGTAGCATCTTCCCCCCTTCCGGGAAAGTCCCAGCCTGTTACTGTCACTGAGCCCATCATCCTGTCCAGGGTCAGACCTCCTGAGGTAGCCTTCAGGCATCAAGAACCCCAGGGATTTCCATCTCTTCTGAGTCTGCTCCTGAACCCCTTACAGAAGAACCACCTCAGAAGAGACCGTGTAAGAGGAGGCACTTGGACTTCCCCATGGAGGACACAGATTTTGATGAAGGGGACGATCCCCCAGATCTCCACCAGATAACTTCTCCTTTGGAGACATTCTAGAGCTGTTGAAGCAAAAAGGCGGTTGGTCTCCCCAGTCTCTGTCTTCAGAGGAATCTGTGTTTCTGAAGGCTTTTGGGATGGGCCTATCTACTTCCTTGCCCCCCCCCCCCCCACCAACAGACAAGCTTATTCATCTTATCGCACGCAGGGCATGGAAGGAGCATATAAATTTATGAGGCCCCATCCGCAGACTGAGTGCACTGGAGCAAAGGGGTGCCAGTCTATGCTGTTGTGATGGCTGCAGCCACAAAAAAGGAGTTGGCAGAACAGAGCTCCAGTGTCCATCCTCTGAACTGTGAATCTCGGGCGATTGACAGACATGGGAAGTGCGTTTATGCTTCAGCCACCTTTGGCCTGAGAGTCCTCAACTATTTGGCACATTTTACCCACCTGCAGTGAGATATGGTCTCCGAGCTTACCAAGTCTCTTTCAGAGTTGATGCTGGCGGAGAACCTCAAGAAGGTATCTCCCAAGCTCACCACTCTTTCTTCTATTACCAATTCCTCAATGAGGCTGATCTTCAATGCAGTGGAAGGTGCCTCTCGAGTGGCTGGTGCAGGCATTGCGATCAGGCATCATGCCTGGATGCAGTTGCATGGGTTTGTGGAACCCTTCAAGGCATCCTTTATTAATGCCTCATTCAATGGTTCTGTCAAAGAAACCTTATCTCGCACTGAGCTGGGGGGCAAGTCTCTGTAGGCAGTCAGGATCACATTTTCTACTCCCCAAAGGTCCTTTTCCAAAAACCAATGGGGAATAAAAAGCTGTAGTTCCATAAGTCACAGAGTTCCTTCCAAGATGTTCCAGAGGATTCCTCTTCCAGGGGCAGGAGAAGGGAATTCAATGGTAGACGCCACCCTAGGGGTAGAGGGGGTCCGGAAAATTATGGCTCCAGGGAACCTTTCACTGAGAAGCCTTTTCAGTGCTCCTGAGGCATTGCCCAACTGTCCTGTCCTGCCCTAGAGGCAGTTGGGGGTTGATTTTCATTGCACCCAAGTGCCTGGGCATCTATATTAAACAGTCAGTGAGTGCTCAAGATTATATCCAGGGGTTATTACATTCCCTTTTCCCAACCTCCTCCAATTTCCAAGAAGGTTCTCCCCAACGTGCCACACATTGAGAAAACTGACCCAAAGAGAAATGTTGGCACTTCTAGAAAAAAGAGCCATCCAGGAGGTCCCAGCTGGTCAAAGAGGATCTGGAACTTATTCTCCCTTCATTTTGGTGCCAAAAAAGACCAGAGACCTACGTCTGATTCTGGACCTCACCAACTGAACTTATCTGTCAAGAAGTGGAAGTTCCGGATGGTCACTGTTCAGTCCATCCTACCACTGTTGCAGAAGGATGAATGGATTTGCTCTGTACACCTCCAGGATGCCTACTATCATATCAAGATTGACAAGCAGTCCAGGAGGCAAGTGTCCTTCCGCATCGGAGCCAATCATTTTCAGTTCAGAGCTCTACCGATTGGTCTCACGGCAGCCCTCAGGATGTTTACCAAATGCTTAGCAATCATAGCAGCTCACCTGAGGCTTCAGGGATTTTAAGTCTTTCTGTACCTGGACGATTGGCTCTTCACTGCTGCCACTAGTACGCAGTATCTTCTGCAAACCTTCAAAATGCAAGGGATTACCATCAACCTAATGAAGTTGAAGCTGTTGCCCGTGCAAAGGCTTAGAATTCTTTGAGGCTCATCTCAACACAGTCTCCAAGGTTGCAGCATTGCCTCCCCACAGGGTGTACTTGATCAGGCAACTTGTCAGGGCCATTTTGAAGGTTCTGTTGCCACTAGCACTCCTCAGTCTGAACACACTGGGGTCCATGTCGGTAGCTATTGTCCTCAATCCTCTAGCGAGATAACATATGCAGGTGCTCCAGTGGATGCTAGCGGTGCAGTGATCTGTTCTGTTTCACACACTGACCATGCCTATTCTGTTGACTCCCATTTGCAGGCGGCACCTGCAGTGGTGGCTTCAGTCAAAGGAGCTCCTTTGGGGCAGGCTGTTTTCTCTTCCTCCGCTCATGGCCACGGTGACTACGGACACTTCCCTTTTGGGGTGGGGGGCCATTTTCAGGGCATGTGGTCCCCCTCAGAGACCAAATTGCACATAAACATTCTAGAGGTGAGGGTAGTCCTCCTCTCATTGCAAGCTTTTCAGGATTGCCTTCTTCTGGGAACGGTGGTGATTCAGACAGACAGCATATCAGTAGTTTGGTATGTCAACAAACAAGGGGAAAGCGATCATACCCATTGTGTAGAAAGGCCATGAGAGTGTGTGAATGGCCAGTCTTTTCAAGCTGCTTTCTTCTTGCAACATACATACCCAGGGAATCCAACATTCTGGCAGAGAAGCTCAGCAGGTCTGTCTTGACCCTGCACGAGTGATCCCTCAATCTGTTAGTGACATCTCAGATTTTCTCCTGTTGGGGCCACCCTTGCTGCAGTCTTTTTACATCCCCAGTGAACAACAAATACAGCAGGTACTTTGCCCTGATTCCTGCAGAGGGACAGTCCCCGAGGGACGGTCTTGTACACGATTGGCCCTTGGGTCTCCTGTGCACATATCTTCCTCTTCCTCTGATCCCCAAAATACTTCAGAAAGCCTTCAGGCTGCAAAGTTCCATGATTCTCATTGCTCCTTTCTGGCCTCATCAGGTGTGGTTTCCCTTCCTCAGGTGTCATCTCAAGTATCCCCCCTGGATACTGGATCCCGTTCCGGATCTCATCTCTCACCCATCAGAACAACCGCCCAATCTTCAGTCACTTCACTTGACCATGTGGTTTCTCAACTTCCTGTCATAGTAAAGCAGTCCAGGCTTGCTTCTCCCATCAGAAGAATTATAGTGGCCTCGCAGAGGCCTTCTACTCAAAAGGTCTACTGTAGTAAATGGAAACATTTTTTCTTCTTGCAGTGGAACAGAATCTTGACCCTTCCTCAGCCTCCATACCAGATATCCTCCTTTTCTTATCATCCCTTTTTCAGGTGGAGGCCAGCTTCTCAACTATAAGGCTGCAGTTGGCAGCCATATCTAATTATCATGTCAGTACTGGGCCCACCTTTTCCTCTAGGTTATGTAAGGCCATCATGAAGAGCATATTTCTTCTCAGACCTCAAGGCAAAGATCCCGCTGCTCCTTGGGATTTGACATTGATGCTGCAATTGCTCATCCAAAGTCCCTTTGAGCCTGCTCATTCTTGTGATCTCAGATTTCTTTTGTGGAAGACTGCCTTTCTGGTAGCTGTTACTTCTGCCAAGAGGGTTTCTGAATTGCAGGCCGTATCTCCTAAACATCCCTGTATTGTTTTCCACAAGAACAGGGTGACTTTAGGCATAAAAGAGGGGTTACTTCATAAAGTAGCTACTGAAAGAAATCTCAACCAAGATATTCAGTTGCTTGTTTTCTTTCCTAATCACTCTAGTAAAGGCGAATATCTCCTCCATACCTTGGATGTACATCAGCAGCTAAAATTTTATTTACATAAGCCTAAATCCATCAGAAAATCTGGCCAGTTATTTATGGCTTTTTCATTGAATAGGCGTGTCCAAGCAGCATCCAAATTGACTATTGTTAAATGGATCTCTAGTTGTATTTCCGTGGTCTACTGTAATAGAAACATGAAGCTGTCTTGTCTACCTAAGGTGCATTCTCTTAGGTCAGAGGCTACTACTTCGGCCTTCGCTGCCAGGATGATTTTAGATTAGATTTGTGCTGTGGCCACTTGGTCCACTCCTCATACCTTTGTTGCTCATTATAAACTGGATATAGTCTCCAGAAGCAGAGCAGCCTTTGGTTCCACAGTGCTCAGGCACGTCCTTCCTTAGGGCTACCTGGGTTTTTTTGTAGCTGGGGACTCTGACACAGATATGATGAATAATTAAATGAATAACATCATGTCAGTAGTTATGAACTTGCCATTACTTGCTGTCTGTGTTATCCTATTTCATTATTCATCACTTCCCACCCCCCACCCCCTTCCATGATGTTCTTCGTTTTTCACTGTTGCAGTCATTACATTTGGGTAATCTGCTGGCAGGTTGCCCTCAGTCAGCCTGAATATCAAAGTCTTGGGTCCTGCGTTGGTTGCTGTCTCCTCTTCCATGATGTCAGGTCGTCAGGGGTATAAAACATGCAGCCGACACCATTTTCTTTAGTCTTTCTTGCCATGCGGTGCCCGAAGCAGAAGCAGTTCGCAAGTGCCGGTCAGCCGACTCCTGATATTTTCGCATTCGAGTTTCAGAACCGAAGTCTTCAATTAAAGCTAAGTACCCCGTTGGGGAAACCTTTTCTTGCTCCATACCGATGTCAGTAAAAGTTAATAATTGCATTACTTGTGGGAAGCAAATACCTCATAAGGATTTCCATTTGTACTGTATTCCTTGCTTAGGCCCAGATCATAACATGCCTTGCTGTCGGTTTTGTGCTAGATTTAACCAACGCACTAGTAAGCGTCGGTATATCTTTGCTTCAAAATATTTCGGAAACAGATTTAACTACCCTGAAATGTCGTCTAATAGCAATCCGACTACCAGAGTTCACAAAAAAACGCAAAAGAAAAGAATAGAGACAGACCGTCAAGGTTCAAAACCGACGACGAAGCTTCTCCTAAACCAGTTGCCAGGTCACTGGTACTCAGTGAGGCGCTTTCACAGCCCCTGATGCCCTCTACTTTAGAGTCGCAGGCCTCTACCAAGACCCATGTGGAGTCCGGCATGCCACCAGATTCTCAAAGTATTGTACCCACGGATGTCTCTCCCTCAGATGGGTCCGGAGCCACTGAGCAGGCACCAGCTTCTGAGGGTGTTTTCAGGCCTCAGCATTTCTAGATAAAACTGACGCCAGCTTCAAAAACAAAGACAAAAGCAACTTCCAAGGATAAAAAATATGACGCATGAGCCCCGTGCTCAGGCCTCTAGGTCCAAGAAACAGATGATCAAAATGGCTGAAGACTTAATTACCTTGATCAGGGGGTTCCCAACCCTCCCCCCCCACCCGATAAGAAGCCTAGGCAAGACACTGATTATGAATCTTCAGATCAGGTTTCTATTTCTTCTGATTCCTCTTCTGATCAGGAATTTTCTATTCCACCCTATGAGGATTCAGATGCAGAGGAATCCATCCCATCTGCATCTCCTCCTGAAGATTATTCTTTTGGAGAAACCTTGCATACTTTGAGGGAACATTTTCATTGGGAGAGTCAAGATTTCTCAGAATCAAAAAAGAGGCTTAGGGATTTCCTTCTTCTCCCTCAGTATAGGCCTTTGGCCATACCTCCTGTATTAGACATTCTTGATGATGTGTTTTTGGAATTAAGCATGGCTCCAGATGCCCTACCTCCGGCTCCTAGCAAGCCAGACAGATATTGCAGGGTTCCTGACTCCCACAAATTTTTATTCAAAAACCCTGCTGCTGACCCTGAAACTATTTCACAGGGTCCCAAACGTGTAAAGGCCTCAACAGCTAAGAATCCTACCCCCTCTGATAGAGATTCCAGGGCGCTGGATAGATGGGGAAAGAAAGTTTATACGTCTGCAACCTTGGCAATCAGGGCCTTAAACTGCCAGTTTCATATGCTAAAATATCAACAGCATGTTATGGGATTATTGAAACAGAAAATTATGTTGATTTCTGAATGTGCGGAAAATAAAGAATTACAGGAATTATTGCATGCAGCAGAACAGGTTGGAAAGCATACTTTGCAATGTGGTGTTGATTCCTTGGAGGCCTCCTGCAGGGCCGCAGTTACTGGATCTGTGATTAGAAGACATGCCTGGCTCAAGGAGCAAAATTTGCCTGATCATGTTAAAGCTAAATTGTTGGATGCACCTTTACAGCATGATACTCTGTTTGGTAATAGGGCAGAAGAGGTTTTAAAGAAAATGGAAGACAAAGCTAAGTCTATGCAAACTGTAAAATACTTCTTACATGTGCAGCCACCAAGATTCAGCAGACACTGCCCTACAAAAAATTGGTCCTTTCCTGTGTCCGACAGAGCCTCACGGGACAAATCCAGGCACTTAAAAGGTTCCAGATATCAATCACAGGGTTATTACAGGTCAAAGCAATGGGGTGCCTCTACCTCCAAATCTGGAGGGAAACAAAGCACAACCCTACAATAAACAGTCTCAATGACTTCCCTTTGCCATCACCAAGCATTTATCTTTTGGCAGCCCCCTTAGGGGGAAAACTAGCACTTCGTGCTCAAAATTGGCAGTTAATAACCCAGGACAAGTGGGTATTAAACGTAGTATCCCAGCGATACAGATTTCATGTCCATACCTTGCCAATTCCAAATGGTTGGCCAGATCTGCCACAAAATCAATGGGCAGAAGCACAGAAACAAGTTACGTCCCTCATATATATGGGGGCTATTCAGCCAGTACCAGAACTAGAAAAAGGACAAGGGTTTTACTCAAGACTGTTCTTGGTACCCAGAAAAGACAATGCCTGGCACCCAATACTGGATTTATCGATTTTGAACACATTCTTGGACATCCCAAAATTCTTTGCAACAGCTTCTGCCCATGCTGGGCAAGAATGCTTGGCTAGTGACTCTAGACTTAAAAGAGGCATACCTGCATATCCCAATAAGGGAATCGTACAGAAGATACCTCCGCTTCAAGGCTGCTTTTAGGCATTGCCAATTCTCTCCACTGCCCTTTGGCTTATCTACTGCACCCAGTGTCTTTACAAAGTGCCTGGCACCAGTAATTGCATTTTTCAGACAAAGAAGCATACAGATCTATCCATACTTGGACGACTGTCTCATTCAAGCAGAAAACAAAGACATTCTTCTTCAACATCTGGCGTTTGTAAAAAGGCTTCTAACATGCCTAGGGGGGTACACAATAAACGAAAAGAAATCACAACTGGTACCCTCTCAAAAGATTACATTCCTGGGTGCAAGCTTGAATACAACTGCCCAGATGGCTTACCTTATGAGAGACAAACAAAGGCAACTGACTATTTACTTTAAACAGATGGCAACAAAAACCCAGTTATCTGCAAGACAAATTCTGCAGGCTTTGGGGTTCATGGCATCCTGTATTCTACTAATTCCATATGCAAGACTGCATATGAGGAAACTACAGTGGTATCTAAAAAGTTTATGTAGTCAACATTGTCACAGTCTGGAAACAATGATTCCTCTCATTCCCTGCCTACAACAAGAGTTTCTTTGGTGGGCAGAGACATGTCACCAGAACATGGGACGGTCTTTCACTCCACCCCCTGCCAACCAAACCCTAACTACAGACGCATCAGACTGTGCTTGGGAGGCCCACCTGGCAGGGAGATGCATTCAGGGCATATGAAGCCCAAAACAAATGCATCTGCATATCAACCAGAAAGAGATGTTAGCTGTTCAGAATGCCGTGAAAGCCTTCAAGGACTTACTTCATCCAGGACAACTACTGATAAAGACGGACAACACCACGGTTATGTGGTACATAAACAAGCAGGGTGGTACACATTCCTACCCCCTTTGCAGACTAGCCATGGCATTGTGGGACACAGACTTGACTTACCAAATACATCTTCAAGCTCAATTCCTGCCAGGAAAACAAAATACTCTGGCAGACGACCTAAGCAGAAATCTTATGGACCCTCACGAGTGGAAACTGGATCCACAAGTCTTCAACATAACAGAGAAATGGGGGAGCCCGGACATATATCTATTTGCCTCCCCCCAGACTTCTCAACTGGACAAATTCTGCACAAGGACTTGTCACAGACAAGCATGGAAAGTGGATGCTCTATTCTTCAGTTGGAAAAACCTATCAGTCTTCGCCTTTCCTCCTCTGCCTCTTCTTCCCAAGGTCCTACTAAAGGTCAGACAGGAAAAACCAAAAATGATCCTAATTGCTCCAGACTGGCCTCGCCAGCACTGGTATTCAATTCTAAGGAATATGTCTCAACACTTTCCTTGGTGCTTGCCTCAAATACCTCATCTACTGTCTCAGCAGAACAATCAAATTCTGCACAATCAGCTCCAAACTCTGAACCTGGCAGCATGGCTGATCATGTAATTATTCAAACAACACCTCTCAGTAAATCTGTGATGGATGTCATTTTGGGAGCCAGAAGGCCTAGTACTAGAAAATCTTATGCTGATAAATGGAAGAGATTCTGTGCTTGGAACCAAGCACAAGGGACTGACACAGCAAAGCCAAATATTCCTCAGATGTTACAATACTTGACTGAGATACTTGACAAGGGCCTATCTTTTTCGTCAATAAAAATCCATGCCTCTGCCATCTCGGCTCATTACAACACAGAGCCTCCCATCTTTTCTCATCCTCTGCTAAAACAGTATCTTAGAGGGGCCAAAAATTTAAGGCCTCCCAGAAGATCACCAATTCCTGCATGGGACCTCAATTTTGTGTTGGAAAAGCTCACCCTGCCTCCATTTGAACCAGCAGCTACTGCAGGTATAAAGTTTTTATCCTGGAAAACAGCTTTCCTTCTGGCAATCACTTCAGCAAGAAGGGTTTCAGAACTACAGGCCCTCATGGCTATGGAGCCTTTTATTATATTTTACACAGACAGGGTGTCCCTCAGGACCAATCCTTCCTTTATGCGTAAGGTGGTATCCAGTGTAGCTCTTAACCAAACTATTCACCTGCCAACTTTTTACCCAAATCCACAAAACAAGGGGGAGTGGATTCTGCATTCCTTGGACGTGCACAGACAACTAAGATTCTACTTAAACAGGACCAAATCTGTAAGACAATCTGAGCAGCTACTGGTGGCATTTGCTGCAGGATCAGAGGGAAAGGCTATTTCAAAGCAGACTATTTCTAAGTGGATAAGTCACTGTATTCGTTTCTGCTATTTGCATCATGGTAAACCGGTGCCCAAGGGAATCAGGTCACATTCCACCAGGGCTGCATCTACCTCAGCAGCTTTTCTCAGAGGGGTGCCAACCAAAGATATTCTAGAAGCTGCTATTTGGAGCTCTGTTCATACTTTTTACAAAGCATTATCATTTGCCTCTCTTCTCTAAGTCCAGGGCAGGCTTTGCCGCTGCAGTTCTGCAGGGCCTTATAGCCACTCCTAATGCTATTTAGTTCCAGCCTCCCATCCATAGCTTTGGGATTCTACCCAACTGTAATGACTGCAACAGCGAAACATGAAGAACATAGTACTGTTGTGTACATGTACCATAAATGTAGATGTTCAAGTGTATTCACTGTTGCAGTCCAGGTTACCCAGCCGCCATCCCCCTTTTTTTTTCTAGAGCTTCTCTTTCCTTCACTATATTCTACAGCCTTTGTGGTGTATTTGCTTTTAGATGAAGGTAAAGTTTATGTTGTTACAATTGCATTGTTATATATAGTCATATTTATACACACACACACACACACACATATATATATATATATATATATATATATATATATATATTTTTTTTTTTTTTTTTTTGCTCCCCATTTGGGGGGCACCTGACATCTGGGGCAAGAAAAACTAAAGAAAATGATGTCTGCTGCATGTTTTTTACCCCTGACGACCTGACGTCATGGAAGAGGAGATGGCAACCGACGCAGGACCCAAGACTTTGATATTCAGGCCGACTGAGGGCAACCTGCCAGCAGATTACCCAAATGTAATGACTGCAACAATGAATACACTCGAACATCTACATTTATGGTAAGTGTACACAACTGTACTGTTCTAATGGTTCTGGAGATGCTGGACCTTTGGGCCCTTGAGCTACAGCCTCTTGCCATTCTAATTCTATTCAGCACAAAACAAATTCTTCCAGCCGTGCTAAAGTCCTGCTTACTCCAACAAAGTATCAAAGCGAAATGAAAAGTAGCAGGACACTGCTGCTTAACAATGAAACTTTTAATAAAAACTTTAAAAACACTGTAATCTTAATACACAAAGTAAGCGCTTTCGGGTTACACCCTTCATCAGACATCAAACATTTGGCACACATTGTTTTTTAAAAAAATGAACAACCAATGAAATTCTTCAGAATTAGTGATGCACACGCCTACTCAAAAGTGTGGGCTTTAAAGGAATAACATCATTGAGACCAGGGGGTATATGTGCCATTAAATCTATAATCCACTTGAAACACAATTTCTCAGGTTTACATCCACTTTCAGCACTGAGTCTATAGCTTATTTGTACATTTTGTTATCTAAAAATCATCTACTTCAGAGATATACAGCTAAAATTTATAGAAAAAGCTCATATTCTAATGCTTTTGTACATTATTCTAACTGTCATCCTCAGCACCAAAAGCGAGCTGTAGTTAAGGGTCAGTTAGTCAGGGCTTCCCGTATTGCTACTCTTGATAGTGACTTTCATGATGAATGTTCCTTGTTAAAGAGTATGTTCATCCATCGAGGCTACCCTGAGAATATTATCAACGAACGTATGGAAGAAGTGATGTCTAAACGGACTAGGCAGTTTTATAAACCATTATTAAACATTAATAATGTGGAAGTTGGTCAGGATAGTAATTCCATGAATGTTACAGTTGACGATCTCAATACAACCTGTGAACTTATGTTCCAAGTGCCATCCTTTATCACTACTTATAGTATCAATAGCAATTTTTGCTATGACATTCTATGTAAAAACTGGGCCATATTTAAAAGTGACACCAGTATTTTCAACAAATGGGTGATAAACCTGTAGTGACTTACAGGAGGGCAAAAAATCTCAAGTCCTTATTGGAACGTCAACGTACATACCCAAAAACACCTGGTATGTTTAAGTGTCAGTCTTGCAACTATTGTCAGTATGTCATTGAATCCAATAGATTTAATATACACAATCACCAGTATTTTTTGAAATGTCGAGTTAATTGTAATTCTAAAATGATAGTTTATTTAGCTCAGTGTCAGAATTGTTCATCATTTTATATTGGGAAGACGGAGAGACGTCTTCATGATCGTCTTTATGAACATATTTATGCAATCCGGAAGAATAAACTTGAGAATGCTTTAGCTAAGCATGTCAGTCTTAATCCTGACCATAAATTTAAATTCACAGTAATTGATCAGATTAGTGAGGATTCTAGGGGTGGCCCCACTCCAATAAAGTTGGAAGAACTAGAACTGATGTGGCAAGTTAGATTAAATGCGTATAATACCCCTGGACATAATGAATGCTGTTCTGTTAGTAGCATTTTAAAACTTAAAAGTTTAATAAGGTAGTTCCACTTGATTTTTAGTTAAGTTTATTTATTAATTAATTTTTTTATATTTATGAGTATTTTTGAATTGTTATTTCGAATTGGTATAACTAATTCTTTGCAGTTGAAGGTGGTGTGCAAGTTTGACATCTTTTTGAATGTTCTTCAATGCTTTTAAATGATGTTAATGTTTTTAAATGTTTCTTAATTGTTTTTAATTGTTTAGTTGCCTTTACTGCTCATTTGAGCTGTTAATTTGATTAGTATTTATGCTATTGGTTTGTCAATACATTTTGTCTGATGAAGTTTGAGCACAGTCTCAAACGAAAAGCGCTTAACAATATTAAAGGAATTTGTTCTTTGTTGGTGTGTGCTGCTTTACCTGCCTCAGTCCATCTTTGTGCATATACAGTTTGTTTGTTCGCCTTCGTTTTGAAATATTCAAATATACCCATACCTGGACGATTGTCTAATTCAGGCAGAAAGCCAGGACATACTTTTGAATCATCTGGCCTTTGTACAAAGGGTTCTAACCTGTCTGGGGTACACCATAAACGAACAGAAATCTCACCTGGTACCCTTTCAACAAATTATATTCCTGGGAGCAAGCTTGAATACACCTTCCGAGATGTCTTACCTCACACCAGAGAAACAAATTCATTTGACAACCTACTTCAAACAAGTGGCCACAAAAACCCTACTATCTGCAAGACAAATACTGCAAGCCTTGAGGTTCATGGCCTCCTGCATTCTTCTAATTCCATATGCAAGACTGCATATGAGGAAACTTCAGTGGTATCTCAAAAGCCTATGGAGTCAATATTCCCATGATCTAGAAGCAATGATTCCTATCATACCTTGCCTACGCCTAGAGTTCCTTTGGTGGGCAGAGGCCTGCCACCAAAACAAGGGACTGCCTTTCACACCACCCCCTGCCGCCCAAACCCTAACAACAGACGCATCAGACTATGCATGGGGGGCACACCTGGCAGGGAAGTGCATTCAGGGCAAATGGAACCCAAGTCAAATGCACCTGCATATCAATCAAAAAGAAATGGCAGCTGTACAGAATGCTCTGACAGCCTTCAAGGACGACATTCTTCCAGGACAACTAATGGTAAAGATGGACAACACCACTGTTATGTGCTACATAAGCGGGGGGGGGGGTACACATTCTTACCCACTCTGCAGACTAGCCATGGCATTGTGGAACACAGCCTTGAGCTACCAACTGCATCTGCAAGCTCAATTCCTGCCAGGAAAATTAAATAGGCTGGCAGACGGACTAAGCAGAATCCTCATGGACCCACACGAGTGGAAACTGGAACCAAGGATTTTCAACTTGTTGACAAGCAAATGGGGGAGCCCAGATATAGATTTATTTGCCTCTCCCCAGAACTACCAGTTGGACAAATTTTGCACAAGGACTCCCCACAAACAAGCCTGGAAAGTGGATACTCTGTCCTTCAGCTGGAAAAATCTGTCAGTCTATGCCTTCCCCTCTCTGCCTCTGCTTTCCAAAGTACTACTAAAAATCAAACAGGACAAACGAAGGATGATTTTGATTGTTCCAGACTGGCCACGGCGACACTGGTACCCCCCTCCTGCGCAATGTGTTACGGTTTTCCCCATGGCACCTGCCTCAGACTCCTTCCCTGTTGTCCCAGCAGGAGAACCAGATTCTGCATCCTCCACTTCTAACACTTAACCTTGCAGCCTGGCTAATTACCTAATCTCTCCTTTACCATCCCTCAGTAAACCTGTGATGGATATTTTAGAGGCAAGGAGGCCTAGTACTAGAAAATCTTATGCTGAAAAATGGAAAGGATTCTGTGTCTGGAACCACTCTCAAGGGATGAGCACAGCAGTGCCCAATTTACCTCAGATTTTACAATACTTAACTGAGATGCTTCACAAGGGCCTGTCTTTTTTCCTCCATTAAAATCCACGCCTCAGCCATTTCAGCTCATTATAACACAGAGCCTCCCCTCTTCTCTCATCCACTGCTCAAGCAGTTCCTCAGAGGGGCTAAAAATTTGAGACCACCCAGGAGAGCTCCAACCGCAGCCTGGGATCTTAACTTTGTTTTGGAGAAACTCACTGTACCTCCTTTCGAGCCAGCTGCTACTGCAGACTTAAAATTTCTTTCTTGGAAAACAGCTTTCCTTGTAGCAATCACTTCAGCTAGAAGGGTATCTGAATTACAGGCCCTAATGGCAGTGGAGCCTTTCATCATCTTTCATGCGGACAGGGTGTCCCTCAGAACCAATCCTTTCTTCATGTCCAAAGTGGTATCTAGTGTGGCTCTTAATCAGTCCATTCATTTGCCAACCTTCTTTCCCAATCCATAGAACAAAGGGGAATGGATACTGCATTCCTTAGATGTGCACAGGCAACTTAGATTTTACTTGGACAGGACTAAACCTCAAAGGAAATCTGAACAACTGCTGGTGGCATTTGCTGCAGGGGCAGAGGGGAAGGCTATTTCAAAGCAAACCATTTCTAAATGGATAGGCCATTGCATTCATTTCTGCTATAAGCACCATGGAAAACCTATCCCCCAGGGGAGCAGACCTCACTCCACCAGGGCTGCATCTACCTCTACAGCCTTTCTCAGAGGCATCCCTACCAGGGACATCCTAGAAGCTGCTACCTTGGAGTTCTGTACATACTTTCACCAAGCATTACCATTTGCCAATTTTCTCTAAATCCAGAGCTGGCTTTGCCACTGCAGTCTTGCAGGGCCTTACAGCTGGTCCTAATGCTATTTAAACTCCTCCTCCCAATCACAGCTTTGGCAATCTACCCAAATGTGATGACTGCAACAGTGAAACACGAAGAACATAGTACAGTTGTGTACACTTACCGTAAATGTAGATGTTCGAGTGTATTGACTTTTGCAGTCCTGGTTACCCTCCCTCCAGCCCCCTAACTTTTTTTGCTTATGCCTTTACTTTCGTTTACTATGCTTAAAAGCTTTTTGGTGTATTTGCTTTTTTGTTGGAGGTATATCATTGTACTTTTATATTTAATTGCTTCCCATTGGGGGGCACCTGACATCTGGGGCAAGAAAAACTGATGTAATGGTGTCGGCTGCATGTTTTATACCCCTGATGACCTGACATCATGGAAGAAGGGACAGCAACTGACGCAGGACCCAAGACTTTGTTAATCAGGCCCACTGAGGGCTACCTGCAAGCAGATATCCCAAATGTAATGACTGCAACAGTGAATACACTCGAACATCTACATTTATGGTAAGTGTACACAACTGTAGTTTTTAGTGTTTGTGTGGCTGATGGCACAGAGACTATGAGGAAATAAATGGCTTTCTTCAGATGAAGCCTTGCGCAGTAGTGCTAGCGTTAAGTACTGTGTTCTGCAGCTTGTGTAACTAGATAGGTAGGGGTTCTGATCTCACAGCAGTTGACTTGAGTGTGTGTGTGCGTGCGTGCGTGTGTGCGTGTGTGCGTGTGTGTGTGTGTGCGTGTGTGTGTGTGTGTGTGTGCGTGTGTGTGAGTGTGTGTGTGTGTGTGTGTGTGTGTGTGTGTGTGTGTGTGTGTGTGTGTGTGTGTATTTGTGTGTGTGTATACATATATTCATTCAACTATCAGTCTGGAAATAATTTTACACCAGGATGAGAGTCCACAACCATGACAGACACGCCAGCCAACATCTTCTCTACATCTTAAATAAAGCTATGAAGTAGAAGTGATGCCCAGGAGGTGTGAAGAAGATGAGCTGGGACCTTGCAATGCCAGATAAATTAATGTCTGTGTTTGCAGCTCCCGGATTTGATATGGAAATGAGTTAAGTAATGCATCCTGAGAGAAATTGCAGAAAAAGTGCAGTGTGTACTTAGATGTGATGTACTTCAGTAAATAAACGTAGAGAAAAAAAGAGAGAGAGAGAGCAACCTTGGATAATTTTCTTCCCCACCAGCTTAGAAATCATCTACTTTCTTATGTTAGACTGAGGAAAGTCCTTACCCAAGCCTCAAGGTGGTAGTGGGTTCAATGCCCATTGTAAATTAAACATTGCAACACCAATTAGTACCAAAACAGTCAAGAATCACCTGGAAACAGCACATCCCAAAACAGTTAACAACTAAGCAATCTTCATACACAAACAGGCTTCAGGCTTAGTTGCTTTGTAACGTCTATGAAGACCACCAAGAACATGTACTGCTCTCCCTTGATGTTTAAATGTTGTGTTGGCCAAGCTGACTTTACCTGTGAGCCACCGGATACAGTGGAGTTAAAATACTTGTCTTTGAAAGCACTTTTCTTGTTATTAGTCCTTACAGAATGATTTCAGAACCATGAGATTAATGTAGAAATAAAGATCTAATCTATGTAAACCTTGGCTCTAGATGATTCACTGGTGAAGTAACACCCCAATCCCATGTGCAAAAATGGAAAAAAGGGGTAGTGGATGGATATAAAACACCATATTTGTTATTCCATAGAGAAAGGGTTCCATTGAAGCTATATCAGCAGTAGCTCAATCAGACCATTCAGCTGTCAGTTGTAACCAAACTGGGAAAATGATGGACAGCTTTTGCATTGCTGGATGTGCACACAGTTGGTAGGAGTACATTCTGATCAAATGTTATATTATTCAGGGAAAATAAAGGTGGTCTACTCGACACTGTCTAAGTGGTTGGCATTCTGTTTGTAGTAACACTATAAACACCTCCCAAAGCACTTTGAGTAGATTCACAGTCAGACTGTGGTAGGTTTTGGCATGGATGTGCCACAAGGTGTCCTGTGACTGTCCACCTTCCTTAGGTATATATTACTTGGGATTCTGCCCAAATGATGGGATTTACTTTTGTACTGATCTTCCCCGATGAAAGCTGTATGTTTTTGCATGCAGTTCCATTGCAAGGCTGTATTAGAATGTTGTACAGTACCATTTTCTGGTTATAACAATATAATTTGGATTGTAAGGACAGTAACATGCTATATTCACAAGTCTGTATGAGGAGCAAAAACTTGGAGAACTGAAGAGAGCTACTGGCAGCATTTTCTGTATCTGAATACCTCATACACCAGCTAGGGTTCCATAGGAAGGTGTTACGAGACAAGCTTTGATCATCACAAGGAAAAAGAAACTACTGACAAAAATTCTGCCTGGGAAATAAGACCCATAAGGTGTGTGATCATGTATAGAATCTGTGACGCCCCAGCATTGGCCCAGTAGTCAATGAGCCTCAGTCCTCATCACTAGCACCAGTGGGGGATGTACACTGGGAGGGTGATAAGTACACACACAGTATTTCCAGATGCAGCTCTCTACATCAAGTGCAATATCCCTTAAGAGCACACAGAGACCACAGTTAGTCTGGGTCTGGTTTCTTCCTCTTTCTCCAGAACCCCAATAAGACTCCCCACTGGCACAGCTATAAAGTTGAGATCCCAGCTGAGTGGCCAAGCCAAGACCTCCAGCACCCTCCCTGTCCAACCAGTGCTTCATGTCCCTGCCCAAGTAGCTGACACACATGCAATTTGAGGTTTGATTTACACAGACACACACACACACACACACACACACACACACACACACACACACACACACACACACACACACACACACACACACACACAAAGTACAGACACACTTGGGAAAGGCTGGCACAAGTTTACTAGCTATGCCACCTTCTACAACAGACAATAAGGTGGTTATCACTGCCACCAGCCACATTCTTATCAGTTACCTTAAGGCCCTTAAAAAGTGTCCAATTTTACTGTGTAATGTTACTATCAATACAAATGGTAGTTTGACCAAGAGCAAGGCTATTAAGAATGGCCCACAGTGTCACCAAATAAATATCCAAGTACTCTCAGAATTTAAATATGTCTCACAAATATCAGCCACAATGAAAGGTTTAAATGTATTTAATAATAAATAATAAAAGAGCAAGAAAATACTCAGTAAATCACAGTAACATCAGAGTTCAAAACCACAGGAAATATTTAAAACAGCATAGCAGGACAGTCACAAATAAAGAAAAATATCTAAATGAAGCTGTGCTGCCTGACTGTATCTAAGAGAAACTAATGTACCCTAATAACTTACAGAGCAAGCAAAGTAGATATGATGAATGGGTCTTCCAGCTGATGCTGTCAGTTCAAAGACAAAATACAAAATGCCCCGTCTCTCTGAGAGAGTTCTTAAATTAATATCTTAAATATTACTGCTGGAATAGCTTTCAGAATGACATCACTTCTTGTCATCTGACTTCAGTTCCCAGGCTCAAAAACAACAGCTGGTAGCATTTAGCATCTACCTGTGAAAATACATAGACTTCAGATCTCTTGGCAAATGGTGGAAGTCGTAAAATAATTTACATTCCTCCATATTTAAAGACAGTAAAGAAACTTCTCTAGTACACACATTATGTCACCTGTTGCATTGAAACTGAAAGATAACATCTTTTTTTATGACCCAGCTATAAAGTATTTTAATTTCAACTATTTTCTCAAGTTTTGCAAGTTAATCTCATGTGTTCCAGTTTCCCTTGTTAAAATATATACATTTAAACAGTTACAGTAGTGATTATACTTTTCTGTTCCATTCCAATAGGGCATGTTGTGGTTACATTTTAGATCAGTACTTTACAAAATATCTCTTCTTTGTAAAATACCTTTTCAACACACGCTTCTGTACCAGCAGTTTGATATACACATAATGTACAGTTTTAATACAGTTGTAACATAAGTATATGAATCATGTTGATATTCACAAATGACATATAATTATTTACAAAATTCCAGCTAGTTGGGCTGGCAGTGTCTCCTTTCGTGGCAGGAGGATAGGAGATTACTAGGCTATCGACCTGGAGGTCATTTTAAGCCTAGCTGTTTCTTCCCAATATAATACCATAAAAACGCTAGTCATTACCCAAGATTGCATTTAGTTATGACTGCCCATGTCCAGGAGGGTTATGGGTGCTATCCCCAGTAGGAATTTATGGTGCCCCATCCACTCGTCCAGGTTCCTCTTGAACAGTGTCATAGAGGTGCTCTGTTTTGTATGAATTAGTAGGCCTGTTCCAAAGATGAGGCAGTTACTGGGAGAAAAATCTGTCTATCCAGCATGTCCTATTTAAGTCGCAGGACATATGTAGGTCCCTGGAATGGGTAGCCCTTGTCCCATTTGATTTACTGATATGCAGCAAGTTCATTGGGTTTGGGTCTTACAGTAGATTGCTCTGTAGTCCAAGGATAAGTCTCAGCTAAGAAGTCTATATGACATGGAGTATAGTGACAGGGACTTGAGTCAGTCTGTGTAAATCACATGCTGGAGCCCCTTGATCTTCTTTGTTAGAAACCTTCGAGGCCTCTCCAGTTGCTGCAGGTGCTTTGTACTGTACATGCTGAACGGAGCATTATATTCAATTATGGGCTTGATTAGTGACAAATATAGAGGGTTATAACCTCTTTAGCTGTTGACATGATCCTTTACTAATCAAGTGTGCTACATAGAAAGCCTTCCTTAGTACAGTAGACACATGGTGGTCGAAGTCGAAGTCAAGATTGGAGTCAAGTTGTGATCCTAGGTTCCTTACCACTTCGTGGGTACTTAGGGTATTGTTGATTTGACAGTGTGAAGGGACATTTTTCATGCCGACGGGAATGATGATGCATTTCTTTGCATTCCGTTTGAGACCATGACTAATACACCAGTCGCTGGTCTACGTGAGACCCTCCTAGAGTATACTGACATCATTTGGGGATTCAGTGATTGCACCTAGTTTGCAGTCATCTGCAGACATGGTCAGCCACAACCCCTTAGTTTTAACCTGAACCTTTGAAAAGTATATACCAAACAGTAGGGGGCCCAGCACTGAACCCTGTAGCACCCTGCTGGTAACAGGTCTGCTGGTTGATGTAGAGTCACCCACTTTGATAGTGTGTGTCCAGTTTGTGAGCCACTTGGCAACCCATCTTACAGTGAAGGGGTTTACATTCAGTTTGCTGAGTTTATCATTAATGCCTGAATGTGGGATTGTGTCGAAAGCCTTTGCCAAGTCGAGGCATACTTTGTGCACAGATTTGCCCTCATCGATGGCCCTGGTCAGATTTTCAAAAAAGTCCACCAGATTTAACAAGCAGGATCTGCCCTTGACAAAGCCAAATTGGGTAGGATCCAGGGTTTGAGGGCCATAATGATACATTCATGGCCTTACAATGAGGCTGGTCAGGCTTATGGGTCTCTAATTCTCCAGGTCTGTTGCTAGGCCACCTTTGTGGAGGGGAATAACTGTTGCTGTTCTCCATTCTGCAGGGACAAAGCCTGTGGTTAGGCTGTGATTGAAAAGGGTACTTAATGGTGTTGCTAGTTCATGTTTTAGCCTGTTTAGAAGACAGTCTAGCATGTCATCTGGTCCCATAGAGGCTGTTTTTTTTGCCTTGGACAAGGCTTTGAGGACCAGCTCTTCAGAGATTTTGGGTGTGGGTGAAGTTTGGAGGAAGGTTTGTGATATGTTAGGAGGGGATCAGGCAGTGAAATTTTCACTAAACCTATCTTCAAGCAGGTTTGCTATCTCTGTGGGGTCAGTGTTTGCGTGATACCATTGATCACTAGTTCTGCACATGCTTGGGTCCTACTTTTAGACTACATACGTAGCTGTAAAAGGTCTTATAGGTTCATAGGTAGGTACTAGGCTATCAGCCCAAGGTCCTACGTAAGCCTAGCCAGCAAGGTTCCATAGCTTATGCCACCCAAGAAAGTTATTTTCCTGTGCCACTGTCCAGCAGAGACCCAGAAGTGATCCCCGGGGTGTATTTCCTATTTCCCATCCACTCATCAAGATTTTTCTTGAAGAGTGCTAATGAAGAACTTTGCTTGACATAGATGGGTAGCTTGTTCCAGAGTATAGGAATTCTCTGGGACAGGAATCTATCCCTCCAGCATGTCCTGTTTATTATGGTTATCCTTGGCTGTACTTGCTAAGTTTCTCTCAAAGGAGCCCTTAGATTATTTGACAAGTTGTATTTGCTTGTTGAGGCTGAGGAGGGTGCTTTATCATTGTTGAGGCCTTGCCTTTGTTTTCTTGGGCAACAACGTTTTACATTTATTGTAAAGTTTGTTGATGCTGGATGTCCACCATGGTACCTTGTTTTTACTTGGGGCTCTAGCTTTGATTCTTTCTGGTACAGCTGGGTTTATACTGGGTTTATACACTTATGCAAGTGATTATACAGGGCTTTAGTGTAAGCTTTCTGGTAGCTACCACTTCCAGCTTGGGATGGGGCTTGGAATGCATTTACACCTTCACTTAGGAGGGTATAGTTTGCCTTGTTGAAGTTTTTTTGTCTGATTTCACCCTTTGTTAGTTGAGGTGTTAGTGGCAGCTCAAAGGTGACTGTTTTGTGGTCAGATTTAAATGAGTGTCCAACAGTTGCGGCAGTGCATCTGTTTGATATGTTAGTGAGGACCAGAGCTAGAATGTTTGTTCCTGTTATTGGGGTATGAACAATTTGTTCCAGGGCATTTGAATTAATAAAGTCAAGGAACTTTTGTGTTAGTGAGTTGGGGTTAGCGTAGGTTTCCCAGTTAATGGTGGGGTAATTGAAATCCCCCATAACCAGGGTGTTCGGTAAAATTTGGATTGTCTCCAGTTTGGTCAAGTAGGCTTCTTGGGCATGGTGACCCATGTAGGGGGATCTATAACTGACTGTGACTTGAATGGGGGTCTTACGCACCATAATCTGGACTTGGAGCAACTCTATGGAGTAATCCAGTCTAACTAGATAGGAGATGAATTTATGTCTAGTATAAAAAGAAGCACTGATTTCTTTGGTTTTCACACGTTCACTTTGCAGTCTAAAGGTGTGGAAGGCATTGTAGCATTGCAAGGCTGGCGTACTGTCTGAGGCCTTGAACCAGTTCTGTGTGACTGCACAGGTATCTACATCTTCTAGTAATAGAAGTCCTTCCAGGGAGTGTAGTTTTTGGTTTAAGCTCCTAGCATTTAGCAGCATGACCCTTGTTTTGTTATGGTTGGCTAATTTCATATTGGTAATATTGTTTTTGAGACCTTGCCTAAAAAAGGCAGTATGGGAGAGGCAAGAGCCTTTGCCTGCAGCCAAAAGCCTAGAGGTGCCAGGCGCAAACCGTCTCTGGCAAAGCAGAGAGGTTTGTCGACCATGGCTTCCCAGGCTAACAGGAACTGAATGAATGACACCAAAACTAAGCCATTTATTGAACTCAGTCATTTTTTTGTTTATACTGTGCCATCATTCTAGATGAGGGTAGTGTGCTACTCAAGGCTAGGGACATACCTGCCTGGGACACATACTCAGAGAGCTCAACCATGTCTCTTCTTATAGTCCAGTGAGGTACTTCTCAAGTTGTTAACACCTACATGAACTATGACAGAGTCATAATGGTACTTGTTGCTGAGAGACCTGACTGCATGCTTGATCTGACGAATCCTGGCACTGGACAGGCAGCTGACCGTAACTTTCTCTTTGTCCAGCCTGGTGAGTGGGACACCCATGTGTCTCACTGTTGAGTCCCCAATGATGAGAAAAATTTTTTTGAGTGTTTCATGATTTACTGTCACAGCGAGTTCTTGAAGATCTGCTGTTATGGTAGTTGTACTTAAACACTGCTGCTCCTTTCTGAGAGCTGTCTTGCAACACATTTCTTTAAAAATCTGTAGCTTCCATGCTTAAAGCATACATGACCCCCATTACATGGTATTGCTGTGTTGGGTTGGGAAGATGGATTCAGGCACTGCTCCTTAATTCATTCTCAGCACTTTGTATCTCTCAGTATCAGTGTATGTTGAAGGAATGCTCCCATATTTGATGCTTAAATTGTGAAAACGAACACAGAAGCCATAAGATTCTTAGCCATATACAACTTTAAGTAGACACATTTAAAACTTATTTGCTGTGTTAACACGCACTTAATAATGCTGTTCTCCCAAATCAAGCAGTGTCATACATAGTAACCATAGTGTAAATTTGTGTCCGTCTATCCAGTCATCAAGACTATCCTTAAAGGCAGATGAAGCAGTAGTTAGCTTGACCTGTAGAAATAACTTATTTCATGTGCTGGGAATGCAGTTAGTTAGGAACTGCTTATCCCGCTAGCAAGTCTTGCTTATTTGTTGGTGGAAGTCTAGGTCACTAGTAAAATTGTTTATAGATGTTCTGATCTTTGTTGAGAAACAGGATGTCAAATCAGATTGTGTTCGTCTGTGGCTCAAAAAGCAAGACACTGCTCACCTCAGACCAGCCTGTAGGTCACTGAGTGCAAGGAGAGTTGTGCAAATCTATTGGGGTAGTTGAAGAATACAAGTCCTTCCTTTTTTTGAGGGGGGAGGGGTTAAAAATCATTGGGACATTTCCAGTTGAGTGATATACTTGGATTTGTCCATACCAAAGAGAGCGTTATGTTCGATAATGTTTCTGATAAGAAAAGAGTACAGTGGTAAAATTACTTTTTTTTTTGGATCTTTAAAACTTTCCCTTGGACATTAACTGGGACAAATCGAAGGATTTCATGAGTAAGGTGGAAACATGATGATTGAATGGAAAGAATTGACCACATAAATACCCTCATCTCTCAAGGCTGTATCTGAAGAAAAGTACCACTTGTAGCAAATGAGGTAGGAGCAGCTTTTTTGCCAAACAGTACTATGCTGCATGCTGCAATTTTTTTTTGTATTTAACTTGAGACCATTTTCAGTACACCAGGTATGTGCATATTGCACCCCTTGTTACAGCAGTTTCAGTAGATGAGTAGATAAGTGACCAGCTTGAAGTCACCAGCAGGTATGGTCAACCACACTTAAACAGTATTGGTTTGGCTGTCTTCAAAACACATTTCTAACAGGAGATGGATCAACAATGACCCCTGTGGTACTCCACTAGTTAAATTTTTATGTTCAAACAGGGTACCAGCAACTTGCATTACTTGGGATCTGATGAATAGCCAGTTTGCAGGTCAGCAAACAAATTTTCAGTAATTAGAAAAAGCATACATCTTCCAGGCGCAGTCATACAAGTGTAGAGCAAGCACCAGAACCTGAATCAATCAACTGGACACAGGTGAAGAGAGAAGCTTAGGGTCTACCTTGTTAGTGCCGGAGTTGCTGTGACAGAAAGTATTTAAAGTAAGGATGGCAAGAGTCAGAGGAAAAAAAAGTGTAGGTGGTTAGAATGGGAGCAGATCATCACATCCTCAGCTTTTACCTTTTCAGTGGTCTTCAGACATTTTCAGGCAGTGAGCTATCTCTCAGGTAAAGGAGGATTGAAGTCATGTCCTTCCTTAGCCAGTGACCATGAGAATGTTAGGAGTGATGTTTCTCCTGCAATCAGTTTTGGTCATGATCCCCAAATGGTCATGAGAATGTTAAGGAAAGTACCTCTTCCTGCAGTCACTTTTTAGGACTTAGCCATAGGGTTCTGTCTCCAGACATTCTAACATTAAGCACATGGTAGGCTGTCTAAGATGGAGCAGGCTTTTAATCATTGGTCCATGTTTTTTGAGACTGAACTGTGACCCAAGGAATGTGCTCTTTTTCTCTCCCTCAAAGTTAAAGACTGACTGCCAAGCGTGCAGCAAGCATTGTTATGCCATGTTGCATCCACTGGTCCTTTGGTTGCATTCACTGATTTGGAACTCTGTTCACTATTGGATTGGTTAAAGCTCACCAGACAGGTGTGCACTGTGTTGTTCTACCACTGATTGAGTCTTTCAGTCACTCTAGGGGGTCCATCTCTTACTACTAAGTACGCATCTTCTACTCCTACCACTTCAGAGTTCAGTGTGCCTGACAGGTCAAAAAAATTATCTCCATTTTTCCTTTATTCTTTTTGGATGCCTCCCTGTCAGAAATGAGAGATCCAAATTATGTGACCCAACATTTAGAAGAATAAACTGCTGTTTAAACAAAATCAGTAGTCTGTGTTAGAGGCCCAACAGGTAACACACTTGGTGCTAGAAGATCAGAAGCTGTGGGTTGTGATCCCACCCCAAGTGACTGGATTCATTTTTCATTATTAACACTGCATTGAAACATTGTTTCACTCCTGAGTGTGCCATCCTTCATATGAGACAGTAAACCAAGGTCTCATCTGAGTGAGTTGGTGGTAGCTGTGATGGCTGTAAAAATACTAGGGGAATTTCCTGGTGCCGTGGATATATTTCTCCTAGTCAGTATCAATACTGAAAAGAAGCCACTAGCCTAGTGGGACTAACCCTATCAAGAAAGGATAAAGTCAGGAAATTCTGAAACTTGCTTTTACACGTTTTAAGCATTTTGAAAAATGAACTATGATTTGAACAAAAACTCTGTGAGTACTGAAACTCACTGTTATATTTGTGAATCTTTTTTTTTTTTTTTTTTTTTTTTGCAGTGGGTTTCATCCTCCCAGCACCTTCTGACATGGGGACCATGCTTACCACATCTCTGCTATTTATGTTTAGTAACTTGAAGATAACTGTACATCAGAGTAAAGGGAATACTCTATGGTGCTGCGGTCTCAGGCTTTGGATATACTACTGACCAAACATTCACGGTTTCAGATATTTTTTAAGTATAGGTCAGTATTGCAGTCAGTCTTTGAGAATCTAATTGCAAGTGAGTTTTTTTTTGTCCGACCTGACCTCTAGAGCTTTGCACCCTTCTTCCCAGAGAGGCTTACTCCTTCTTCCCAGGGATGTTGCTATTTTACTTGGTGTTAATTTGATGCTTTGGTTCACAATAACCCAGAGCTGGACAGATGAGTGCCCATTGCGAATTCTTGTTCATTTATTTATTTTATTTATATTTTGTTGATCAGGTGGGTGGGCTGATTCTTGAACTGATTTCAGCCACGACTTGAATGCAGGAGGCACAAACATTCAAGCAAAAGATTAAAATACAGTACTTCAAAGATTCAAAGAGGAGAGAAAGGCGTATTCCAGATGACTGGAGAATAAGCATACTCGTGCCGGTGTACAAGAACAAAGGGGACATCCACACCTGTGGACAGTACAGAGGCATCAAACTCCTACCACACTGCATGAAAGTTCTGGAGAGGGTGATTGATAAACGGATACGCAGAATAGTAGAATGTAAGATGGGAGATGAACAGTTCGGATTCAGAGCAGGATGCAGCACAATTGACCTGATGTTTGCATTGAGACAGATACTTGAGAAGAAACTAGAGAAGAGGAGAGAGTCAAACTGGGCTTTCCTAGACTTGGAGAAAGCATATGACAAGGTCCCAAGAAAGCTGATCTGGCAATACTGCGGTGGTTTGAAGTCCCAGAAACATTGGTAGAATTAGTACAGGCTATGTACAAGGACCCAGTGACTCAAGTACGAACAGTGTTTGGCCTCACTGAGGGGTTCCCAGTGGGAGTGGGTGTACACCAGGGTTCAGCTCTGAGCCCACTGCTGTTCATACTGGTAATGGACTACATCAGCAAACAGGTTGGAGGGGTCAGAGCAACAAAGCTGCTGTATGCAGACGATGTGGCAGTACAGGCAGACTCTGATCTAGAACTTCAGGAAAGGATAGGAGAATGGAATGCAAATCTGAAGGCACATGGGATGAAACTAAGCACAGCTAAGACAGTGGTAATAGCAGCAGATTAGGGAAATCAGAAGAAGCTGAGAATAGAGATAGATGGGAAGATAGTGGAACAGGTAAACAGCTTCAAGTATCTTTGAGGGGTGGTTGAGGAGAAGAGTAGTCTGAATGAAGAGGTCAAAGCTAGAATCAGAGGGGCTGCAGCCAACTGGCATAGAGTATCAGGTGTAGTATATGACAGAAGAATGCCAAAGAAGCTGAAAAGTAAGGTGTACAAGACAGTGGTGTGACCAGTACTACTGTATGGTACAGAAACCTGGGCAGTAAAGGCAGAACAGTTGAAGAAGCTAGAGGTGATGGAAATGAAGTGCCTGAGAAAGGTGGTAGGATGCACACTGCGGGACAGGCGAAGAAATGAGGACATAAGAGCAGAAGCCAAAGTAGCTCCAATTGCAGAAAAGATCAAAGAAAACGGATTACGATGGTATGGGCACATGTGTAGAAAAGCAGAAGACAATCTGGTGAGGGAGATTTGGGACAGACAGGAAAAAGGTAAGAGGAAGCGAGGGCATCCAGCAAAGAGGTGGATGGATTGTGTGAAAGAAGATCTGCGACAGTTAGGCATGAGTGTTGAAGAAGGCAGGAGAGTGGCACTGAATCGAGAGAGTTGGCGACAGTTAATACGATATCCCGACCCCATGTAAATGGGAAAAAGGGGATGATGATGATGATGATGATGATTTCAAAGATTGCGCAAACACACAAAATTTGGTTATGCAATATTTGCATGGGTAAAAATCTTCTGTAGTCCAACAATTAAATCCATTTAAAATAGCAAGGATTCACTAAGTGCTATAATTCCTGTATAGAAAAATAGAATAGTTCTGGCAGAAGAGAAATTGGAGTCAGGAGATAAAAGAGAAGTATAGCCCAAAAACTGGAGAAAAAGGTAGAAAGTTATGAGGTACTGCAGACTCAGGCTTTCTATGCAGTTTATTTTTCTAAGTGTTGGGTCACATAATTTGGATCTCACATTTCTGATATGGAGCAAGCACCCCAAAAGAAGCTCTTACCTGCCCTCCCAAGCTCAACATAGGGTCTCGAGATATCAAAACCATACCACACTCCTCCTGAATCAGGAATCAAAAGCTTTGGACAAGGCACATCAGGTGGGCTTTCACCTCTTCCTCTTAAGGCCATAAGGCACTAAATTATTTTTCTCACCCATCTCATTTCCAGTCCTCCTTTGTGGATCAAACACTTGAAACATGGGCACTACTTCCTGATTCTAGGATTGAGTTGTTTCCAGAAAAAAAATACTTTAGACTCTTCAGTCTGTTTCTACATATACTTCTACACCTATGACTGTTCTAATGCTGAAGCAGCAGCTGATGTTGCATATTTGACCAAAGGATTTGCCTGAGACTGTTCTGTCATAAGGAGCTCTGACAGGTCATTTTACTTGTCCCTTCTTTGGAAAGTCCCTCTTGGGAGCTTATTAGGGAATAATAAAAGAATTACAGAAGAACAGAAATTCAGAAAGGCTAGTGTGGCATGGATTGTATGTAGTATGCTTCTCCAGTTTCCTAATTCTCAGCTAGGCTAGCCCAGTCTACCAAGAGCAAGATGACCTTTTATATATACATCTAAAACATCAGATATATTTGCTTTTTGCAGAACCCCCTGCTAAGTCTCCAAAGAGGCAGAATTTCCTGAGTCACACAACATTCCTAGATATTAATATGAGCTTTCTGTCAGAGATCAGAGTCTACCTGGCTTTTGACTTTCATCACCAAGGGTAGATGGCTTCTGGGTGTGGTCACTGGAAGACCAGTCCTAAAGTGCTTCCTCATCAGTAGTTTCCTTGAGGAAGTAGTAAGTGTCAGACATACTTCTAAAACTGTCTCAGTCTCTTCTCTGTATATAGGTCATTGAGTATGTTCTTACTTTAGAAAATGGAAGTGATTTATTTTATTTCTCCTTTCCCATTCAAAAGAATACAAATCTCCCCGACTTCAACAAGTAGTTCCCCAGAAGAAATAGTGCGTCTTATTCTGGATTATGGTGACCTTGCAAGTCATGATACCCCTGCTCAATAGGTTGTTTGGTTGGTGTCACCGAATATGATGGATCCCTGCTAGGACATCAGTATTCTGGAGCTAAACAGGAGGTTTCTTCATTTTGCACTAGGACAGCATTTTATCCAGGATAAGGTGCTGCCCACTGGCTTGTGTTCTGCTTCTAAAGTATTTATTAAATTGTTTGTTGTGTTTGCAGAAGCCTTGCTTGAGAAGAAAGTATGCTTAATTGGATACTTTGCTACTGATGGTCCCTTTATGAGCCTCCTTAATAAGAGCTGCATCATGCTTATTGTAGCTGTCAATTTAAAAAAATACCTCATGTGTTAGTACCAAGTTTTCCTTAATTAGTGTGAAGCTTGACTTTCTCCTGTGCCAATCATTCCTTTCCAAGGAGTGGATCTAGGAAAGAATGGGTTCAGCTAACTGGGGGCAGGCTTCGATATTTCTGTACCTTTCAACAGTGATCACATCCACTCTGTCCATAGTATCCCTAGCTTATCTTCACATGCTTATGCTTCAGTAGATAGTGAGGTACTAGTTGTTTAGAAATCCTGATGACATTTCTCTCTTGTTGCAATTTTTAGAGCCGTAGATGATTTTCAGTTGTATGGAAGTGGGATTTCCCTTTTTACCTTTAATGTTATGGTGCTCCAGTGGACATTGTGCTAATGGTTGCCAACCCAATTTATTTTCACATCTCTTGATGGAGTCGTACTATTAGTTCATTGCTCTGGTGCAAAGGATGACTATTACCAATATGGAAGTAGGAGTTTCCCTCCTTCTATTAAACCATTTGAAAATTCTTAAAACAAATGCTTTGCTAGTGGGTTGAAGGGCTCATTTGGGTCCATGCTGTTGCTGGGCAAGTGGCATATCACCAGCAGGTGCTGCACGTAAATCTGATTGAACTGGAGACTGTTATCCTTACTCTGCAGGCCCTGAAGAGAGAGAGAGTGTGTATGTTTGAACTGTTACTCCTAGTTGTAAAGTAAAGCTACAAGGCCTGGGTGTCGCGCCTAAACAGTCGGGAGGGTGCACTTATAAAACTCTCTGCAGAGCAGCAGCATAGGTGTGTCAATGGACCTTCAACCACACCATCTTTTTCATGACAGTTCACATCTCCCAAGAGATAAATGTACTTGCAAGCTTCTTAAACTGTAGCTCAGGTAACTTCCTGAAGCTAAGGTTTATGGATTACTATATTCATAGAGTCTTCTAGGATTGGGAGTTCCAGAATGTGACCTGTTTACTTCAAGGAGAGAATGTTGTACTACCCAAGCTGTAATCTCTGCTTTAGGGCAAAAGGGAATAGACAGTAATACTAGGTGTGTGGTGTAGAGGCATAGAATGCTAGGTGTGTCCCAGATGACTGAGGTTTTACTTAATGGAATAAGCACTGGAGAACATAGTCAAGGAGGTGTCAGAGTGAGCAGGTAGTGCTTGTTTTATCAACTGGGGGCAGGTTGTTTGTTCATTCCCACTGTAGTAATGTTGCCTAAGAAAGTGCAATTCATAAATACTGGGACTGGGAGTATTTGCCCAGCCAGAAAGTGCTCCTTACTCCAGAGTGTTATGGATATGCAGCAGCATTCGTCATTGCAGAGTCAGTGTAGCAAGACAATGTTCCACACCTGCCATCTGATGGGTGGAGGTAGCTGCTTTGTAATATATTCTAAGCCCCCAACTAGATAGTGGTCACAGTTTCTAGCTCTTGTCTCTCCCACCTCCCGTCCTAGAGTCCTCCAGCACCAGGAGAAGGGGAGAAATGAGGGGGCTTTTGGAGGATAAGTTGTAATGGCTATAAAGGGCCAATATTAATTTAAAAAGAAAGTGTGAACATTATATGCAGTCTTAACGTAGAGGTGAAGGCTAATATTTAACTTTCTACCATTCTCTTTGATTTTGTGTATGTTAGCCAAGTGCAGCATTAGAAAGAACAAGATTCATTATCATTGACTTCCAAGATGGCTGCACATTGAGTAACAACTTAACTCTAGCTCTCCCAGTGTGAAAGCAGAAACTCAACCGAGAAGGGCAGTAGACTTTTTTGTTTATGGGTAAATTTCAGTAACTGGCTAGTAAGTGTACTGGTTGGATGCCAGGAAAAAAGAAATACAGAGCATCTGGAAAAAATCAGCTACAAAAAGTGAGTAAGAAACATTGACTGGGGAAAGTTCTGCAGCTGTTCAGCAAAAAGCAATGCAACCTCCAGACATGATGTCCAGTAAACTACAGGAAGGTACAAGACAACTGCACACAGACCTGGGTAAAATACAACACTGATGGAGTATGTCAACACAAACAACAAAAAGCTGGAAGAAAAATGGAAAAGCTTTAAACAGATACTCAGATGATGTAGTACAGGTGCAAAAATCAGAGGTTGAAATGAAGAAAAGGCTGGCTGAATATGAGACTGCTCAGGAAGAGATGTTTCAATAAATAATAGAATTAGAGGATGAAGTATGTAGGAAAAACCTTGGATTTCCACCTGTACCAGAGAAGCTGGAAGGAACAGACTACATTAATTTTATGAAAGCACAAATAGACAACTGGACTGGTATTCAGCAGCAGGAGGTGTTAATTGAAAGGGCACATTGTGTGTACATCATGTGCATGCTCCAAACCTGGCTATGAGAAAGCAACTTAAACCTTTAATAGTAAAGACCAAATCCTACCAGCAGAAGGAGTTGATTCTGACAAAACTGTGGCAGAAGGACAAAATGCTAAAAGTGGGAAACAGCAGAGTATTTGCAGAGAATGGTTACTCATTGTTTATTAGGCAGAAGAGGAGTAAATTAATTCCACTATTCAGGGAGTGTTGAGATGCAGGTGTGAGATTCAAACTGTTGTACCCAACTGTCTTCAAGGTATTCTTCCCTGGAGGGACAAAATCAGTTTTTGATGAAGTACTTGCTAAGGAGGAAGTACTAAAGTTTGTCCAACAAAAAGTGAGCTGTGAAACAGAAGGAGATTCTGCTTCTTGTTCTTCTGGTAATAAAGACCACAGAGAAACTGTGCCTATGAAACCTTTTCCACTGTTTCAACAGAAAATGTTGGCGAAAAGGAAGAGTGCTTGACTAGAACAAATGAGAGTATGTTGGAAATGAGGCAGAGGCAGGAGTTGGGAGATTGAGATGAACAGTAATAAAACCAGTAACTTAATGTGGGATTACAATGCAGTAATTATATTTGTGAAATATGACAGAACAAGAAAATCTGAAAATATTGGACTTTTCAGAATTTGTTGGACTTAGGGGTACTCTAAAGTATATGCCCTACTTCATGTCATTAATGTTTGGAAAAATGCTTTGGGGAGGGGAAGAGAAGGGAGAAAGTCAAAAGCAAGTAAAGAAAACATTTTTTCTTTTCTTAATAGTACTATTTTTGTGGTGTATGTTTTTCTTTGCATGCTATAAAGTAAAGTTTTCTCAGTTATTTTTAAGTGTAATGGGGATTGCAGATAGGTGCTGCTGCTCTCTTTTTTTCTTTCTTTCTCCATTCTCTTTCTTATTGTTTAGTTTTAAGAAATGTAGGCACTGCAATGTAAAAAAAAAAAAAAGAAAAAAGCCTGTTTAAAAGAATATGACAAAAGAAAAATTGACATGCTTTTTCTCATTATTGTATGGGGAAATATCTGGATTTAAGGACCTTAGATTGATTTAGTGGGTCTGTATTAGAACATTGAAGTTTCAAAACTTCGAATGTTCTAATATCGAACCCTGTTCAGCGAAAGCTGAAAACATCGAACATACAGAACAGTGAATTTTTTCAAAATTCGCTGTTCCAAAACACATACACACAACACAAGCACACCAAACAAATAGCAATCCACACACATACACCTAAAATCTTACACCTAACCCTACACTAAACTATACACACACCACTAACTATCCACTTACCTTAACCCTAAATTCCGTCACTATCACACACTCACCTCACCCGCACCCTAACCCTAACTCACCTAACCTGCCCTAACCCTCATGTCCACACAATTGCACACATACCTAACCCAAGCCCTAACCCTAACTCACCTAACCCAACCTAACCCTCACGTCTACAAAATCACACACATACCTAACCCGCACCCTAACTACCCTAAACTGCACTGAATCGCACACTTACCTGAACTGGACCCTTAACTTTCCACCACAGTGCTGAAAATACCGAAGCAACAGAAACGGACAACCAAATTCTTTCCCTAGGAAAACATTCGGTTTTCTGTTGCTTCGATATTTTCAGCTTTCGCTGAATAGGGTTTGATATTAGAACATTCGAAGTTTTGAAGCTTTGATGTTCTAATATAGACCCGATTTAGTAACAATCCTTAAGAGAAAGCAAGTAAACAAAAAAAAAAATTGAATATTATGAGGCTTTTTTCTAGCAAATGAAAGCATGCTTAGTAGCAGTTCTGCATCTGACCCTCATGTCTGCATGGAAACAGTGTTGTTGTTGTTGTCTTTTGGCTTTTCCCGGTTAGGGGTCGCCACAGCGGAACTCTGGTCCACTAATGATTGGCAGTAGATTTTCACGAACGCCAAGGTGCCAGCTCGACGTCCAACCTTCAACGAAGGCACGCCCATTTACGCATGTCTTTCGAACGCCCACCCAACCGCAGGGAGGACATGCAGACTCCACACAGAAGGCACTCCCCTCACTCCAGCCAAGAATCGAATGGGAGAACCTCTTGCTGTGAGGCAACAATGCTACTGCTGCACCACCGCGGATGTCTCTGCTTGGAAACAGTGTGATAAAGAGAAATTGTCTGGTGGTTCTAATGTCTCCACAGAGACAATCTGATAAATATAAATTGGTTACAGTGTGGTGGAGAGTGATTGGCTAGGGGAAAAAAGAAGATAGAAACTGGCTAGGAGGTAATGTTCTCTTAAAGCGTTCAGGGGTTTTCCTAGTTGGGAGAGCTATAAAGATGAGACAAAACCAGTGAGCACTTTGTTGAAGCACAGGCTGCACCATGTATCTTAGCATGGATAACCTTTCTTTTAGGTTAACTCACATCTATGATTGTGGCTGTCAGTTTGGGACATTTGTTCCTATTATAAGGGTAAAACTTCAGTATTTGAAGATGCACACAGTTTTGTGTGTTAGTATTAAATTAATAGGTTTTAGGGGGTATTGTGTGTTTTTTTTTATTAGGGCCTTCAATAAAACAAAAAGTTTTGTAAGATGTAACATAGGTTCTAGTGGATATGACAAGAAAAATCTATATAAAAGTTCAACCTGCCAAACAGAGTATGCATATAATATAAAAGCTGGAACTAGACATTTAACAAAAAAGCTGTTAAACATAAAAGGTGGGAATAATAACTTTTTAATATAATAATGCTTTTTCTGATGTCTTTAAATCAGTAGTCTGACAGATAAATATAAAAAAGAAAGAACAGTGAACTGTATTAAAAATGTAGAGTGCAAATAGCTGTGTGGAAAGAACTGAACGTGAGATTTGATAAAGAAAGGTTTTCCGGATGCTTATTCAGCAGAATATCTTGGACAAAGGAAATGAAGAGTACTTATATTAATTGCAAGAGGATCTTCAGTAGTGATAGAAGAGAATAAAAAAGATAATGGCAGATTTTTAGCACTGAGGGGTAATGCAAGTGAGGAGGATTACACTGGAATGTATTTATATTCCACCTAAAACTGCAATAATGGAGCTTAAGAAAATTCTGGGAGAAATAATCAGTTTTCAGCAAGAATAAAACTTATAGGAATTTGATTTGCAGCAGTAAAGATGTGACTGGGGTCAGAAAGGAAAGTATAACAAAAGGGGAGCGATTTTTGAAGAAATTTATGAAAGTATGAAGTAGGAAGATGTGAATTCAGTAATAGGAGTTCAGAGTGAATTTACATATTATTCCCCAAGATATAAAAACTGGGTTAGGCTAGACAGAATTTACATTTCACAGGAGCATGTGCATTTAATTGAAGGTCTCAATACGCACCCAATAACTATTTCAGATTGTGCACCAATAACTAAAAAAAAAAAAGAAAAAAGCACAGGGTATTGAAATAAAAGTGAGACACTGGCACTTTACTGTTGAAAAGAGAAGAATTTAAGGACTGTGTACTGGAGATTATTCAGAAGCTATTCGAAAGGATAGCAATTATTTCTGAAAATGTAGCTAGGGAGTGGGATAAAATTAAGATGGAGTTTAAAAATAGGGTGGAAATAAAAGAAAGGGGACTATGGTCAAGAAGCAACAAGAATTATTTAGAGGGACTGACAAATGTTTAAGTATTGCAGAATAGGGGGAATCTCACAGAACAAGAAGAAGATCAACTACAGAATGCTAAGCAGAAAATAAGGAATTACCTCTGTAATATGCACAAATTTAGAAAGATTGCTGTTAAGCAACTGTTTTTTGATAACACTTGAGCACAAAAACTTTTAGTACAATGACTCAGGCAACAGAAAGTAGAAAGGGCTGTCATCAAGCTTAGGGAGCCTATACAAAGAAGGTAACAAGATCCTGTAGAGGTATTAGAAATATTTTGGAATTTCTATGAAAGTCTGTAGAAACCAGAAAAATATGGAAATCAAGAAAAGATACAAATGGAAATGTCAAGGTTAGAGGTACATGAGGTTCAATTAATAACGGTTAGGATAGGAGGAGATAAGATAAAGATTGTGATGTATAACCAATCTACAGGAAAGTCCCCAGGAATAGATGGTATTATTGTTGAGGTTTGGAAGCTACGGGAGAAACAACTGATAAAGACCTGGAAGGTTTTGTTTAAAATATTTTAAGAAGAGGAGAAGTACCAACATCCTGGAAGAAAGCAGAGGTAGCTGTAATACCTAATGAGGGCAAAGATCCATCAGATCCAGCTTTATACAGGCCCATTTCAGTAGTAAACCATGATTATAAAGGGTTCATGTCTGTAATGGCTAAAAGAATGGCAAAAGTACAGTAGAGTCTCAATTATCCAAACTAATTGGGATGTGGGGTAGTTCAGATAATCAAATATACATTGAACCAGATTAAAAAAACTGCAAAAGTCTTGTTTTTTCTGCATGCTTTTCAACCATTGAGTGATTCCAGTGGACAACAAAGAATATTTTTCACACATGAGTGGGCTACAAGCTAAAAAAACACTCACAAGCGAATACGTGTAATGTTTACATATTCAGACTTTATGATTTTTTCCTACTCCAAAACTTTGGAAGGCTGCGGTCGGATAATTGACGTTTCTGATAATCGACTCTACTGTAATGCCAAAATTGATAGATATGAATCAGTATGTTTTTGTGGAGGGGAGGCAAACATTTGACAATATTAACAGAACATTGATGATCCAGAGGGAAGTAGAATGTAACAAAATTCAATTGTTGTTGGTATTCTTGTTGCAGGGAAAGCATTTGACAGAGTAAGCTGGGACTTTATGAGGAGGGCAATGAAAGCCTTTGCATTTCCTGAAAAAATTATAAGGTTGATTAGGAGTATATATGAGGATCGGAGGTGAAAATTGAAGTGGGTGGGGTCCTCTCTGATAATTTTTGCTTAAGCAGAGGAACCAGGTAGAGGCACCCTCCTTCCTTCCTCTTTGTTATTTCCATTATATTTAGAACTGTTGGCAAAGAAAATAAGGGACTCAGAAATTCAAGGATATAATCGGTATGGTAGTCAAGAAAAGCTGGCTATATTTGCAGATGATATAATGTTATACCTGACTAAACCAGAAAGAGGCATTACAGTCTTTTGGAACATTTTGAGACAGTTTCAGATCTTTTCAGGATACAGAATTAATGAAGCTATAACAAAGGCAATAACAATAAATTATGTACCCATATATGAATTGGTTCAGCAGTATCCATATTTATATGGACATGATAAAATGAAGTATTTAGGAGTATTGATTAAAAATTATTCTGATGTGGTGGCTAAGGATATGTGGGAAAAGATTCAACAAACGGTAATGCAAAAACTGAGAAAATGGAAGCTTTGTCATATTGATATGGATAGTAAAATACAAGCAGTTAAACTGTTTTTAGTCCCATTAGTTTTATATACAGGTCAGACATATTTTTATCAACCAGAGGAGAAGTTGTGGATAGCAATTAATAAAGAACTGAAATACTTTATCTGGGAGGGGAAGCAGCAAGAGTCAAATGGGATAAACTGATTCTTCCAGAAGAACAGGGCGGATTGGGATTATCTGATCTGAGGCGGTATTTCAGAGGTACACAGTTATGGCTCCTATACATAGCGCTAGCAGAAAACTATAATTCACAGTGTAAAGAGATGATGGTGAAACAGGGGGAAGCTCAAGAAACAAGGTCTGACTGGGATTTTGGTTGCAGGTCTTTAAGGAGAATAACAGTAATCATACAGAATGTTATATCCATAAAGTAGCAGAAAGTATCCCAAGAACTAAACCAGCATGGGAATGGAGAAAAGCGATTCTGCTTATAGTGATGATTGCAATTAGAGATATAGACAATAGGCAAGAGGATGCTAGAATTTATTGGAGAAAACTGGCAAAGGAGCGAAGGTATTGGGAGCAAATAATTAGGGAGGGAAAGATGATAAAATGGAAAGACGCCAAGAATTTATTTGTACTACGGGTTAGAGATTGCCTTCCCTGTCAAGGATTTATGTCAGAATATAGGCAAAGAGAAAGAAATAGTGGGGTCCTAAACAAAAGACCAGCACTGGTAGAGTTTTTAGTAGAATCTAAAACAGAAGCTGCCGTTAAAAAAAGGAATAATTAGTAGAGCTTATAAAATATTGCATGATAACTTTAAGAATCAATCAGAGGAGGTTAAAAAGGATTTGGAAGAGATATTGGATAAGCAATTCACAAAGAAACAATGGAAGGATATAGGTATGTCTCCCAAATATGCAAAAAAATCTGGAAGATTTAAGATTTTCCTTGGAAATATTTGCATAGATATTTTTATACCCCAAGTACACTCCAGAGAATTTTTCCTCTGGTAGACAGCAAATGTTGGAGGTGTGACATGGAAGAAAGACATAATTGGGAACATATTTTCTGGGAGTGTGGTGAGTTGGCAGACTGTAAGGATTCCCTGTAGGATGCATTGTCATAGATGCCGACTGGTCATATTGGTGTGACGAGGGAGATGATTTTTCTGAGCTATGATAAAGAATCAGAATTGCCTAGACATAGTAAGGCCTTGCTGTATTTAATTATGGTGACTGCTAAAAAAGCAATTACTAGAAAATGGAAATCAAAATCTAAACCAACTATACTAGAAGTAGTTAATGGTGAAACAACTGGAATTGAGATCTTTAGAAAATGGTAGGAGCAAACAACTTGGGAAAAAATGGGAATTGTGGGAACAATACATACAGGGGAGGAATGAGGCAGGCAGGCAGGACTTAAATGAGCTATTTAATGTTTGACTGAAAATGATTGGGTAGATTATAAGGGATGTATAGTGTTTGCAACTGGAAGTGTTTCAGTATGGTTTGTATAATGCTTGCAACTAGGATTTTGTCGGTGTGGTTTGTTTTTGTTTATATAAATATATGATTGCCTATGTTGTAAGTGATGGTTTAATAAAAATGTTTCTTGTTTAAAAAAGATGGTTTAATAAAGATGTTACTTGTTTAAAAAATGCAGGAGTTGAATAATTTATGCAGTGTTGCTTAAGTTATACGATATATAGCAGTTTATGCGAAGTATAATGTTTGTAAACATGAACTTGTTAATACAGCTTGATTAATTTTATGTAAATGTAAATTTGCCTATGTCACAAGTGATAATTCAATAACAGTACTTAAAAAAAAAGATTCAATGTTAAGTTGTCAATCTCGCCTTCATTCTTGCTGGATGGGTCCGGAGCCCATCCTCGGCTCCGACTCGGCCACTTACTAAAGCTCGAGAGCTTATTTTACCGGCTCGAGGCAACCCTATATCCCATGATGCTAGGCGATAACTCCCCAGATCTCGTTTGCCGCTTTCGCTTGCGAGGCGGCTCCTGGTAAGTCTTATATATAGAGTGTTCAGTCACCCTTTTTGAGTTAATTTTTCACCTAGTTATTCCTTTTAATAGTTAGTAACTACCCTTAACTCTATTACTTTTTTATATACCTTCCCTTTTTATCCCTTATATCCCTCCCCCTCCACTCTTAGGTTAGGCCTTAAGCCTGCCCCTTTCCTAATATTTCTTAGGGATCCTGTGCAGTGTTTAGGTGTGTCAGTATCCCTGTTAACATTTTATTGTTAATTTATAATTTTCAAGAGTGTGAGTGTGTGTGTGTTTTTCTGTTACATTTGTGAACCCTCGACACTGTTATGTCGAAGGAATCTAAAGAGGCTAAGGTCTCAGGCTTTAAGAAGTGTGACTCGTGCTGTCAGAAAATGTCTCTGACAGAAGGTCACACTTTTTGTGTTTACTGCCTGGGACCCCTGCACCTGCAGGACTCTTGTTCAGTATGTCATGCATTCAGTCCAAGAGTCCTGCAGGAGCACAGGAATAAACTGATACTGAGGGGCTTGTTAAAGCCCGAGGGCTCCCCGACTAAATCTGCGTCGGGGAGGCCCTCGAAACCTGCAAAACCGTCAGCTCCAAGCACTAAGCCTTCGGCTGCTGGTTCCTTGTCTGTGCCTAGATCGGCTCCGGCTGGAGCCGATCCCTTTGAGTCACAAGTTCCGGTCTCGGCACCACTCTGTGCCGATACCTCTGAGCCCATGCTTTCGCTGTCTGCTCCGGCTGGAGCCGACGTGTCTTCGGCTCCGTTGGCTCCATCTGAGAAGAGGTCAAGATCCCCTTCATTGGAGTCCATCCATTCGGCTCTGAGGTCTCCCCTGCTCTCGGAGCAGAGCCATCGAAGCCGATCTTCTCGGTCGTCCAGACTTTCAGATCACGACCTTGAGAGAGTGGTAAGTAGGCTGTTAAAGTCTCAGGCATTGGGCCAGATGATCTCTAGCCCGTCTCATCAGACGGTGGCTATTACGACTCCACCTATTTTTCCTCCTTCGACTCTCCCTCAGAGTTCGGAGCCGTGACCGTTGTGGCATCGGAGCCGATACCTCCCCCTTCGGCTCCTTTGTCTTCCGCTCCGATCTCCTCTTTGATACCTTCATTGGACGGATCCAGGCGCCTGATCTCTCTCGTCGGCTCCGGGGGGGGGAGAGTGGCATCGGACCATTGTCCGACCCCGTTCTCCCTCTCGGAGCGTCGGCGTTGGTGAGCTCGGCCCCGACATCGGCCTCGGAGCCTTCCCTGTCGGTGCAGCCTGGGGTTCCTACCTTTTTGGAGTGGGGGGCCTCTGGCCTTTCTGATAGGGGAGCCTTCAAGGTGATGAGGAGTGTACTAGCCCCAGGGCTTAGTCAACGGTCAGCTCCATCAGCTCCTCCCACTACAGTGCCTGCTGATGTCTCTTCTCACTCTCTTGCTCCCGGACCCAGAGATCCAACGCCTCAGGTTTCCCCACTGGGAATTTCTTCCTCTTCCGAGGCTTCTCCTGACCTGTCAGCGGAGCCTCCGCGTAAGAGGACATGTAAGAGGAAGCATGTGGACTCCCCTGAGTCTATTACATCTGACACCGACTTGGATGAGTCGGAGGGATCCCCAAAGTCCCCCTCTGAAGATGTCTCTTTCTCAGACATCCTAGAAATCCTGAAGCAGAGGGGGAACTGGTCTTCCCTTAATCCTTCCGAGGATGAGTTGGTGTACCTGGAGGCGTTCGGTTCTCGACCCTCCACCTCCTGGGTGTCTCTGCCTTTCGACCCCCTTATGGAAGTAGTGGCTCGGAAGGCGTGGTCGGCCCCGGATTCGGTGGAACCCACTCCTCGGAGGCCATCTAAATTCATTACAGCACCAGTTGACAAGCAATTCTTAACAAAAGGTGTACCGGCAGATGCCATGGTGGTGGCTGCAGCCACCAAGAAGGAACTAGCTGATCCTTCAGTACCTATCCATCCTCCTAATAAGGATTCTAGGACCATGGATAGGTACGGTAAGCGGATGTTTTCTTCAGCGACCTTTGCCATGCGGTCGCTGAATTACCTGTGTCACTTCACCCGCCTTCAGAGAGATATTCTCAAAGAGTTGGGAGAAGTCTTACAGGATCCATCAGCTGCTGGGTCCCAGGATAAAATAAACTCACAGCTTGGAACCCTGAACTCGATTGTTAACTCCTCCATGCGTCTGATTTCATATGCAGCCGATGGAGTGAGTAGGGCCGCAGGCACAGGAGTGGCCTTAAGGCGTCACCCCTGGATGCGGCTGTGTAATTTCACGGACCCTTTCAAGGCGTCCTTCACAAATTCTCCTTTTGATGGTTCGGCTTTGTTCGGACCTCAAGTGAAAGACACATTGACCAGATGCGAGCAAGATGGCAAGACTCTTTCTGCCGTATGAGTCCGTTTCTCCACCCCTTCAAGACCATACCCTAAGGGTCAGAAGGGTGGGAAAATGTGGTTCCGCAAATCTCAAGGAGTCACGTCTGACGCAAGAGGTCAGTTTACCCAAGAGGCAGAGGGGGTAACAACAACAGACGCCGCCCTAGGGGCAGAGGGGGGTCTGCAAAACCAGGGTAGCAGGGAGCCTCTCTCTGACAAACCCTTCCGGCATCCCTGAGATGTTGCCCGATTGTCCACCTTCGGAGGCAGTCGAGGGAAGATTGTCGCTGTACCCAATAGCCTGGCTTTCCCTTACTCAAGACAAATGGGTACAGTCGATCATATCCGAGGGTTACAAAATTCCCTTTATCCAAACCCCAATTCAACAAAAGGGAACCCTTCCAGATGTTCCACCCGGTCTAAGGGAACTAGCAGTATCAGAAATATCAAAACTGCTAGCAAAAAGAGCCATCCAGCCAGTCCCAGCAGACCAACTAGGATCCGGAATCTACTCAAGGTTCTTTTTTGGTACCGAAAAAGACAGGGGACTGGAGACCAATATTAGATCTCAGCAAACTGAACAAGTTTGTAAAGAGAACAAGATTCCGGATGGTCACGCTACAGTCCATTCTGCCCTTTCTGGGCAAGGACAATTGGATGTGCTCCGTGGACCTTCAGGATGCGTATTATCACATCAAAATTCACAGGCGCTCCAGAAGGTTTCTCCGCTTTCGGCTGGGGGCCAGTCACTACCAATTCAGAGCCCTGCCATTTGGTCTCACTAAAGCCCCCAGAGTGTTCACCAAATGTATGGCAGCGGTTACGGCTCACCTGAGACGGCAAGGATTCCAGGTGTTTCCATATCTAGACGACTGGCTCCTCACTGCCACCACCAGGCATCAACTTCTCCAAGCCAGAGCTTACACCATTCACATTTGCAGAGGGCTAGGAATCTCTATAAATTCAAAAAGTCTGCCTTGTCGCCTTGTCAGTCTATTACCTTTATAGGCGCCAACTTGAACACCGTACAACTTTCAACGGTCGCCACGGTGACATCGGATGCCTCCCTGATTGGGTGGGGGGGGGGGCATTTTCAGGGCAGGATGGTCCATGGCACTTGGCAACCTTTCGAGCGCCACCTGCACATAAATCTCCTAGAGATGAGAGCAGTGCTTTTAACGTTGCAAGCCCTCCACAACTCTCTTCCCCTAGGAACTATTGCAATTCAAACGGACAATATGTCTGTAGTGTGGTATATCAACAAGCAAGGTGGAACCAAGTCCTATCCCCTGTGTTGAGAGGCACTCAGACTTTGGCAATGGGCGATCTCCTCTCAGCGGTTTCTGATAGCAACACATATCCCCGGGAAGTCCAACTTCATAGCGGACAGGTTGAGCAGAGCCATACTCATGCCACACGAGTGGTCTCTCAAACAGTCGGTAGCGGAAGAGATTTTTCAGAAGTGGGGCCTTCCTTGCTGCGATCTTTTTGCTACATCCCAAAACAGCAAATGCCCCGACTTCTTCACCCTCTTCCCCCTTCCAGGCCATCCCCTCAGAGACGCTCTAGTCCAAGATTGGCCTCGGGGACTTCTCTATGCCTTTCTACCCTTTCCTCTAATTCCACAAGTAATTCAGAAAGCAACCGCCTTGTAAGCCAAGTTGATTCTCATTGCCCCTTATTGGCCTCGACAGATATGGTTTCCGTTCCTACATCATTATCTTTTGGTACAGCCTTGGCATCTGGACCCAGCTCCAGATCTGTTGACCCATCAGTCGGGGCAGCTGCACCAATCCCTACATTCTCTCAACCTCACTGCTTGGTTGCTCCACTTCCGTCCTTAGCCAGGCTTCCTATGATTTCTAATCCTGTCCGGGATATCATAGTAGCGTCCCTTAAATCTTCCACCAGAAGGATTTACACTAGTAAATGGAAACGTTTCTCCTTCTGGGCAAAGGCAAGAAATATAGATCCCTTTATTGCCCCAATTCATTTGGTCTTAGACTTCCTAGCCGAAATTTTTCATTCAGGGTCTTCTGCCTCTACAGTAAAGGTTCAGTTGGCAGCCATATCGAATTTTCATACAGGCTTATCGGACCACAACATCATGTCCAATAAGCTTTGCAAAGCCTTCCTTAAAGGTGTATATTTACTTAAGCCTCCGATCAAAGACCCTCCACCTCAGTGTGATCTTAATTTAGTCTTAACATCCTTAATTCTCCCTCCCTTTGAACCTGCGGTCTCCTGTTCATTGAAATTTCTTTCCTGGAAGACACTTTTCCTAGTCGCCATTACTTCTGCTAGGAGAGTATCAGAGCTTCACGCCCTCTGCATTTGTCCTCCCTACTTAATCTTCCATAAAGACAGAGTTTCTCTAAGGACTAATGCATCCTTCTTACCCAAGGTGGCTTCGCAGACAAATTTAAATCAATCAATTGATCTCCCAGTTTTTTTCCCAAACTATACTAATAGAGCGGAGCAAAAGCTACATTATCTAGATGTTCACCGCCAGCTCCGATACTATTTGGATAGAACCAAACAAATAAGGAAGTCTAATCAACTGTTTTTATCGTATGCAGAAAATAAGAAAGGCCTTCCAGTTTCCAAGGTAACCCTATCTAGGTGGCTGTCTTCTGTGATTACATCTATTTATCAACTCAGAGGCAGGGAATTAACTTCTAAGCCAAAAGCCCATTCAACTAGAGCACTAGCTACATCTACAGCTTTTCAAGCTAGACTACCAATAGACACTATCTGTGTGGCAGCCACATGGGCCTCTCCTCATACCTTTGTTTCGCATTACAAATTGGACATGGCCTCCAGGGACAGAGCAACATTTGGTTCCACCATTCTTAAGAGTCTGTTCCAATGAGCCATCCAGGATGAAGGTGCTAGGGACGCGGTCCCATCCAGCAAGAATGAAGGCGAGATTGACAACTTAACATTGAGAAGTTACGTACCTACATAACGTTCCATGTTAGTTGTCTTCTCTCGCCTTCTTTCTTGCATCCCACCCACCATCCCCCTAGCCTGGACAGACCGAGAAGATCTTCCCTTCATTGAAGGGTCCTTTTATTCATTTGTTCACTATCTAGGTGTCCTAGGATATATATATAGTGTAAATAATTATCTTTGGAGGTTTTTATCCCTCTTCCTCCTCCTTCCAGTTGGAGGATTTTGTTTTATTGGCCTATGCTAGGTTTTTCAGCTTCCAAACGAGATCTGGGGAGTTATCGCCTAGCATCATGGGATATAGGGTTGCCTTGAGCCGGTAAAATAAGCTCTCGAGCTTTAGTAAGCGGCCGAGTCGGAGCCGAGGATCGGCTCCGGACCCATCCAGCAAGAAAGAAGGCGAGAGAAGACAACTAACATGGAACGTTATGGTAGGTACATAACTTCTCATTATCATTGCCCCTTGGTGATGGTGCGGGTGGTAAGAGCTATAGCTGTTCCAGAGATCATCTCATCCAGATGAGTAATGTTCCAAAGTGGATCGGAACATTTTTCTGCATCTCAGAGCCTGATTGCCCTTGTTGGCACATTGATCTGTACAGATCTTTCTGCTGATGTTTTCGAGGTTGTAGGGGCTGCCAGGAAGACTTCAGTCAGCAGACTTAGTATGTCTTATGGAAGTGGTATCCTCTTCCTCCACAGTCATTAATGTTGCAGGTCTGCATGGTCTACTTTGGGCACCTCTTTGGCCATGGGCTCTGGCCCAAGTAGTTCCACAGTCAGGGTGTAAGTGTCTGTCATCTTTGTGTGTCTTGTGAATTGAAGAATTTTGATACAGCATAGGTTTGTCAAGCAGCTCCTAATAGGGATGCTTAATGTCCATCTTGTTTGATAAACCTCTTAACCCTTTTCTGGTGGATTTGAATTTCGTGATTGGCATGCTTGTCTATCTTTGGTACTGGCTTTCATGGTGGCCCTGATGTTCGCGTTTCAGAAATCTGTTCCCGATGGTCATCTTTTCTGTCAGGCAGAATTTAATGCTGCAGGTTTCCATTTGCAGGAAACTGCCTTGTGATCTTTCTTAAAGACTGCGTTTGTGTCAGGAGATACCCATGTTTCCTCCAAGGAATTTTCAGAGCTGCCTTTTATTCATTTCTTTAATCCACTTGTTCTCTCTTCAGGGTCATAGTCAGTAGAGAGGGAATTCTTCATAATTTATATATGCATTGCAGACTAAGATTCTTGAAAAAAATATACTTGAACACTGTAAAACAGATGAGCTGTTTATCTTGTTTTGCTCCATGTGGAAAGAGCTTGGTAGCTGCCATTAGACATTTTCTGGCTGGATAGCCAGCTGCATTATCTTTTGGTACTGTTTGACCAATCAGTTGCTCTCTAGCTCAATTAACAGCCACAGGATGAGGAGGGCACCCATGTTTTCCTATCTTCAGTCCTTTTTTTAAGAATGTGTTGGTTACAGATATGTGTACCATGGCTTGCCTGATTTTGTTCCATACCATCCTTAACCACTGCTGTCTTGATTTCCAGTCCAGAAGTCATGTCTTTTTTGGCAGTAGCATTACAAACTTTGCTGCTTTGGTCTGCCTGATTCCTTCCTATGTTGGGATGATTTATTTACTGCTCAGGTTTTACCTTGCCTATTACCTATTGTAGGGGTTTCCCACAAAGTAGCATATTGTGGATAGTCCTTCTACCAATCTTATGTGCAATGTGTGCTGTTAGTATTACAAATTTATCATTTTATATTCTCATTTTTTTTATTTATTTTTTGACTTGCTGCTGTTCCTTGCATTAAACGCTATTGATCATAGAGCTGGGCACATCTATACCTTGCACATTTTAGGAGGTACTCCATACAGGAGAGCTTGAGTCCTTTGATAAATCGGGGTAAAGGAGGGCTTTCAGGAAGGAGCTTCATGTTACCTACTTTAGAATATCAGCTGATGTGGCAAGTACACAAAAATTACATCATTTGAGAAATGGGGATAAAGGAGGGCTTTCAGGAAGGAGATTCATGTTACTACTTCAGAATACAAGCTGATGTGGCATGTACTCAAAAATATATCAAAGTACTGTTGACTGTACAGGTAATAAGCTGTGATTAACGTACTTTGAATTTTGGAAATGGTGTGGCCAGAAACTTGGCTGTGGGAAAGACATTATAACTGTGGTATGGCAATGGCCTGTAGCAGAAAAAAAGGTTGTCAGTCTGTGTCACTGACACAGTCAGTGATGTACTGCTAGGGGCCAAGGTTCAACTATCATCCCTAGTTTCTGAAAATTGATTGAAGGGTTAGGATTCAGTGACCATTAGCCAGCTGGTGTATCCCAGGGATAGAAAGTGTTTTTTTTTCCTGTGTAGCACTGTTCCTTGGAAGAAGTCAGCAGGCTTTGCTGCTGCACTGATACCTCACATGCATATGCAGCAGCCTGATCCTGGAAGCATCTTAGGTTGCAGATAAATTAGGAGCTCATGCATGTTGCTGCTTTCTTCCATGTATTGTACACAGGAGAATGTCTGGATGTAGGGGTTGAAAGTTAAAGCTCACAGGATCTGTCACCTCCTCATTATCACCTACATCCCTCGTTGATGAGTCAGTAGATACAGCCATCATGGCACTCCATTGCTGTAAGGGCATGTAACTAGGATTATGGTGGTAGGAGAGGTGGGAGTAATATAATATGCCCATTACTGAGCTGGGCTCCTGGGGTTGAAAATGTGATGTAATATCTTTGTTAAAAATCATAATGATGTACATATTGGAAAATATTTATGTGGAAGTACATATGTAGGCTTTTCATTACCTAGTAAAAATATCTACATTTAATAAATCCATTTCTTCAGAATGTTGGAAATGTATAAAAGTAATAAAGGCGGATTGGACACATATATGTGAAGACATTTGCAAGTTAGACACGTCCATCCATCCATCCTCAACCCCTTTTCCTATTTTTTGCATATGGAGTCAGGGTGTCAATTCATCAGTGACAATCATCTAGATTTACACTGCCAGTTTGGTTAGAAATTGGACATTTTGTAAAGGATTGTGGACTGATAATTGTTGTTTATCAAGAACAAAGATCTTGATAAACATGCCATTTCTAAGGGGAATTCATAGAATGCAGCTTGTTTTGGAATCTGTTAGCTTAACCAGGAAAGTAATAACAACAAATTGGAAACCTGAATATTATATACCTTTGTATAACAATTTTCTAGAGTTAGCATCAACTTTAAGTAAGAAAGAAAAAGATATAATAAGAATAAGGATAACAAAACAATTGCGTTAATGTTGGTTGTTGGAACAAGCTAGAAATGCTACTTACTTTATGTAAGAAAGAATAAAATACCGTAAGAATAAGGTCAACAAAACAATTGTATTCATTTTGCTTTCTTGGAACAAGCTAGAAATGCTACTTATGAAGTATAGGTTCATAGATAGTTCTAGACTAGACTGTTTTGAGCCTAGCCATTTTCTGTTTTTGTATTAACCCATCCTGTTTTGGTTACAGATTAGCCTTACCTATCCCATGGTTGATAATTATATATTACCCGCAATGAGAATAACTGGTATCATATGATTGATAATTTAAGATTACACATGCATAGGCTAAAGCATTTAGGAGCTGCTTCTGCCCATTAGTAGTGCAGGGGTGCAGTTCTGGGGTAAATGTTCTTGTTTCCCATCCATAGATCCAACTTGCACTTGAATATGGACAGGGTTGAGCTTTATGTGGGTGGGGAGCCTGTTCCAGAGCAGCAGTATCCTCTACGAGATCTACGTGCCCCTCCAAACTGTTCTGTTGATGTTGCAGAAGAGGTTTACTGCCCTGAACTGAGTATTCCTAAAGCCATTTGACTTGCTGATAGAGAATATCATAATGTATGATAAAGATTAGTATGTACAAAGCTTTATTTATTGTAGCTGACAATATGTTGCTCTGATGTAAGCGATTTATGTTCATGCTGATCACTGCTGCAGTATTCTTAGCTATATGGGTTATGTCCTGCAAGACTGTAACAGCCCGCCAGCTTCCAGAGCTTCAGGGCACCTACCGTGCACCCAAACTGTCAAGCAGCTTGAGCCAAACTGACTAAAAGACAAGTTTGGGAACAAAGCTCTTCAGAGCTTTACTGCCGCTGAAGAGTACTCTCCTCTGAGGCTTTTGAGGACTGACAACCGGCTTGTGTTTTCTTAGTTGGGCAGATAAGTTCCTTTTGGGAAAAAAAATCCATTTTCTTATTTTGTACTGAAGTTTTATTACATTCCTCTTCAGGAAAGTTATTTTAAAACTAGGAGTGTTGTGTTTTAACTGATTGTCTTGAGACTGTAATGTTCTTTTAAATGGAGAACTTATTTCTGTCAGTTTAAAATTAGTGTTATCTAACTGATAAAATAATTTCTGTGGAGAAATTGTTTTTGTTTTCTTTTTTGTTTGTTTAGCATTGTAGGGGTGCCATAGTGTTTGAAAGTACTTTTTGCTGTTTTTTTCTGTCAAAAAAGTTAACTTTTATGGACTGCTAATTTTACTAGCATTGTTGGTTGTTTTCACCAGGATAGAAGCACTATTTTTAGCTTGACCATGGAACAGATTCTTACAGAAGGATTTTCCAGAACCTACACCTATTCCTCCTGTCCTGTGTGTTTTAGAGAATGTGTGCCTTACTGCCTGCAATTTTTCTGGTAACCACCTGTCCCAAAAGGCAGATAAGATATATAAAGTTGCTCAGTCTTTTAAATTTTTGTATACTATTCCCAAAACTGACCCAGCAGCTATAGCCTTAATTGACTCCTCTGCTGCTAAGCACTTAATTTCAATGCTACTCTTTCTAATAAGAATGGGAAAATTATTCATATGCATGGAAAAAAAGTGTATACATCTACAACTTTAAATTTCAGAATTTTAAATTGTTTGGCTCTTATGTTAAAGTTTACTCTGACATTGTGAAAGTATGAGGAACGTTTTATCTACAATTCCTGCTTGTGAAGAAAAATCTAATTTAAATAACTTAGTTTCTTCTGTTGCAGAGGTCACAACTCATTGTTTGCAGTGTGTGTGTATGACTCTGTTGATACCTTATTCCAGGTTATGGCCATTGGAATGGTTTTAAGTAGGTTTGCTTGGCTGCATTCTCAGAAATTTTCAGATGGTGTTAAAAATGAGATTTTAATTTCTCCCATGGATAGAGCTTTAGTGTTTGTCCCCTTTGTTGCAGAGGTGACCAAAAAAAGTGTGATTAAAGGGGCAAGCTGACCCAGGGAATCTCTAAGATTTTTCAGTCCTCCTTTTCCAGATTGTCAAAGGGATCTTCTTTCTCCTCATCCAATTTTGCCAAAAAACAGAACAAACAGTCTCAACAAAATTCAGGTAAACAGATGTTTAAGAAGAAGTGGCAAGGAGGTTCCAAAAAGAAGTCTCAAGCCTCCCAAACAAGTCTGAATGACTGTGCAAGATGCTTTGTGACCACCTCCAACCTTGGCTCTCTTTCTCTTCCAGGAAGTCTGAATCTCCATTTTTCTGTTTAGCAACAGTTTGTTTCAGACAAGTTAGTTCCGAAAATAATTCATCAGAGTTACAGGTGACAGAGGAAATTCCTCCTTTCCAGGCGGTCTTTTCTCATCCTGCAGAACAGACTGATGTTCTTCGTGTTTCACTGTTGCATTCATCACATTTGGGTTATCTGCTTGCAGTAGCCCTCAGTCGGCCTGATTATCAAAGTCTTGGGTCCTGCATCAGTTGCTGTCTCATCTTCCATGATGTCAGGTAGTTAGGGGTATAAAGCATGCAGCTGACGCCATTACATCAGTCTTTCTTGCCATGCGGTGCCCGAAGCAGAAGCAGTTCGCAAGTGCCGGTCGGTCAACTACTGAAATTTTTGTTTTCGAGTTTCAGAACCGAAGTCTTCAACTCTAAGCTAATTACCCCATTGGGGAAACTTTTTCTTGCTCTAAACCGATGTCAGTAAAAGTCAATAATTGTATTTCTTGTGGAAAGCAAATACCTCACAAAGATTTTCATTCGTACTGTATTCCTTGCCTAGGCCCTGACCACGACGTACCTCGCTGTCAGTTTTGTGCCATATTTAAGCAGTGAACTATTCGACGTCGGTATATTTTCGCTTCTAAATATTTTGGTACTCGGTTCAGTTATCCAGCTATGTCTTCGGTAAGCCATCTGACTACCGACATTCCAAAAAAAAACGCAGAGATAAAGAGACAGGTCGCCTAGGTCCAAAGCTGCTGACGACGCTTCTCCTAAGTCAGTCACCAGTTCGCCGATACTCAGTGAGGCACTTTCGCAGCCCCTGATACCTGCTACTTCAGATTCGCAGGCCTCTACTGAGACCCATTCGGAGTCTGGTATGCCGCAAGATGCCTCAACTGTGGAACTTGTGGATATCTCTACATTGGATGGTTCCGGAGCCGCTGTGCAGGCACCGGCTTCTGAGGGTGTGTTCAGGCCTACTGACTTGCATATTAAACCAACGCCATCTGCTTCTTCAAGGCCTAAAACTTGATCCATGCCTAGAAAACCGATGCCCAGACCGCATGGTCAGGCCTCTATGCCTAATAAACAAATGATAAGAATGGCTGAAGACCTTATTACTTTAATCAGGGGAAACCAACCTTCTCCCTCTAGGAGACCTAGGACTGAATTTACTTATGATACTTATGACCAGGATTCTGAAATTTGTGTTTCTTCTGATGACCAGGATTTACCCTTATCTACCTATGAGGATTCTGATGCAGAGGACTCTATTCTCTCTGCTTCCCCCTCAGAGGATTTCTCTTTTGGTGAAACCCTGCATACTCTTAGGGAGCACTTCCTCTGTGAAAGCCAGGATTACTCTGATTCTAAAAAGAGGCTTAGGGATTTCTTACTCCTGCCCCAACACAGGCCTTTAGCTATCCCTCCTGTATTAGACATTGTTGATGATGCCTTTTCAGAATCTAGCTTGGCGCCTGACTCTTTACCTCCTGCTCCCAGAAAACCTGATAGATATTACAGGGTTCCTGACTCTTACAAGTTCCTTTTTAAAAATCCTACTGTGGATCCTGAGACAATTTCACAGGGACCCAAGGGCATCAAGGCTACTACTGCCAAAAATCCTACTCCCTCTGATAGAGACTCCAGGACGCTGGATAGATGGGGTAAGAAGGTATACACTTCTGCAACTTTAGCTATTAGGGCGTTAAACTGCCAGTTTCATATGTTAAAGTATCAGCAGCATATTATTGGATTGCTTAAACAGAAAATGATGTTGATTCCTGATTGTGCTGAAAATAAGGATTTACAGGATTTAATGCATTCTGCCGAACAGGTTGGAAAGCATACTTTGCAATGTGGTTTTGATTCATTAGAGGCAACTTGCAGGGCTGCTGTCACTGGGTCTGTACATAGAAGGCATGCTTGGCTTAAGAAGCAATCTTTGCCAGATCATGTTAAAGCTAAATTGCTGGATTCTCCCTAAATCAGGACCGCATGTTTGGCAACAAAGCAGAAGTTCTTAAAAAGATGGAGGAAAAAGCTAAATCTATGCAAACTGTTAAAGGTTTCCTACAAGTACAGCCTCCAAGATTTAGTAGGCATTGGCCCTCTAATAATTGGTCTTTTCCTGCCTCTTCCAGGCCTTCTCAGTCCAAACCCAGAGCCAGCAGAACACCCAGGCTTCAGTCCCAGGGTACGCACAGGACTAAGCAATGGGGGATTCCCACTTCCAAATCAGGGAGTAGTAAGACTCCCCCATATGGTAAACTGTCTCAATGACTTAACTTTAAAACTTCCAAGCACTTCTCAACTGTCTGCTCCTTTAGGGGGAAAGATTGCTCTGCAGGCAAAAAACTGGGAACTCATTACCCAGGACAAATGGGTTTTAAATATAGTTTCCCAAGGATACAGATTTCACTTCCACACCTTACCAACCCCAAACGGTTGGCCAGATCTACCCCCAAATCAGTGGGCAGAGGCTCAAAAACAAGTACTCTCTCTCTTAAGCATAAAGGCTTTTCAAACTGTACCAGAGGCGGAAAAGGGACAAGGTTTCTACTCAAGACTATTCCTGGTACCCAGAAAAGACAACTCATGGCATCCTATCCTGGACCTTTCTATCTTAAACACCTTTTTGGTGATTCCAAAATTCAAGATGCTAACTCTTCAACAGTTACTTCCTATGCTAGGCAAAGATGCCTGGTTGGCAATACTGGATTTAAAGGAAGCCTACCTGCACATCCCAATCAGGGAATCTTGCAGAAGATACCTACGCTTCAAAGCAGGCTACATGCACTATCAGTTCTCTGCACTGCCCTTTGGCTTATCTACTGCGCCCAGGGTATTCACAAAGTGCCTAGCTCCAGTCATTGCATTCTCCAGGCAAAGAAATATTTAAACTATATCCATACCTGGACGATTGTCTAATTCAGGCAAAAAGCCAGGACATACTTTTGAATCATCTGGCCTTTGTACAAAGGGTTCTAACCTATCTGGGGTACACCATTTGTACAAAAGATGCTGACTTGTGTGGGGTACACCATAAATGAAAAGAAATCACATATGGTACCCTGTCAACAAATTATATTCCTGGGAGCAAGCTTGAACAGAACTTCCCAGATGGCTTTCCTCATGCCAGAGAAACAAATTCATTTGACAACTTACTTCAAACTAATGGCTACAAAAACCCTGCTATCTGCAAGACAAATACTGCAAGCCTTGGGGCTCATGGCCTCCTGCATTCTTCTAATTTCATATGCAAGACAGCATATGAAGAAATTACAGTGGTATCTAAAAAGCCTATGGTGTCAACATTCTCAGGATCTAGAAGCAATGATTCCTATCATACCTTGCCTACGGTTAGAGTTCCTTTGATGGGCAGAGGCCTGGCACCAAAACAAGGGACTACCATTCACTCTACCCCCTGCCCCCCAAACCCTAACAACAGATGCATCAGATTATGCATGGGGGGCACTCCTGGCAGGGAAGTGCATTCAGGGCAAATGGGACCCAAGTCAAATGCACCTGCATATCAATCAAAAAGAAATGTTAGCTGTACAGAATGCTCTGACAGCCTTCAAGGACCACATTCTTCCAGGACAATTAATGGTAAAGATGGACAACAGCACTGCTATGTGGTACATAAACAAGCAGGGGATACCCATTCTTACCCCCTCTGCAGACCAGCCATGGCTCTGTGGAACACAGCCTTGAGCTACCAAGTGCATCTACAGGCTCAATTCCTGCCAGGAAAACTAAATACACTGGCAGACGAACTAAGCAGAAATCTCATGGACCCACACGAGTGGAAACTGGAACCAAAGACATTCAATATGTTGATAAACAAATGGGGGAGCCCAGATATAGACCGGTTTGCCTCCCCCCAGAACTATCAATTGGACAAATTCTGCACAAGGACTCCCCACAAACAAGCTTGGAAAGTGGATGCTCTGTCCTTCAGCTGGAACAATCTATCAGTTTATGCCTTTCCTCCTCTGCCTCTCCTCTCCAAAGTACAACTAAAGATCAAACAAGACAAACCAAGGATGATACTGATTGCACCATCGCGAGTGGCAATTTCCACACAGAGAAACAAGTTGTTTGGCCTTTACTGGGATTTTGCCCTGTGTACAACGTAGAGCGATCTCAGAGTTGGTATATTTAGTTGGGGGTGTATGGGGGCACACCCCCCACATCGGGCGGTGTGGGGGTCAAAGCCCCCCACTTGATTTCTGTTTGAAATATTTTTTTTTTACTTCGGCCAATGGCTTTCTTTCCCTGTGTTAAAAGTGTCGTTCGCGATTTTAAATTGCCGATATTTAGGTGTAGCCATTTATGCGACTAAGCAGTCAACGATGTAATATAGACCCGGGTAGAGGATGAGGAGGACAGTTTTTAGACCAGTCTATGTTAAAGTCTTCAAGTATGATGGTTTTATAGGGGAAATGTTGAGTGAGCCAGGAGAGAAAGTTGTCTAGGATTAGAATATTATTGCTGGGGGAATGTACAGTAAATAGAGGCTATGGCAAAATTTTTGTGTGAGTTTAGGTGACAGTTAACGATAAGGATTACTGCAGGTGAGAAAGATGGAGCAGAGATGGAGAGAGGGGACATGTTTAGTAGTTCAGAGTAGATCATAGCCACCTCCCCCCGCTTATTGGTTCTATCTGAGCGAAAGATATTGTAGCCCGGAGGTAAGATTTCTTAGTTGAGAATGTGTGGTTTAAGCCAGGTTTCCAATAGAGTTAGGTTGTGGGGAGATGTATTAGAAATCCAAGAGTGCAGTTCTGTTATTTTATTTACAATGCTTTGAATATTTAGTAAGAAGATTTTTAGTGATTTAGGAGGGGGAAAATGGTGGGAAGGTTAATGTTGAGGTATTGTGCAAGCAAGGGGTGGGAGGTAATGGATTGGGGTGGATATCCCCATCTAAAAGAAGTGTGTCAAAGAACGTGAGAATATAGAAGCATAGGTTCAGGGTAGAATGATATCTAGGTTTCTGACTAGTGGGGAGAGATGAGCTAGAAAAAGTGGTAATTTTGAAGATGTCAGGTGGTGAGATGGGGAAGGGTGATGGTGAGACTAAACACTGGTGACAGAGTGGGTGTTGAGAGTATGAGGAAGGGTGGAAGAGAGGGGTTGAAGGCAAATTGAAGTATAGTAGGAAGTTGTTAGAGGAAGAAGAGAAAGGAGATGGAGAGATAGAGGTGCCCGTGATAGGAGGTGCAGTAGAGAGAGGGAATGAGTAGTAGATATGGCTGATATATAGTGGCATAGGGTATGAAAGTGGGAGGGGATGGTTCAAGATGAGAGTAAGAGTATGAGGTAGGGAATGGATGGGACTAGGAAGGGGACGGGGTCAGTAATGAAGCTATAGGGGAGGAGAGTGTAGAAGGAGTGGTTGCCAAGGAGAAAAGGTGTTAATTAATTAGAGTGGCTGATTAGGTGGAGGAAAGGAAGGGGTGTGGTGTAGAGAGTATAAATGTAATGAAAAAGGGGGTGAGTGGGAATAGAGTGAGCCCAAGCGTAGAGAGGGCGAATGGAGTGGGTTAGCCCAGCTGGAAGAGGCTATCTCCATTTCTTTGTAAATATTGCATGTGAGCTTAATAAAACTTTTTTGAAAAAAAAAACTCGGTAATTATGATTGCAAATTTCAGTACAATAGGAAGAAAGGAACATACAGAACATCTTGGGTACTGAGTCTACTACTAGTGGCTTAATACTTGGTTTCTCTGCTGAAGGAAGTAAGTTTATGTCTTATGTGACCTACCTTCTATGACCCTTACAGTCTACACTCCTTAATTCACTGACAAACTAATTGTAGGGTTGACATACTGGGCAAGGTCTTAACCTCACATATACAAGGTACAGGGTTTGATTCTCACTGTCGAAAGGGAAATTGGCTAGACTTCAAATGGCTTAGAAGGGCAGCTAGCTGCTAGCCTAGTACTTAGCTAAGAGCCTCTGTGTGTAGGTGTAGTCATAAAATTCTGCCACAGTATTGGCCCCTTTCTACATGCATTGTGTGTGGGAGAAGCACAATTATACTCTGCAGTTCAAGGTTGGTGTAATGGTTAATGTCTTAACCTCACAGTTACAGGATGCAGTGTTTGATTCTAAGCTCTGGTTATTAGCTGGGCTTGTAATGGTCTTTAGATTAATATCTTAGTACTTATCTATGAACCTGTTTCTTAGAGGTTGGGGGTTGGCATAATGATTAAGATGTTTACTTCACAGATCCAAAGTACAGTGTTTAATCCTCACCTTTGAGCAAAACTAGCTAAACTTAAAATGGACCACAAGGATAGCTAACCTAACACTTAACTTTGAAAATATGATTTATGCATCCTCACAACCATTTGTCTTGGGGGTTACAGGTTGGTTTAATATTTAAGATATTTATGTCACAGACTCAAGGTACAGGATTTGAGTCTCACCTTTCTGTCCAGGCATGATAGTTTCTTATAGATTCCTGTATGGTGTAATCTAAGCTTCTGCTGTGGAGCAGGATGCTATTAGACAGATACAGCACGGTGCTTTGTTATTCTGTTAACTTTTTCACTTTTAATTTGCATCCACCCTTGTCATGTTACCTTCACTGCACCTTTAAGGTGGCACATTCACTTTTCTGTGTTTACTTTCTTTTTTTAATTGCTTGTGTATATGTGTCATCAATAAGAAGGGCAGTCTGCATTTCTTTCCTTTGCAGAACTCTAGTAATGTGTGTGTATTTGTAAATGCTTAACATTGTCCTTGCAGTTACTTTGGCGTATGGGGTGTTTTATGCTACATTGGACTGCTGTAACAGGCCTAATTTTCTGTCCCTGGATTTGGATGAATCTGTTTCTGCCCTTGAGTGACCCTGTGGTCTGCATGAGAGCTATTTGTGCATTGACTTGGTGTCTTCTGTTGCATGGAGCGTAATTGTTGACAATGGGTTGCTGAAGTGTGCGGGTGACTGTAAAAGTATATGGCCAACATATCTAGGGTGACTCACTGTCAAAGCTGAAAGGCAATGAAACAAGTAAGTGAAAAAATGAAATCTTCCTTATTTTAGTGCTGCTTTATATTTATTTCATAAAAACCCTGGCAACATGAGATGAGCTTTCTAGTGGCTTCACTGTGAAATTCAGTTACAGACCACCCCCTGTCCTTTGTCACTGTTGATAAATTCAGGATATATTTCACTAGCCCAAAAAGAGAATGAAGAGGTGAATAGATATGGTAAGCTGATTATTTTTCTGCATTTGTCCTAAGCTGCATAGCATGCTATTATTTTGTCCAAAAATAATATAAACTGTTGTGTTCCTTTCAATAGATGTAGTTTCAGAGGGACAGCAGTGGGTGATAGAATGATGAGGTAAATTAAATACTTTTCCATTTGAGATAATTTTATGCAGCTTTCCAAAAGCCGCATTTCATATTGCTAACAATTTGTTCCTGTTAACAGTTTGTTACAGCTAGGAATACTAGATTTTGTTTACTAAGTTGTGTGTGTGAAGTGAAGAGTTCTAAAACCTGCTTGCCTTGCACTTGCTTTTCTTGGTTTGCTGTGGATTTATAACCTGACTTTCAGGACTAGCAATTCACTGCTGCTGTGTTTCACTGTTATAGTATTTACTGTGGGAAATTCATGCTGGTGAAGATTTGTTTGAAATATTAAATGTTAAGTAGTCCTATCTCACCTTCATTCTTTATATATTTACAAGCTGGAAGACTTCTGGTTGGCTCGTGGCTAGGTAGGTATCCCGTGGTGCACCAGTGCAATCCCCAGATCTTGTTTGCTGCTGACTAGAAGAAATAATAACAGCCTACAGAAGAAGCCAGTACTAAAAGGTCCCCATAAATAATGAAATTAGTATTTTTCTCTCTCCAGGTACTTCCAGGATGGGAGCAGGAGGGCGGGTTCGAAAGAATGAAGGGTGAGATGGACTACTAACATGAAATGTTATGGTAAGTACATAACTTCTTTTTGTTAAGTAGTCCTATCTCACCTTCACCTACATATGGGACAGCGCCCCTAGCACCTTATCCTTGGGTGGCTCAAGGAAAAATACTCCTGAGTACCGTGGAACCAAAAGTTGCTCTACCCCTGGAGATTAAATCCAATTTGTAATAAAAGTGTGAGGGGTAGCCCACGTAGCAGCTGCACAAATATTGTCAAGTGGAACTCTGGCTTGAAAGCCTGCAGAGGTAGATTTAGATCTGGTAGAATGAGCCTTAATTTTAAAGGGTAAAGGTTTATCCTCAGAACTGTAAACATAAGCTATACAGCTAGAAATCCAGTTAGAGAGAGTCACTTTGGAAACTGGAAAGCCCAACCTGGATTCGGAGAAGGAAATTAATAATTGAATCGATTTTCTAATGTCTTTAGTCCGGTGCAAATAAAAATGTAATTATCTATGGATATCCAGACGGTGAAACCTGTACTCAGCTGCATTGGAGTGATTCGGAAAGAAAACTGGAAGTTCTATGGACTGATTCAATTTGGTATAGGAACAGACCTTGGGGACAAAGGAAGGGCTAGTATGAAGGGACACCCTGTCTATGAAAAAATCAGATAAGGCGGTTTAACAGACAAGGCTTGCAATTGACACCCGTCTTTCAAGACAAGAAACTCCAATCCCATATGTAAAAAATGAAGGGTGAGATGGACTACTAACATGGAACGTTATGGTAAGTACATAACTTCTTTTTTCATTGTATTGGTTTTACATTATAAGTAACTAAATATTTAAGATTGTAAGGTCATTTAAGCCACTGACTGTCCATGACAAGCCTATACCTTGAAGAATGTTATTACTATTGATTTGCAAACAAAAATGTGTATTTTGTCATATCTCTGGGCTGTTGAGGATATTTACTTAGAAGGCTGAGATGTAACTGGAGCATTTCATTTTGAAGAGGAGTGTTTTTCAGGCTTCCTCAAGACGGTTTATCTAAAAAAAATGTATCTTGTTCTTCATGAGGTAATTTTACATGTTCAGGCACAGGTTAAGACTCGTCTCAGCATGTTTGTTATCTGTTTACTAGATTAGTAAAATAAAGAGAATGACAAAATAATCAATGTTTCCTGTCACACATTACCTGTTGAACTTTTTATATTGTACATTGACTGGGCGTATCCTTGTCTGTGCACATTCGATTTAAAGTAATTTGTCACCATTCTTAAATCCATGGTTGTTTTATTGTTGTAATGACTCCTTCAGTGGTTTCTCAATAGTCATTTCATAATTCACAGTAATTTTTACCTTTTTTCTGTTATTTTTTATTGTGTGGTGTTCAATCTACTTGTAACTCTCTGCAGAATGCCCTCTGACCTTTGATACCATGTTAGGCATTCCATTAAAGCTGTCAGTTCAGTGCCTGACAGCAATTCTGAGGAAAGTTTTTTTTTTTTTTTTCTAGTGAAGGTACTGATTACAATGTCATTGTTTTACTTCTGATGGTGAAATTCTAAATCCTTACAAGGATTACCCTTGTTTGAGTTCAGCAGGAAGTTCAGATGACGACAATGTTGATGAGGCTCCATATCATAGTGAAGTCCTGCTCTAAAATGTCTACTTGTCAGTAATCTTGTATCTTATCCTGTACTATTAAATCTACTTAGTCTCATGAACTGTACCTTACTCTGTTCAAATTTACATTGTTCTGAAAGTTCACTTTTCGATTCTTCTGTATTAAAATACTGTGGGTCTTACCTTTGGTAGTGTAAACACACATTCTTGTCTATCTTTGAATTCATTACATTACCTGTATTGATTATGAATAGTCAGTATACAGACATATTGTATGTATCTTGTCAGTGTTTGATCTGATGTAGTCTTTTACATTCTTCCTGAACGTATGGGTACCGTATCCAACTCGGATGCATGCAGTGGACTTCAGATCCAACTCTCGAGCTCTTCCCTCTACCCATAATGCCCCAGTCAGCCAACGATACTTCCAATCTCGTTTGCCACCATCTTACATGGACCTGGGTCCTTCTCAGAGCTTCATTTGCCTTCTTAAAGTAGTTTGTAAGTAGCAAGTATTTTTAGAAAACTCCTTAGAACTTTTTCTGTAACCTTTTTATTAGTCCTATCTCTCCTAATTGTTGAGTCTTCTGATTTTTTTTTTTGTTAAAACTGTTACTTTTGTCTTGTACCAGCTGGTACTACACTTTTCCTTTTTCTATTTTTTTCTACTCTTTACAGGATACTGTGTTTATCATTGTTGGTACTTTTACCAAAAAAAAAAAAAGCCTTCCTGGCTGTCTTTATTATTATTTTTTTATCAGCCATGGCTGAGAAACCAACTGGCTTTAAAAAAATGCACTTCCTATGGGTACAAAATCCCTAATTCTGATGCCCACAGGGAGTGCTTCTACTGCCTAGGAGCAGCACACCTTAATACTGATTGTGTTATATGTGCTGCATTTAACTCTATAGCTATTTCAGAAAGGTGTAGTAAGTTATCAACTGCCAATTATTAGCGGACTGGAGTTCCACTGTGGCGACCCCTAACCGGAAAAATACTGAAAGACATTACTAAAGCAGATGATGCCTCCCTCTTCATCTTCCTCTTCAGGGGCTCAAGTCCCCAGTAAACCTTCCAGTCCATCTTCATAGCCCAAGGAGTCTCGTAAGAGATCATCTCCCCATTCTCTGAATGCTTCAGTTTCAATCACGGTTTCTTCGGAACCACCTTAAAAAAAATCAGATCCGACTTGATCAGATCCCAGAAGAAAGCACTCAGATCTGACTGTTATATTGACAAAGTCTCCAAGAAAGCACTCAGATCCAAAAACCTTGGATCCTATTGTTATACTGTCAGTCTCCTCAAACCCACTCACCTGGGTTCACACTTGATCCGGTCTCTCCTGAACTCCTTTCTCCACTTCTTCAGACAAAGCCAAGGAGAGAGTCTAGGCCACAATCAACACCCTAATCTATCATCCTCCAGAAGTTTTTCTGAGCCCAACTTGGGTAGGATAATGAGGAAATTCCTCAGAGCTCAGATTCAGATGGGGTTTATTCCGTCTCCATCTCCCATCGAATTCATGAGCTTTCCATCCACTTCCAATGTAGTGATTTCTCCTTCTCATATCCATCCCATGGTTTCAGAGCTCTTGGACTTGAGAGCCCTGAGAGTATCAGCGTCTGATCCAAAGATTCTAGGTCTTCAACTCCAGTGGCCTCCCTGACTGATTCCATTCCTTCTCCCTTGGATCCGGATGAGTCTTGAAGCCGAAGCATTGGTGCCAGACTGGGGCGGGGGGGGCAAGGTCCACTCCAGTGTTGTCAGAGCCTCATTGCCCCTTGGAGCTTTAGCGCTAGATAGCTCAGGTCTGATTCCCTGATTGAAGCACGGATCCGTGCAGGGTCGGGGCTTGCTTACTTTGGAGGTCTCGGCTACCATGGCTTCTCCCAGTACTTCTGCCTTTGAGGTAGCGGAGATGGCTTTCTCTTGGATCCTACATCTCTTCCCCTTTTGGGTCTGAGCTCTGATCCTGTCAGGCCTACACCACAAGGACAGCTGGTACTGTCTGTCATCCATATAGTCCCCATTGAGGAAGTTCCCCTCTCTTCGGATACCTCCCCAAATCATCCCACTGAGGAGGTTCCCCCAAAAGAGAACATGCAAAAGGAAGCACATAGATTCCCCTCTGGAGTCTCTCACTGAGGGCACTGACTTTGATGAAGGGGAAGGGTTCCCCAGGTCTCTACTGGATTATGTTTCATTCAAAGATAGCCTAGAAATTCTTCAGCAATAAGGTGGATGGTCTTCAGATACTCCCATTCCAAAGTTTTTGTTTCTGGTCCATCCATATCTTGGGTCACTCCCCTGGTGGATGAGCTTGTTAATTTAATCTCCCACTTGGCATAGAAGGATCCGGACTGTATTCAACCAATTCCTCGATGCCCAAACAAAATTTTGTCACCACCGAAGGACAGACCACATTGGAGCAAAGGAGTCCCTGTTGATGCTATGATTGTGGCAGCAGCCACAAAGAAGGAACTAGCAGAGCAAAGTTCATCTGTTCAGTCCCTAATAGAGGGTTCAGGGCATTGAAAAGGTTTGTAAAGCACACATTTGCTTCAGCGATCTTTGCTTTGAGATCCCTGAGTTATTTAACACACTTAAGTTTACAGAGAGATTTGACAAAGGAATTCTTCAAATCCCTCTTGGAGTCCATGTCTGTAGAGGACTGCAAAATGTCATTTTCACAGCTGGCCACTCTTTTGTCCATTTCTAGTGTGCCCATGAAGTTAATATCCCATGCTGCAGAGAGCACCTCACAGCTGGCCAGTTCAGGCATAGCCATTAGGAGCCATGACTAGATATGCTTATTCAACTTTGCAGAGCCTTTCAAGTCTTTTTCATCAGTGTTCCCTTTGATGGAATATCTTTGTTCAGCCCTTCTGTAAAAGAAATGGAGTGGACAGGATGGAAAGATTCTGTCTGCAGTAGGGATGTGCATTCTACCCCTCAATGTTCCTTTTCCCAGAATCAAAGGAGAGGTAAGAAAATATGGTTCCATAAATCCCAGGGATATTTCTAGGATTCATGTGGGGACAGCTCTTTCAGAGGCGGGGGGGGTTCAAATGGAAGATGCCATCCTCGCACCAGGGGAGGCCCGCAAAACAAGGGATCTGATGTTGTCGATCTTCATTCTTTCTTGACTGTTGGGCTTAGTTCCAAGCTGTCAGAACCAACTAGGCAGTTATATCAAGCTCGTGCCAGCCAAAAACTCTCAAGCTAAGGCTACCCATACTGCCTCTCTTCCCTTTACACCAGTTCTCATTTGCCACGTAGAAAATTGGACACGTCAGCTGTTGCTGTCAGATAAGTGCTCATATTTTTTATCTACTTATCTTCTACTGTTTTTTTGGTAGTATCTTATATTCTAAAGCTCTTCTTGGTGTGTGTGACTCTAATCCAACTTTTACCTTAAGATATTTTTCTTTACCCCCGTTGGTATAGGCCTCTCCTTCCCTTCTACTTGCTGGTATTTCTTTGATACCATTGTTGGTATCCCCCCTTTTTTTTTTCTTTTCCTAAGTCCTCTCCCGGCTCCTACTCTGGCTCATTGGAGCGGGGTGTGACCCCAGTTCTGAGGTTGTCTTTCTTGCTTCAGGTTTGGGCAGGCCTGCCTTCCAGATTATGGAGAGAGCTGTAGCCTCAGCAGGCTCACAGTTGGTACCATCCCTAGAGGAGTGCCATATTTTTGTTCCTTCTAGTTTGCAGCTGCCACAATCTGCTACATCGGGACAGCGGGCACAAGAGCATTGAGATACCTTGTTCAGGGCTCCCTCTCTTCGGAGTCCTCCTCAGATCTTCCCCCTGAGGAGCCACCATGTAAGGAAACATGCAAGAGGAAGCACTTAGATTCTCCCTCTAGTTTGCAGCTGCCACAGTCTGCTACATTGGGACAGCAGGCACGAGAACAGCGAGATACCCTTGTTCAGGGTCCCCTCTCTTTGGAGTCCTCCTCAGATTTTCCCCCTGAGGAGCCACCATGTAAGAGAACATGCAAGAGGAAGCACTTAAATTCTTCAGAAGAATCAGCCACTAAGGATACAGATTACGATGAAGGGGAAGGGTCCCCACCATCACCCTCTGAAGATGCCTCCTTTGGAGATATCCTGGAAATTTTAAAACAGAGAGGTGATTGGAAGTCCTCAAACCCATCCTCTGAGGAATCTGTTTTCTTGCAGGCTTTTCACACCTGGCCATCTACGTCTTGGATGACCCCGCCTGCCGATGAACTAATCAGATTCATCGTTCAGCATACGTGGAAGGCTCCTGACACTATAGAGCCAATTCCCGGGAGACCAGACAAAATTATTTCAGCTCTTGAGGATCAGCCCCATTGGTCGAAGGGTCTAGCAGTGGATGCCATGGTAGTGGTGGCAGCCACAAAACAGGAACTCACCAAGGAGAGTTCAACTCTCCATCCTTCAAACTGAAAGTCTCGGACGACAGACAGGTCTGGGAAGCGGGTCTTTGCTTCAAAAACCTTCGCTGTTCAGTCCTTGAATTTTTTGGCACACTTCACTCGATTCCAAAGGGATCTGATAACCAAGCTTTCAGATATCTTGGCAGGAGCAGTGTCTGATGAGGTCCAGGATAGAGTTGCCTCCCAGCTTGCCACCCTAGAGTCTGTTTCTAATTCATCTATGCAGCTTATTGCACATACAGTCAAAGGGACTTCTAGACCAGTGGGTACAGGCTTTGCCATTAAGCGTCACGCCTGGATGCGCGTGTGTGATTTCATGGACCCCTTCAAATCTTCCTTTGTCAGTGCCCCTGTGGATGCCACTTCATTGTTTGACCCCAAAGTCAGAGACACATTAGCCAGGTGTTAGAAGAACAAGAAGACCCGTTCTGCTGTGGGCATGCATTTTTCCTTTCCTCTGTGACCTTACTCCAGAAATCAGAGGAGTGGAAAGATATGGTTTAAGAAGACCCAGGGGCCTTTTTTGGACACATCTGGTGAGTATACTCCCCGGGGCAGAGGGGGGAACTCTTCTGGAAGACGACCCTCCCGTGGCATGGGGGGGGGTCCGTGCAACCAGGGTTCCAGGGATTCCTTTTCTGGACAACCCTACCAGTGCTCCTGAGCAGCGGCCCAATTGCTTACCTCTAGAAGCAGTCGGGAAAAGATTTTCTCTGCACCTTGCAGCCTGGCACTCTGTAACATCAGATTCCTGGGTGCAGACTATAATTACCAGAGGTTACTGTATTCCCTTCAGTCTTTTTCCCAAACCACAAAGGCGAATCCACGATGTTCCACCCAGTCAGAGGGATATAACAGCACTAGAGATTCAAAAGCTGCTTCAAAAAAGAGTCATTCAAGCAGTCCCACCAGACCAGATAGGAGCCAGTTTTTACTCAAGATTCTTTTTTGTGCCAAAAAAGACATGGGACTGGAGGCCAATCTTGGACCTCAGTGTATTGAACAATTTTTTGCAGCAGACACAATTCTAGATGGTCACAGTTGTCTGTCCTTCCGTTTTCTGGAGAAAGACAATTGGATGTGCTGTATAGATCTTGAGGATGCGTATTACCACATAAAGATGGAGAATGCTCCAGAAGATATCTCCACTTCTGACTATGAGTCAGTCATTACCAATTTTGAGCAGTGCCCTTTGGCCTCACCACAACCCCCAGGGTGTTCACCAAATGCATGCCAGTTGTAGCAGCTCACTTGAGGCTACAGGGATTCCATGTGTTTCCATATCTAGACAACAGGCTCCTCTCTGCCCCCCACCAGGCATCTACTGCTTTGTGCCATAGACTCCATTCTACACCTTGCCGAGTTTTTAGGCATTTCAATCAACAAAGAAAAATCACAGCTATCTCCCACACAGGCTGTAGAATTCATCGGAGCAAAATTAAATACAAAATCCTGTGTGGCCTCCTTTCCTCATTACAGGCTGTTAAAGTTGAGGTTGTAACTTCATATGATACTCTTTCAAGACAAAGTTCCTGCTCATCTAGTTCTACAACTTCTTGGGTCCATGGCAGCAACAATCACTTTAGTCCCCCTGGTGAGGTACCACATGAGCCTGCTTTAATGGCTCCTGGCATCACAGTGGTCACTGTTAACTCACCCCACATCTTATACAATCCTAATAATGAACCGCTGGAAGAAGGATTTATCTTGGTGGATGAAGCCAGAAGAGAATTTATGGAGTCGTCCCTTCTACCTCTCTCAGCCCAGGGCCGTAGTGACTATGGACACTTCCCTGATAGGGTGGGGGGGTGTTATTTTCAGGGAAAGACCATCCAAGGCGCTTGGTCCCCTCAAGAGGCCAATCTGCACATTGGTATCCTAGAACTAAGGGCAGTGCTTTTAGAGCTGCACTTCAGGAACAATTGCTATTCAGTCAGACAACATGTCAGTGGTCTAGTACATCAACAAACAGGGGGAACCAGATCCTACCCTCTATGTTGGGAAGCTGTAAGAGTTTGGCAATGGACAATCTCCTCCAACCACTTTTTAATAGCAATGCATATTCCAGGGAATTCCAACGTTACTGCAGACAAGTTAAGCAGGTGTATCCTTCTACCTCATGAGTGGTCTCTCAATCCCAATATAGTGACAAGAAACTTTTGTTGATGGGGTCAGCCTTGCTGCAACCTGTTTGCCTCTGCAATAAATCACAAATGCAGCAGCTACTTTGCCCTAGTCCCCCCTCAGGGGGAGTCCTTGAGAGATGATGCACTTCTCCATGATTGGCCCCTGGGACTTCTATATGCCTTCCCAATAAATCCTTCTAATTCCCCAATTTCTGAAGAAATCCCAATGGTTGAGAAGCAAAGTGATTCTTATTGCACCTTATTGGCCCCATCAAGTCTGGTTTCCCTTTCTCTGGCCTCACCTGGTTCACCTCCTGTGGACTTTGGATCCATCTCTGGATCTGTTATCTCATCCTCAGGACTTGGTCCATCCCAACCTTCAACATCTCTAGCTGATGGCTTGGTTTGTCCACTTCCAGTAATTACCAGGTGAAACAGTTTTCCACCCCAATGCAAAAGATACTTCTGGCGTCTCATAAACCATCCACCAAAAGAATTTACCTTAGCAAATGGAAGAGATTTTCTGTTTGGTTGGATGATAATGGTTTTGATCCTTTCTCGGCTCCAGTCGATAAGGTCTTGGAACACTTAGCCACCGTATTTCAACTGGGAGCCTTAACTTCTACCATTAGAGTTCATTTAGCTGCCATTTTGAATTTCCATATCGGATTTGATGATCATTCCTTGATGTTTCACCATCTTTTCAAAACCTTTCTTAAGGGCACTGTACATTTGAAGCCACCTTTCAAAGATTCTATAGTGCCTTGGGATTTAACCTTCATCTTGCAATGCCTAATTCGTCAGCCCTTTGAGCCAACAGCCACCTGTGACCTCAAGTTTTTATATTGGAAGACCCTCTTCCTAGTAGCTATCACATCTGCTAGGAGAATTTCAGAGTTACAGGCTCTGTGTGTGAAGCATCCATATATCATTTTCCACAAAGAAAGAGTCTCTTTCAGAACAAATCCCTCTTTCCTTCCTAAAGTGGTCTCAGATTCCAATATCAACCAGACCATAGACTTACCAGTCTTCTTTCCAAATTTTTCGAACAAAGGAAAGTACTGCTTGCATTTGTTGGACATTCACAGACCATTATGTTTTTACTTGGACAGAACAAAATCTTCTAGAAAATCAGACCTACTGTTTATATCCTTTTCAGGTACCAGGTTGGGCAAACCAGTTTCAAAGGTCACCTTGTCAAAATGGTCGAGAGGCTGAATTACACTTATATACAGTCAGAATAAACTCAGCATACCAACAAAAGTCAGAGCTCATTCTACAAGATCTGTTTCCACTTCAGTGGTCTTCCTTTGCAGAGCTTCTATGGAAGACATATGCAAAGCTGAAACTTGGGCTTCCCCACATACCTTTATCACGCATTACAAATTAGACATGGTGTCCAGGGAAAGAGCATCCTTTGGCTCTATGGTGATCAGGAATATCCTTCCTTTGGGCCACCTAGGATCTAATGTAGCTGGGGACTCTGTCCCAACAGTCAAGAATGAAGGAAGATTGACAACATCAGATAAAGAAGTTAGGTTCTTACCATAACGTTCCATCTGTGTTGTCAGTTTTCATTCATTCTTGACATCCCACCCTCCTGCCCCTTCCAAGAGACACCTGGAGGTTCGGAACTAGTCCTGGGGTTATTATAAGGTTGTTGCTCAGACAGAGTTTCCATATTTTCTTATTGATAGACAGACTCAATCTGAGGTAAAGGGAAGAGAGGCAGTATGGGTAGTCTTAGCTTGAGAGTTTTTGACTGGAGCAAGCTTGATGTAACGGACAAATCAGTTCTTACGGCTCGGAACCTAACCCAACAGTCAAGAATGAATGAAGATCGACAACACAGATAGTAAGAATATAACTTCTTTTTTCCCCACAGTGTTTTTCTAACAAAGCCTTTCAACACTCCTGAAGGGTTGCCCAACTGCCCATCTCTGGAGGCAGTCGGGGGGGGGGGTTGTTTTTGTACTCAGATGTCTAGGCTTATATAACAAAAGATACTTGGGTGCTAAAAATAATATCCAGAGGTTCTAAAAACAAACTTCCAGAACTAGTAAAACAAAAAAGGCGAACCAGGAACAACTGCAGACCACCGATTTATTTATTTATTTAACCAAAATTGTACTAAGCGCTTTCACCCACACACATCAGGGCATCTTCAGAGTACTGACAATCCTTGTGTTGAACCTCTTTTTAAATCCTTATGTAAATTAGATAATTGAACAATTAAACAATTAAACAAATTATTACCTACGCAGCTAAAAATTCTTAAAGGTACAATCAGCAAAAATGAACATAAACAGCCAGGACTTGTGCAAACTTGTTAATTTGTAAATGTAATAAAACCTTCTTGTCAAAAACTATGTATATGTAATACCGATAAATAAAAGTAAAAATACATATATAAATATCTAGATAATAGTATAAATCTAAATAATTATTAAATGTAAACAATTGTTATACAATCCAGCATAAAATCATTCATTAAAAACTTTTCTAACATTAAAATTCATATTGTTATATAAAATATTTAAAACATTAAATTATCAGATGTTAACCTAATACGTACAAGATCAAATAAATTGAGACTTGTACTTTAGTATACTTGATATAGAAATATGTTCGTTAATACCAGGGCTAGAATTTGCATTTAGCCGTAATTGCCATAAACATTCTTTAGCCTTTAGTAAGGTGTTGTCATCACCACCTTTGTTATTATTGTAGTATACAATTCTGTCAATAACAAAGAATAAAAATCTCTTAAAATTCTGGCATCTTAGACTATGCATATAAAGAGAACTAGTATTTTTCTGTTTTTTAATGTCTCTAACATGTTGCACTATCCTTTCTCGAAGTTTCCTTATCGTTTTGCCAACATAAAAGGCTGGGCATGATGAACATATAGCTAGGTACACCACCATTTTTGTGTTGCAATTACAATGACCTGGGCATCTAATTGTTTTGCCAAAATTTTGTACCGCAACATATGGTCCATCATTAATAAATTTACAAGTATGGCATGCCCCACATTTGCTCATCGAAGATGTGTTGAACATATTCTTATTATTAACTGCCTCAAAATGTTCTTTAAGATTCATCTCCCTACTATATGTGACCTTGGGCCCAGTCCCTAAATTATCAATAAGGTCACCGTTATTCTGGAGAATACTTATCCAGGTCTCATGTACTATATTAACTATCCTGGGTGATATATCATTAAATGGTATAATAAAGGTGTCATTTCTAGTAGTGTTATTAGTCCTAGATATACTGTTGTCAAAACCATACTTTAATATAGGTTTGTATATTTGATGTCTTTTAATATAAATCTCTTCACTAACTTTAACAATTAATTCTAATGGATAACCTCTATCCAGAAACATATCTGATAATATTTTAATCTCATTGTAAAAATTAATGTCTTCACTAATAATTCTAGAAAATCTAACCATCTGTCCCTTTACTAAATTCTTTTCTGGTAATAGGGATGGCAACTATCAAAATGTAAAAAAGAATTGGAATGAGTTTTTTTCCTAAAAATACTTGATTCTAACTTGCCCATGTTTTTATAGAATAAAATATCTAAATACTCACAATTGTTGTCAAATATCTTAAAAGTGAAATTCAAAAAACTAGATGTCGTTTTTAGAAAATTTTCAAACTCAATAAGCATTTCTCTGTTGCCCTTCCAAAAAATAAGAATGCCGTCCAGGTACCTTAAGTAAAGGGCAATGTTAGGCCAAAAACTAGAAGTAAAAACACTTTGTGTTTCCCATAAGGCTAACACCAAATTGGCATAAATGGGGGCGCATCTAGCCCCCATGGCCACACCTGTACTTTGTTTATAATATTCACCATTAATAAACATAAAGTTGTTTTCAAGTACAATAGCCATCAGTTCACGTAACAATTTGCATTTAGCCTTATTAGACTCACTAAATTTCAGCAAACGTGTCTCAAACATTTCAAGACCTAAGTCATGAGGAATCACTGTGAATAGGTTGACAACATCAATAGTTACCATTGTCATATCGTCTTCAATATCAACAAAATGTTCTCTAGCTTTTTCTAGACAATGCCAGGAATCTTTTAATATATGAGGCAGATGTTTTAAAGTTCCCTTACAATGCAAATCTATATAAGCAGCAATGGCTTCAGTCTTTGAACCCCTGGCAGAGACTATGGGCCTAAAGGGTGGATTGTGTATGTCCTTATGGATTTTGGGGATACCAAAATGGATGGCGTCATTGGATATTCCACTAATAAAAAATTATATTCATCTTTGGTGATGACTCCATCCATCAAAAATTCATATAGATACCAGTCCACCTTAACATATGCCCTTTCCATTTCATGTTTTGACACTTTTTCATACGTCGTATTGTCACTCAACATTATTGTCATTTTGTTCAAATAGTCTGTTTTGCTCATAATAACAACCCCACCCCCTTTATCGGGTTTCATTACCCTATATTTGTCGGTAGAAGTTAATTTCTTAAGACAAAATTTTTCAGCGGAAGTCAAATTATCAGAAGTCATTTTTTCATTCTTTAATATTCTTCTGATTTGTGTTTCACATAATCTCTCAAACAAATAAATCATTGGGTTCTGTGGGGGTATAAAAGTACTACTCCTTTTTAGAGTAAAACTAGTATTGTCTCTCTAGTTACATTTGTTGTTAACAAAAAACAGCTTAAGGTTAAGTGCTCTAGTGTAAAGTTTTAAATTAATCAAAATTCTACCAACATCTAATTTAAATGAAGGGACAAATCTAAAACCCTTCTTAAAAAGTTTAACATAGGCAGCATTAAAACAAGTATCAGTATAATTGTATATACTAAACCCTCCTTCTGTAATAACAGAACAGTGCCAGTCAGTGTTATCAGTGTCCTTCTCCTGTGTAAATACCATAGAATATGGCAGTCTATCACCACTATCCATATAATTGTGGCATGAAGTGACACTGTCATAAATATCACTCATAAAATGACTAGTTTGATAAACTGGTGCCTCACTCATACATGTTATATTATTACTACTGTGACTACTATTTAGCGGTACCAAGAATTGGTTCTGTGTGTTGTCTTGTAATATGGTCGATTCTGCTGATATTGTTGACCCCCATATCGGTCCCGGAGCCGCTCTGACCTTCTCAGTGTCGGCTCCTCTAAAAAAACACCTTCTCCATTCTCATTATTAACTCTATAGTCCTGTTGTAAACTGGAGTGGCTGTTAGTGGTATTCAAGTTGTTCTCAGCAACTGAATCGGCCACAGGCTGTTTGAATAACCACCTCATGCTTTTAAACTCTTTGAAATGCACATACACTTTTTTATTCTTATAATCATTGGTGTCCCTTATTAATTAAAGATTCTTAGTTTCTAGCCCTTTACTAATAAATCTATCCATATCGTTGATAATATTATCAAGACGAAATCTATTAAATTCAAATAACAAGTCCTGGCGAATATTCTTATCTAAAATGACCAATTGTTCATTTAAAACAGCAAGTTTAGAATTATTGTTACGAATAATTAATTTAATCAGTTCTATACCTGTTCTATCGAACAATTGCAGCAGTTCATCAAATAGTTCTGTCCCTTCTACAAATCCAAACAGAAGTTTGAACACACGAAGTCCCTTAGGTACTTGACCAAGCTCAAGGGACCTCTCCAGAAAAGCGTTGTCCATCTGTAAAGTTTTAAAAGATCTCAGAGTCTTTTCAAACTCTGACAACTGTTTGTTCAAACTACCTAGGTCATTGTTTTTGCTCCGTGAGCCATCCTGGAAAACTGGAGCAGCTAAAATGTCTTTGATATCCATCAACAAATTTTTTCGTGCCTCAGTGTCTCTAGTAACGCCGTCCCTAGTGTTCGATGCTTTGTTCGAAGGTGGGTTCCCAGACCGAACATTTCCTGCGTTGGCCCCTCCTCCTATAGAACACGCCGAACCATAACTAGCTGACGGTTGCACCGGACTCTATCCTGGTGTAGAATGTAATGTAAAAAGTTGCTCCTGAGACTCAGTAATGGCCCCATTAGTAACCACAGGAGTATTATGCCCTTTCTCCTGTAGAGCTTTAATGAGACGCTGCGTAGTCTTAATATATTGAAGAAAAAGTTGCTCCGTAATGAAAACACAATAGTCCAGGTGAAAATAAGTAAATATAAATATAAATGATATTAATTCAGTAGTCCACCAGCGTAATGGTAAGCCCAACAAAGTACTAAAAACAAACTTCCAGAACTAGTAAAACAAAAAAGGCGAACCAGGAATAACTGCAGACCACCGATTTATTTATTTATTTAACCAAAATTGTACTAAGCGCTTTCACCCACACACATCAGGGCATCTTCAGAGTACTGACAATCCTTCTGTTGAATCCAGAGGTTATTTCATAGCATTTTTTTTCAAATTCTCCCACACAAAAGAAGAAAGGTTCCCAATCTCCTGCCCAGTCAGACAAAAGCTGCAGCTCAGGAGATTTAAAAGCTGCTAGACAAAAGTCACTCAGGAGGTCCCACCAAACCAAAGAGGATTCAGACTTACTCAAGGGTCTTTTTAGTGCCAAAAAAGGCAGGGGACCTGAGACTAATTCTGGATCTCAGCAACCTGAACCAATTTGTAAAGAAGTCAAAGTTCTGAATGGTCATCGTTCAGTCCATTCTGCTCTTTTTACACAAGGATGATTGAAAGTGCTCAATCAATCTTCAGGACACGTACTACACATCAAGAGGAACAGACGATCCCAAAGATTTCTGCACTTATGGCAGGGGGCCAGTTACTGTCACTTCAGAGCCGTCCCCATTGGTCTCACCACAACCCCCAGGATGTTTACCAAGTGGACGGCAGTGGTAAAAGCTCACCTGAGACTGCTGGAATTCTGAGTGTTTCCATGTCTAGACCTCTGGCTCCTCACTGCCCCAACCAGGCATTTCTTAGAACAGTTCATGGACTGTTTGCTCCAATTTTGTCAAAGACTAGACATTTCAGTCAGCACCTCCAAATCTCATCTACAACCTGTACAGAGCCTGGAGTTCATAGAGGCCCAGTTGAACACAGTAAGTCAGGTAGTCTCCCTTCTTATACATTGTGTAGACGCGATCAAGATTCAGGTACAGCAAATTCTTGTTCACCCATCTGCTGCAGCCAGAGTTGTCCTTCAAAAAGGAAATTGTGAGTTCATCACCACAGAAGAAGATGAAGCCTATGAAAAGGAATGTACTTCTCTAAAACTGAAACTTAAAGAAAGAGGATATAGAGATAAAGAATTAACATCTTAAGTAAATACACAAAATCTTGTACGAAGGAAGGTCCACCCCTATTTCTCAGAAGCTATGGTGATAGAAAAATCCACTTAGTGTTAATACAAGCAACAAAGCAGTCCGCAAAAGCATGAATAGGGTTTAATTGTACCCTTACCTATAGTACGGACAACAAACAGATTTGTAGTATAATTAGAAAATATTGGCCCATTTTAACTGAAAATGGGAATATCAAAACAATTGTGGGTGAGGAACCAAGATTTGCTTTTAAAAATAAGAACAACTTGAAGTGCATACCATACAACAAAGATGTTTTTTTGAAAAATCAATCCGCCCTTGAAAAAGGCACACACAGATATAGAAAGTGTAAAGCCTGCCATTATATTAACAAGAGCAACATGTTCAAACACCCAGTAACCGACAAGACGTACTATTTTAAAGTTTCAGCAACATGTACTACTCAGCATCTAGTTTATTTGGCGACCTGTTGTGATTACATAGCATTTTAGGAAAGACTAATCAGCAATTTAGAAACAGGATTTTGCGACATGCAAGAGACATTTCTAAACAGGATACCAGTAACAGTCTAGCGGCTCATGTCATATCCTATCCTACACATAGATTTCTCTTTAAAGCAGTGGAACCTATCCACTCTTCCATTAAAGGTGGAGATGATGTTTTTTGTGTTTCACTTTTGCAGTCATTACTTTTCGGTTATCCCTGCCAGGGTAGCCCTCGGCCGGCCTGAATACCAGAGACTTAGTATTTCTGCATTGGTTGCTGTCGCATGAGGACTGACGTCAGGTCATCAGTAGTATAAACTAAGGCAGCCAACACCATCACATCAGCCTTTCTTGCCATAGAGCCCGAAGCAGAAGCAGTTCACGAGTGCCGGTCAGCAACCACCTGAGTTTTTGTCTACCAAACTGAAGTTGAAGTCTTCTAAAGCTAAGTACCCAGTTGGGGATCCTTTTTTCTTGCACTAACCGATGTCAGAAAAAGTTAATAATAGTCTCGCCTGTGGAAAGCAAATGCCACACCAAGACTTCCACTCTTACTGCATCACTTGTTTAGGTCCAGACCACGACATTCCCCGTTGTCGCTTCTGTGCTTGGTTCAACTCCAGAACTATCCATCGTCGGGCCCTTATTGTAGTCAGATATTTTCACTTACAGTCCTCGAATTCCGATATGGCTTCGGTAAGCCATCCGACAGCAGAACTTCCGAAAAAACGTAAAGATAAAGACAGAGACAAAACCACACAGGTCCAAACCTACTGACGATGCTTCCGTTAAGCTAGTCGTCAGTTCTCCAGTACTCACTGAGGCACTTTCGCAGCCCCTGATGCCTGCTTTTGTTCATTTGCAGGCCGCTACTGAGACTCTTTCGGAGTCCGGTATACTGCAAAACTCTTCGACTAAGGATCCTGTGGTCATCTCTACCTTGGATGGGTCCAGAGCCGCTGAGCAGGCACTGGCTTTCGAGGAAGTCCTTCGCACTACCGAATCTCGACACAAACCAATGTCTTCTTTCACGACTAACGTTCATTCAGAAACGACAGAGTTTCTTAGGCCCAGGGTACGAGCCACCCCTAAGAAACAGACGACCCAGTCTCAAGCGTCTGCTTCCTTGGCTCAGTCTCAAATCCTTAAAAAGGCAGAAGACCTTATTATACTGATCAGGGGAAACCAAGCTACCCCCTCCAAAAGGAAAAGAGATGTGTCCCCTGTAGTGTTGTCTGAACAAGAGTCAGATGAATCTGATGCATCTGAATATGAAGACATGCAACCCCTCTCCAGTTATGAAGATTCTGATGCAGAGAATTCCATTCCTTCAGCCTCTCCCCCAGAGGATTTTTCCTTTGGGGAAACCCTGCATACTTTAAGGGAGCATTTCCAATGAGAGAGTCAGGACTACCCTCAGTCTAAAAAGAGACTCAGGGAATTTCTAGATCTTCCACAACACAGACCCTTGGCCATCCCCCCATCCTGGATGTTATGGAGGATGTTTTCCTCGATTCCAGCTTGACTCCTGACACCCTTCCTCCAGCTCCCAGAAAACCAGACAGGTACTACAGAGTCCCTGACTCATACAAATATATTTTTTAAAAATCCTACAGCTGACCCTGAGGTCATTTCTCAAGGGCCAAAAGGGATTAAAGCAACCTCTACTAAGAATCCCACCCCCTCAGACAGGGATTTCCAAGCATTAAACAGATGGGGTAAAAAAGTATACACCTCAGCTACTCTTGCTATCAGGGCACTAAATTGTCAGTTCCATATGCTGAAATTTCAGCAACATACCTTGGAACTCCTTAAACAAAAAAATGTCTTCCTTTCCTGCTTGGGCAGAATCTAAAGATTTACGAGAGTTAATGCATTCTGCAAGTCAAGGAACTAAACACACCTTGCACTGTGGTTTTGATGCCCTAGAAGCTTCTTGCAGGGCACCAGTCACTGGATCTGTCATTAGAAGGCATGCATGGCTTAAGGAACAGCCCCTGCCAGACCATGTGAAATCTAAATTGTTGGATGCCCCCTTGCACAAAGATAACTTATTTAGCACTAAGGCAGAAGAGCTCTTAAAAAAGATGGAAGAAAAAGCAAAATCTATGGAAACAGTTAAGTATTTCTTGCAGGTCTAGCCCCCTAGTTCAGCAGGCATTGTCCCTCCAAACACTGGTCCTTTCCTGCTCCCAGTAAACCGGCCCAGCCTAGGCCCCATGGAAACAGACTCCCCCCCCCCAAGACAGCAGCCACAGGGAATGCAGAGATCCAAGCAGTAGACTACCTCCACTTCAAAACCAGGGAGTTCTAAGTCACCCCATTACGGTAAGAACTCACAGTGACTCACCTCCTCCACTCCCTCCCTCTGCTCACCTTCACTTACCCCTAGGAGGAAAACTCTCCTTTCACTCAAGCACCTGGGCCACCATTACCAAGGATTGCTGGGTTCTGAACACTGTGACTCAGGGATACAAATTTTCCTTACACACCCTTTCAACCCCAAAAGGGTTCCCAGGTCTACCACCAAATCAGTGAGCAGAGGCTCAAAAGCAAAATTCAAAATGCTCACCCTCCAGTAGCTGCTACCCATGCTCTCCAAGGACGCTTGGCTAGCCACCCTAGATCTAAAAGAGGCCTACCTCCACATTCCTATCAGGGAATCTTGCAAGAAATATGTCTGCTTCAGGGCAGGATCTCAACACTTTCAGTTCTCTGCACTTCCCTTTGGCTTATCTACTGCCCCCAGAGTTTTCAGAAAATGTCTGGCTCCAGCCATAGCCTTTTGCAGACAAATAAATATTCAGATTTACCCATACTTAGATTACTGCCTTATTCAGGCAGACAGCCAGGAAAAGCTGCTCAAGCACCTGGCCTTTGTAAAGACCCTCCTAACCTCTCTAGGGTACACAATCAACAAAAAGAAATCAAAGCAGGTGCCTACCCAAAGGATAATCTTCCTGGGAGCAAGTCTGGATACAGCATCCCAGATGGCATTCCTTACACAAGAGGAACAAATATTCCTGACAACCTACTTCTCTCAACTAGCCACCAGGCCCCAGCTAACTGCAAGGAAGAGCCTGCAAGCTCTGGGGTTCATGGCATCTTGCATACTACTCATTTCATATGCCAGACCGCATATGAGGAAACTTCAGTGGTACCTAAAGAACCTTTGGTGTCAACACTCTCAAGACCTGGAAACTCTTCTGCCTATAATTCCTTGCCTCAGAAAAGATTTTCTTTGGTGGGCAACAGCATGCTCCCTCAACAAGGGACTGCCTTTCTCCCCACCCCCTGCCACCCAGACCCTCACCACAAATGCAGCAGACTTTGCTTGGGGTGCACACCTGGACGGCAGGTGCATACAGGGGCAATGGAGCCCACAGCAAATCCCTCTGCACATCAGTCAAAAAGAGATGATGGCTCTGCAGCATGCCTTGATAGCTTTTAAGCCCCTTCTCTCTCCAGGGACTCTCCTGATCAAAACAGACAACACCACTGTGATGTGGTACATCAACAAGCAGGGAGGGACTCGCTCCTACCCTCTCTGCAGGCTGGCCATAACCCTTTGGAACACAGCCTCTGCCATGCAACTACACCTGTTAGCACAATTCCTACCAGGCTCTCTCAACTCTCTGGCAGACCAATTAAGCAGAAATATTCTGAACCCACATGAGTGGCAACTCAACAGAAGTACCTTTACCCTAATAACTCAGAAATGGGGAACCCCGAAGGTCGACCTCTTTACCTCCCACACCAACCATCAGCTCAGCAAATTCTGCACCAGGGAGCATCACTGCATGGCTTGGAAAGTGGATGCCCTGTCCTTCCCCTGGGTCAGTCCATTGGTCTGTGCCTTTCCTCCCCTACCTCTCATCCACAGGGTACTGCCCAAAATCAGGGAGGAAAAACCAAGGACCATTCTTATAGCTCCAGACTGGCTCTGTCAACACTGGTACCCCTTGCTGCACAGCCTCTCCCCGCCACCATCATGGCATCTTCCTCAGATTCCAAACCTCCTGACCCAGAGGGAAAGGGAATTCATGCATACCCAGACACTCAGTTTGGCAGCTTGGTTTATTCCCTAACCCCGGACCAATCTGCCAACCTCAGTAAACAGGTTCTGGATGTTAGTCGTGAGTCCAGATGCCCTAGTACCAGAAAGTCGTATGCTGCTAAATGGAAAAGGTTCTGCACCTGGATCCAGGCTAAGGGAGCCAATGCAGCACAGCCTTCCCTCCCTCTCATCCTGGAGTACTTAGCTGATCTACTACACTGTGGCCTTTCTTTCTCCTCTATAAAAATTGCTATTTCTGCTCATTTTCACACTGAGCAGTCCCTTTTCTCACACCCTTTGATCAAACAGTTCCTAAGAGGGGCTAGCAACTTGAGGCCACCCAGAAGGGCACCAACACCAGCTTGGGACCTTAACTTTGTATTGGAAAAGCTCACCTTGCCCCCTTTCGAACCAGCTTCTTCTGCAGAGCTAACATTTCTCTCCTGGAAGACAGGTTTCCTTCTGGCCATCACTTCAGCCAGAAGAGTCTCTGAGCTCCAAGCACTCATGGCTGTGGAACCCTTCATCATCTTCCATGAAGACAGGGTATCCCTCAGAACTAACTCATCCTTCATGCCCAAGGTAATGTCCAGTGCATCTCTCAACCAATCAATTCATTTGCCCACCTTTTTTCCTAACCCCCAGAACAAGGGGGAAAGGATTCTTCACTCTCTAGATGTGCATAGACAGCTCAGATTCTGTCTAGACAGGACTAAATCCTGCAGAAAGTCTGATCAGTTGCTGATTAGCTTTACTACAGGGGCACAAGGCAAAGCCATCTCCAAACAAACCATTTCCAAATGGATAGCACACTGCACCCATTTCTACTACAAACAGCATAGAAAGCCTCCATCCAAGGGGGCCAAGACACACTCTACCAGAGCAGTCTCTACTTCTGCAGCTTTCCTCAGAGGAGTCCCCACCAGGGACATCCTGGAAGCTGCCACCTGGACAACTGTTCACACTTTTACCAAGCATTACCACCTGGCTCTCTTCTCCACTTCCAGGGCAGGGTTTGCCTCTGCAGTCTTGCAGGGTATCCTAGCCAGCCCCTAGTTTCCTTGACTTCCTCCACCCATTTCCTCAGCTTTGGGAATCAACTTAAATGTGATGACTGCAACAATGAAACACGAAGAACATAGTACAGTTGTGTACACTTGCCATAAATGTAGATGTTTGAGTTTATTCACTGTTGCAGTTCTGGTTTCTCTCCCTCCATTCCTCTTTCTCCTTTCATTACCATTATTCCTTATTGTTTTCCTTTCCTTACAAGGGACATATTGATATTTATTTTCCACTGGTAGGGTTCTTCCACCAGAGCCTGGCCTCCTACTTGGGGGCTCCTGACAGGTTAGAACAAGAAAAACTGATGTAATGGCATCTGCTGCCTTACTTTATACTACTGACGACCTGACGACAGTCCTCAAGCAACAGCAGCTGACGCAGAAACTAAGTCTCTGGTATTCGGGTCAGCCGAGGGCTACCCTGGCAGGGATAACCCAAATGTGATGATTGCAACAGTGAATACACTCGAACATCTACATTTATGGTAAGTGTACACAACTGTACTTTCAAAATCACACGGAACTATGCGAGGTAAAATGGATCACAAATTTGAGAAGTAATCACCATCCTGGATTGAACAACATGGTTCCTTTAAAACCAGTTTTAAAAAATAGACGGCCTACCATTAGCTGAGCATTGGAGGCTTATCTGTTTTTTGGGGTCTATATTATATGTTCGAAGTTTGAAAACTTTGAACAGTAAATAATCTAATTTAAATACTCGAAGTTTCAAACATTGAACATATAATAAAAAAACAAACAAACGGAACTTACCTGACTAGTGTAAGCAGGGGGGCGAGCCACCCCTGCACCCCCTACCCCCACCCCCGCTCTTTAAATATACCAACTCTGAGACTGGACTATAGTGCGGTAAAGGGAATATTTCCCTTACTGCACTGTAGTGCGGTCTCGAAGTTGGTATATTTAAAGAGTGGGGGATGTGTGGGGTGCAGGGGAGCTTGCACCCCTCCCTACAGCAGTTAGTTTTGGGGTTATTTATTTTTTTTATTATATGTTCATTGTTTGAAACTTCGAACATTTAAATTCGATTATTTAACGTTCGAAGCTTTCAAACTTCGACCATATAATATAGATCATGTTTTTTGTTATAGTGATTGGTGAATTCTCGATTTAAGCAAGAATATGCCCCGCAGTACATGTAAAATTTCCTATTAGTTGAAAAATGGAAGAATGGTGTGCCTAAACCAATCCGTTGGTACTTTTGTGATTGGTTATGACTAGATTGAAAAAGCTTCGTATTAGATGTAAACTGGATGTCGAATTTTCCTGGTTACTCTGATTGGAACAATTAGTATTGGCTGAAATAAGGGGCGTGATACATCTGAGAACCTGTGATTGGTCACTTTTTTGTTTTTAATCCAATAGTAGCCTCAGAACATTACGATCTGAAGAAGGCTGATTTTGCCGAAAGCACTTATCGTTTCCTTGGAGGCTTATTTGTATATGTGTTTTTTGTTGTTTTAAGATATTAAAAATCTTACCATTTTAACACTTGTGAGAGATATTTTGGGCTGCTGTGGTGACAAACTCAGGATTTTGTTTTTGTCCTCTTGTACTGACCTAAAGCGTCTTTAGCAGGTGTGTGTTTATATCTTTTGTAGAGTTGTCCTTCAGGCTATAGGTTTGATGGCAGCAGCTATAACCTTAGATCTGATGTTATCAATCTCATTCTTGACTGATGAGTTCAGTTCCAACCTGTCGGAACTGACTCAGCCGTTATACATAGCTTGTGCCAGCCAAAAACTCTAAAGCTAAGGCTCTACCCACAATGCCTATCTGTCCATTACCTCCGATATCATTTGCCACATAGAAAATTGGACATGTCAGCAGATGATCTCAGGTAAGTGCTTTAAAAATTTCTATTTTCATGGTCATTTCTAACAATATTTGATTACAACTCTTTATTTCTTTTACTGGATAGTGTCACTACCTTGTTTTTGAGTGTGTGACTGTATTCCAACTATTTCTACCCACCCCCTTTTACCTTACAGTAACTCTTATTACAATCGTTGGTAACAGGACTCCTCCTTTTCCTTATTACCGTTGGTAGTCTTAGATATCATTGTTGGTATCTTCTTCCCCTTTTCTCCTTTTACCCATTTGGGTATTTTTTTCCATACCATTGTTAAAAAAAAAAAAAAAAAAACTTTCTTCCTTTTCCTCTCTTTTTGAGCATAAGTGTTTGTCTGTGACCCAACTGTTTTTGATATGGTGGAGAAACAAAAGGCGGCATCCAGTTTCAAGCAGTGTCAGGACTATGGCAGAAAGATGCCCAATTCTGATGGGCATCTTTCTTGTGTGTACTGTTTGGGTGCCCCTCACATGGATATAACTTGTAATATTTGTCAGGGCTTTAATGCCCTTACTTTTGCAGAGAGGCACAATAAACTTATCTTAAAGGTTTGTTGGAATGTCTCTTTACTGAAGCCCTATCTAAGGCAAACACTTCAAAATCTCCAAAGCCAGATGTGAAGAAAATAATCCACTCTGTGCTGACCCACCCCTATGACACATGAAGCAAACTCCCAATTAACACAGTTTCTGATGGTTTCTTTTGAACTGAAAGCGAAAGTGCCAAAAGTGACAGTATCACCACCTCCAGCACCAAAAACAACCAAATCCACATCGGTGCCATTAGTCATTGAACTGACTCAAACCTGTTTGGCACTGACCAATGCTTCAGCACCAAAGACCTCTTCGGCACTGACAGTAGATGTAAGAGTGTTCAATCTCGCCGTTTGTTCTTACACACAGGTGAGTCGGCCGAATTGCAAAGCTCTGAATCTCAGAGAAGCTCGAGACCAGCCCATATCCCACAATCCTCCCTGCCATTACTCAGATCTAGTTTGCCGCTGCAACAGATCGGATCGAGGAGAGCTCGGACCAGATAGAGAATTGAGTTGTTACTATTTTCAGATAAGATACTGATTTTTTTTCTGATATTTCCTTATAGTTATTAGATTATTTTTCTTCAGGCACCCTTTGTGGCCTAACCCCTTTTCTTTGGGTGTGGTTTTTGTGAGTGTCTTCTTTATATAGCCTTTTCCACATATATATATTCTTATAGGATTAGTAATTTTTTTCTAGACTCATAGTTATTGTTGTTATATTGTACTATGTCAGAAAAAGCTAAATCTGGCTTTAAAAGATGTCAATGTGGGCAGAAAATGTCCATTACTGACAATCATGCTTCCTGTGTCTACTGTCTTGGCCCTCTCCATCTCCAAGAGGATTGCTCTATTTGCCATTTCTTTAGCGGGAGGGTCATGACAGATAGACGCAGGAAGCTCATAGACAGAGGATTGCTGAAGCCTGCCTTTCAAGAGGCTTTGGACAAGTCGGATCAGGCTTCTAAATCCTCGAAGAATCGAAGATGTCGGAGCCCATGTCATCGGCTCGAGTTCATCTTCTCGGGTTCGTCGCCCGGTTCCACAGATCTCGGGGCCGAGCGTCGAACATTTATCTTTTCCTGAGCCCCAGATCTTGGAACCGGTGTCGGAACTGCCACCACCGTCCATTCTTCGGTTGGTACCATCTTCGGCTCCTTCGACCTGTTCTTCCAGACCCTTGTCTGAGACAGATGTGGATCGTGTCGTGCAGAAACTCATGGAAAACACGGCCCTTTCCAAGTTAATTGCAGTTTCCTCCCAGTTGGTGTTGAAACTAGAAGGCCTCCCCATATCTCCAACGGGTCTTCCTTCGAGACCCATCCAGATCTCGGAGCCGGGAGAAGATGACCTGATGATAGTGGAGCCCTCAGTGCCGAACCCGTCCATTGCACGATCGACACCTTTGACTTCGACTCCTTCGGAACCATTAGGGGAGTCGCGGAGCCGAAGGTCTTTGCTCGGTTCTGGGACCGAGAGTCGTACCGACCTTTCGGTACCAACTCTCCCTTTCGGGGCCTCGGCACAGACTGGCTCTGCTCCGTCCTCGGGGTCGGAGCCCACGGCACCTGGTTCTGGGATGCTTCCGTGTTCTTCGGAACCGGGGGAGCCCTCGGCCAGGGGTTCGGGGGCCTTTGACCTTATGAGGAAGGTATTGTCTGCACAGACAACCACATCATCAGGGGAATCTTCTCCTTCCCCAAAAGGGCCACTTTCTGTTTCCCACAATCCATCCCAAGCGTCGAGCCCAATTGCCTCAGCCACCCCCAGAGGGTTCCCCCTGTTCCTTGGAGGCCTCACCAGAAGCCCCCTCTGATGAGGTCCTAAGGAAACGGTTGTGCAAGAGGAGGCATATAGATTCCCCACAGGAATCTGTAACGTCTGACACCGACTTGGATGAGGCAGAGGGGTCCCCAAATCACCCTCAGAGGATGTGTCATTTGCAGACATCCTGGAGATCTTGAAACAGAGGGGTGATTGGCAGGCCCTAGCCCCCTCTGAGGATGAGTCGGTGCTGCTGAAGGCTTTTGTGGCTCAACCTTCTACCTCCTGGGTGACTCCGCCCTTCGATGAATTAATGGATTTGATTGCTCGAAGGGCGTGGGAGACACCTGACACAGTGGAACCAGTCCCTAGGAAAACAAACAAGTTCATCACTGCCCCCCAAGATAAATCTTATCTCACCAAGGGAGTCCCTGTCGACGCTATGGTGGTGGCGGCAGCCACGAAAAAGGAGATGTCTGAGTCTTCCTCATCTGTTCATCCTCCTAATAAGGATTCTAGGACTATGGACAGATATGGGAAGCGCATTTTTAGTTCAGTGACTTTTTCCATGCGTTCGCTAAACTACCTGACCCATTTCACACGTTTGCAGAGGGATCTCATCAAGGAGCTGGCAGATACCCTCCAGGGTAACACAGATGCTGCTGTTTCAGAAAAGGTAACAGCACAACTTAACACCCTCACCTCCATAGTAAACACATCCATGAGGCTCATCTCGTATGCAGCCGAGGGATCGAGTAGAGCTGCAGCTTCAGCGATTGCTCTTCGAAGACCATCATGGATGCGGCTGTGCTCCTTTGCGGAAGCCTTTAAGTCTTCCTTTGCCAATGCCCCTTTTGATGGTGCCACACTTTTTGGGCCCAAGGTTAAGGAGACTCTCACTCGGTGCAAGCAAGAGGGAAAGACCCTGTCTGCTGTCGGGGTCCATTTTTCCGCTCCTACTAGACCGTACCCCAAAGGGCAATGAGGCGGAAAAATGTGGTTCCGTAAGAATCAGGGATCTTTCCAGACCACACAGAGTGATACTCCCTCCAGAGGCAGAGGAGGGGGTAGAAATGGAAGACGCCGCCCCGGCGGCAGAGGGGGTCCGCATAACCAAGGCGACGGGGATTCCGTCCCTGGGAAGCCTTTCCAGCACTCCTGAAGGGAGGCCCGGCTGTCCTGCTCTGGAGGCAGTCGGGGGTCGCTTAGCTTTATACCCACTGGCCTGGCTAAACATTACTTCAGATTCTTGGGTAAAAAGCATTATAACCAGAGGGTACAAAATCCCCTTCATTTCAACACCACCTCTACAAAGAAAGTTTCCAGACGTGCCACCCCGTCTGCGAAAGCTAGCAGCTGTAGAAATTTCAAAGCTGCTCGAAAACAGAGTCATCCAACCAGTCCCGGCGGACCAAAGAGAATTCAGAACTTACTCAAGGTTCTTTTTAGTTCCAAAAAAGACAGGGGACTGGAGACCGATCTTAGATCTCAGCCATCTCAACAACTTTGTGAAGAAGGAAAAGTTCCGGATGGTCACGCTTCAATCGATCCTTCCATTCTTACAGAAGGACGATTGGATGTGCTCTATAGATCTCAAAGACGCTTACTACCACATCAAAATGGCCAGACCGTCCAGAGATCACCTGCACTTCCGGCTGGGAGCCAGTCACTTTCAGTTTTGAGCTCTGCCCTTTGGACTCACCTCAGCCCCCAGGGTATTCACCAAATGCATGGCAGTAGTTGCGGCTCACTTGAGACGACAAGGATTCCAGGTGTTTCCCTATCAGGACGACTGGCTCCTCACCGCCACCACCGAGCGTCGCCTATTGCAAGCCAGAGACTATACAATCGGCCTTTGTTCCCACTTAGGGATATCCATAAACTTAGAAAAGTCTTGCTTATCGCCCTCACAGTGTATTTCCTTCATCGGAGCAGATCTAAATACACGATCGACACTACTGAAACTCCCCCCAGTAAGAGCTTCAACACTCAAACAACAGGTCCTTCTTCTTCTGGTCAGCAAGAAAGCCCCAGCCAAACTGGTGTTAAAAGTGTTGGGACTGATGGCAGCCGCACTAATTGCAGTCCCTATGGGAAGGTTACACATGAGGATTCTACAATGGCTGCTCTTCACGCAGTGGTCGTTCCAGCACCTACCCCTAGCGCACGAGATCAGGATAACAGAATCTTGCAGACAGGACCTCTCATGGTGGGTGCACGATCAGAACCTCACTGTGGGTCGTCCGTTCGTTCTACCCAGTCCAACAGCCACAATAACCACGGATGCTTCCCTGATAGGGTGGGGGGGCCTTTTTCAGGGAAGAACAGTCCAAGGAGAATGGTCCAGCATGGAGTACACTCTACATATAAATGTTCTGGAGTTGAGGGCGGTGTTCCTGGTGTTGCAACACTTCCAAGCCCTCTTACCTCTAGGAACAGTAGCAGTTCAGACAGACAACATGTCTGTAGTCTGGTACATAAACAAACAAGGGGGAACCAGGTCTTACCCGTTATGCAGAGAGGCCATGAGAATTTGGCAATGGGCAGAGTCCACGGGTCGCTTTCTGATAGCAATGCACATCCCGGGGTCATCCAACGTCATTGCGGACAGGTTGAGCAGAGCCACCCTGTTACCTCACGAGTGGTCCCTCAATTCACAGATGGCGGAAAATATCTTCCGCAAATGGGGCCAGCCTTGCTGCAATCTGTTTGCTTCCCCGTTGAATGCAAAAAGCAGAAGCTGCTTTGCCCTTCTACCCCCTCCGGGGGATGTCCCCAGGGACGCACTGATACACGATTGGCCCCCGAGTCTCCTATATGCATTCCCACCGACTCCATTGATTCCCAGATTTCTACAGAAAGCCAGGAACCTGGAAAGGACTATAATACTCATAGCCCCATTCTGGCCTCGTCAAATATGGTTCCCCTTTCTTCGAGCCCATCAAATAGAGGAACCATGGATTCTGGACCCAGTACCAGATCTGCTGACACATTCGTCGGGAGTTCCTCACCTGTCTCTACAGTCCCTCAAACTAGTAGCTTGGCTGCTCCACTTCCCTGCCTAGCCAGGTCTCATCTACTCCCTCCGGCAGTTCAACACATCCTGGTTGCTTCTCATAAAGCTTCCACTACTAAGCTCTATACGAGTAAGTGGAAACGCTTTGTATATTGGGCATCTAGTCAAAACTTAGACCCCTTGGTAGCTCCTCTACATAAAATTTTAGAATTCTTATCCATCCTTTTTCACGAAGAAGCTTCTACTTCCACTCTAAGAGTACAGTTGGCGGCCATATCAAACTTCCATATTGGTGAGGATGGTTCTCCCATTATGTCTCACAGACTTTGTAAGGCCTTTATGAAAGGAACCTTCCATCTTAGACAGCCTGTCAGAAAACCTTTCTTTCCATGGAGCCTGAATTTGCTGCTGTCGCAACTCATGTTGCCACCTTTTGAACCTGCTTCTCCATGTCTCTTAAAGTTCTTATCGTGGAAGATGCTGTTTCTCGTCGCAGTGACCTCAGCTCGTAGAGTCTCAGAGCTGCAGGCATTATCGGTCAGACCACCTTACTTGATATTCCATCTAGACAGGGTCTCTTTGCGTACAAATCCATCTTTCCTTCCAAAAGTATGCTCAGTTACGAATATTAACCAGTCTATAGAACTCCCTACCTTTTTCAAAAACCATACTAACAAACTGGAGTATATGTTGCACAAGTTGGATGTTCAAAGGCAATTAAGATTTTATTTAGATAGGACCAAAGCTTACAGGAAAACGGATCAGCTCTTCGTTGCATTTGCAGACAATAAAAAGGGCATGGCAATTACTAAACGTACACTATCTAAATGGCTTGCTGACTGTATAACATTTGTATACTCTAATTCAAAGCAATCCTTACCCACCAAACCTAAGGCCCATTCTACCAGATCCGTTTCCACTTCCTTAGCTCATGCGGCTCGCTTGCCTTTGGACACTATTTGTGCAGCAGCCACGTGGTCTAAACCACATACTTTCATCACTCATTATAGAGTGGACAAGGTCTCCAAGGATAGGACATCATTTGGTTCCACTGTGCTTAGGAACGTTCTTCCATGAGTCACTCGGGGTCACGGAGCTAGGGACGCTACCCGTGTGTAAGAACAAACGGCGAGATTGAACACTCTTACATAAAGAAGTTATGTCCTTACCATAACGTTCCATGTAGAGTGTTCATCTCGCCTTTGTTCTTACATTCCCTCCCTTTCCCCCCATGTGTTTGGAAGAACTGGTAGGATTAGAGTCTGATCGACGTGTCTTGACCCCTTCCGGGGTATATGGTCCCATGTGTCATGGGATATATGCTTAGACCATTAGTTATTGCTATGGTGTGATAGTGTCTCTGAATGGCTGAAGAGAGTGTATGCTTCTAGCACCGCAGGTGTTGGATCCTTTGGTCTGGTTTGTTTGCAAACTAGATCTGAGTAATGGCAGGGAGGATTGTGGGATATGGGCTGGTCTCGAGCTTCTCTGAGATTCAGAGCTTTGTAATTCGGCCGACTCGGAGCCGAGGATCGGCTCTGAACCCGTGTCTAAGAACAAAGGCGAGATGAACACTCTACATGGAACATTATGGTAAGGACATAACTTCTTTTTTCTGCACAACCACCACTATCCTTTCATTAGGTTCCACATTCCCCTTCCATACAACAGCCTATGGTGCCAAAAGTCGATCTGATAATTATTCCCATGACTAGATATTCCCCTTCAGTAGACCCATTTTTGGATCAACAGCCAAGCCCATTTCTGGATAGGCCTGAGTCCCCTTCAGGAATGTCAATCTGTTCCTCCAGGAGTCTCTCAGAATTGGATGTGGTAAGATTGGTGGACCAGCGTTTGGCAGCCAGATGCCTCCCTGCACCTTCACAAACCTCTCTATCACCTGGAGCTGAGGCTTATTCTCCAAAGACTCCACGAGTTTATCCTCCTTCAACCTCCTTTCAGGGTTTGGAGCTCCCCTCTTCGACAGTTCCGGTACCAGCTGCCTCATTGCCGATGGTGGCCCTCACCTCTGTGCTGGAGTAGACTCTGTGGTCTTTAGCTCCTTTGGATCCGTCACACACCTGGGAACGTGGTTTGGCTGTCAGTTCCAAAATCCTTGGATCGGTTTCAGTTGTTTCCACGGTGCCATTTACGGCTCTCGGGCCATGGCAGTTTCAAGTCCTCTCTCAGCTCCTACTCTGGGTGGCAGCTTATCGGAGCTGGATGTGACTACGGTTCCAAGGTTGTCTTTCTTAGTTCCGGGCTCCCAGCCCTCTTCGGCTGGGCCTGCCTTCCAGATTATGGAGAGAGCTTTGGCCTCAGCAGGCTCCCAGCTGGTTCCATCCTCGTCGGAGTGCCATATTTTCTTTTCCTGTGGTTCAAAGCAGTCACAGTCTGCTATGTCTGGACAGTGGGAGCAAGAACTGCAAGACACCCCAGTTCAGGGTTCCCCCTCTCCCTCTTCAGAGTCCTCCTCAGAACCTCCTCCTGAGGAGCCACCCTGTAAGAGGAAGCACCTAGATTCTCCAAAAGAATCAGTCACTGAAGACGCAGATTATGATGAAGGGGAAGAGTCCCCATGGTCACCCCCAGAACATGAGGGGGTGATTGGAAGCCCTCAAACCCATCCTCCGAGAAATCTGTGTTTTTGCAATTTTTCGTGCCCACCCTTCTACTTCTTGGGTGACCCCGCCCGCTGAAGACCTAGTTAAGTTGACCGTTCAGGGAGCATGGAAGGCTCCTGACTCCATAGAGCCTATTCCCCTGAGATCAGATAAGATTCTTTCAGCCCCAGAAGATCAGTCCATTGGTCTAAGGGTCTAGCAGTGGATGCCATGGTGGTGGCGGCGGCCACCAAAAAGGAACTTGCCGAAGAGAGTTCAACTATCCATTCTCCGAGTAGAGAGTCTCGGACAATGGACAGATTTGGGAAGTGGGTCTTTGCTTTAGTGACCTTCACAATTCAGTCTTGAACTTCTTGGCACACTTTACTAGACTCCAAAGGGATTTGATAACTGAGCTTTCGGACACCCTTGCAGGAGCAGTGTCTGACTTATCTAAAATTCATCCATGCAGCTTATTGCTCATACAGCCGAAGGGACAGATAGAGCAGTGAGTACAGGCGTTGCCATTAAGCATCATACCTGGATGCGCTTGTGTGATTTCATGGAACCCTTTAAGTCTTCCTTTATCAACGCTCCTGTTGATGGAACTTCCTTGTTTGACTGAAAGTCAGAGACACACTAGTCAGGTGTGAAAAAGACAGAAAGACCCTTTCTGCTGTGGGCGTTCATTCTTCTACCCCACAATGACCTTACTCCAGGAATCAGAGGAGTAGAAAAATGTGGTTCAAGAAGACCTAAGGGCCTTTTCAGGACACACATGGTGAATATTCCCCCTGAGATAGAGGGGGGAACTCTTCAGTATGATGCCCTCCCTCCCGTGGCAGGGGGGGTCCACGTAACCAGGGCTCCAGAGATTCCTTTTCTGAACAACCTTATTAGTGCTCCTGAATGGAGGCTTGATTGCTTACCTCTGGAGGCAGTCAGGGGAAGATTTTCTCTGCACAATTCAGCATGGCTTGCAATATCCTCAAATACCTGGGTGCAGAAAATAATTACCAGAGGTTACCACATTCCCTTCAGTCTTTTGCCAAAATCCCAAATGCGAATCCTCGATATTCCACCCAGTCAGAGAGATCTACCAACAGTAGAGATTCAAAAGCTGCTTCAAAAATGAGTCATCCAAGTAGTCCCACCAGAACAAATAGGATCCAGATTCTACTTAAGATTTTTTTAGTGCCAAAAAAGACAGGGGACTGGAAACCAATCTTGAAACTCAGCCTATTGAGCAAATTTTTACAACAGACAAAATTTCAGATGGTCACGGCTCAATCTATCCTTCCCTTTCTAGAGAAGGGACGATTGGATGTGCTTTATAGATTTTCAGGATGCATATTATCATATAAAGATGGACAAGTGCTCCAGAAGATATCTCAGCTTCCGGCTAAGAGCCAGTCATTACCAATTACAAGCGCTGCCCTTCAGTCTCACCACAGCCCCCAGGGCGTTCACCAAATGCATGGTGGTTGTAGCAGCTCATTTGAGACTACAGAGATTCCAGGTGTTCTCATATCTAGATGACTGGCTCCTCACCACCCCCTCCAGGCATCTACTGCTTTATGCCATAGACTTTGTTCTACATCTTGCCGAAACACTAGGCATTTCAGTCAACAAAGAAAAGTCACAGTTGAGTCCCTCGCAGTATCTGGAGTTCATCGGAGCAAGATTAAATACAGTATCCTGTGTAGCCTCCCATCCTCTCCACAGGCTGTTGAAGCTAAGATCGCAAGCTCAAGTAATCATTTCCCAAAACAAAGTTCTTGATTGTCTGGTACTACAACCTCTGGGAACCATGGCAGCAACAATAGTGTTAGTTCCCCTAGCAAGGTATCACATGAGGCTGCTTCAGTGGTTCTTGGCATCACAATGATCTCTTCTTATGCACCCCATGTCCCATCCAGTCTTGATAACAAATAGCTGCAAAAAGGATTTATCTTGGTGGATGAAGCCAGAAGAGAATCTATGGGGTCATTCCTTTTCCCCCGTCAACCCAAGGCCGTAGTGACCATGGATAATTCCTCCCAGATGGGGAGAAAGACTGTTCAAGGCACTTGGTTCCCACAAGAGGTCAATTTGCTCATCAATGTCTCAGAATTGAGAGCAGTGCTTTTAGCGTTGCAAGCATTCCAGGCTGTCCTCCTTTCAGGGACAATTGCAGTCCAGTCAGACAGCATGTCCATAGCCTTGTGTATCAACAAACGGGGGGGGGGCAGATCCTACTCTCTGTGTCAGGAAGCTCTAAAGATTAGGCAATGGACAATCGCTTCCAACCGCTTTCTGATAGCAGCACATATCCCAGGGAACTCCAACGTGATTGCGGACAAACTGAGCAGATGTGTCCTCCTGCTCACGAGTAGTCTCTCAATCCCAACATAGTGACAAAGAACTTTCATCGATGGGGTCAGCCTTGCTGTGTCCTCTTCACTTCTCCCATAACCACAAACACAGCAGCTTCTTTGCCCTAATCCCCCCTTGCGGGGAGTCCCCGAGAGATGCACTTCTTCTCAGTTAGCCCCCTGGACTACTGTATGCCTTTCCCCCAATTCCATTGATCCCCCAGTTTCTGAGGAAAGCCCAACAATTGAGAAGCAAAATGATTCTCATTGCACTTTACTGGCCCGTTCAAGTCTAGTTCCCCTTTCTTTGGCCTCATCTGGTTCACTTCCTGTTGACTCTGGACCCAGCTCCGGACCTACTGTCTCACCCTAAGGCTTGATGCATCCCAGTCTTCAAAATCTCAAGCTGATAGCTTGGTTTCTCCAATTCCAGTAATTGCCGGGCAGAATAACTTGTCCTCTCTAGTGCAAAAGATACTTATGGCTTCCCATAAACCATCCACCAGGAAGCTTTATCTAATCAAATGGAAAAAAATTTCAATTTGGGCATGTACAAACTGCATACTGCCTTTCTCGGAATCAGTTGATAAGGTCCTGGAATATTTAGCTACCGTATTTGAAGTGGGGGCCTCTACGTCTACAATTAAGGTTCATTTGGCTGCCATTTTAAATTTTCATAATTGGTTTGATGACCATTTCCAACATCCCAGGCTACCTTCTACATGAACTACAGAATGAACTGGCACCCCACCTAAGTACCATGTTCAGTCATAGCCTCATCTCAGGCTTTGTGACAATTGAATGACGCAACGTGACGGTTATCCCACTCCACAAAGGGGGAGCCACGACAGACCCCGAGAACTACTGCCCCATTAGCCTGACAAGCCTGGTCTGCAAGGCCATGGAACGTATCATCATGGAACTCATAAACAAAGACATTGGAGATCTCCAAACTCTGGACCCCGCACAGTTCGGGTTTGTAAAAGGCAGATCATGTCTCCTAAACTTGATAGACTTCTTTGAAGCAGTCACCAAAGCCATAGATGAGGGTAAATTGGTTCACACAGCCTATCTAGATCTCGCCAAGGAGTTCAACACCATCCCCCACACTGGAATTATAGATAAACTCACTAAACTAGGTATAAATCCCTATGTCTCAAGATGGGTTGCCAACTGGCTTACTGACAGAACCCACACTGTGAAAGTAAGAACCCACACTGTGAAAGTAGCAGTCTCCAAATCAGACTTCAGTGACAAGTGGAGTACCACAGGGTTCAGTCCTGGGTCCTCTCCTGTTTGTTATCTACTTCTCTGAAGTACAGACTAACACGGAAGGTCTTTGGTTAAGAAGTTTGCAGATGACTGCAAACTAGGAGCCATAATCGAAACTTCTAACGATGTGGACAATCCTACAAAAGGGCCTCACTGAGACAGATGCCTGGTGTCAAAGCCATGGCCTCAAGCTCGATGCCAAAAAGTGCATTGTCATCCCCTTTGGTAAAAACTCTGTACCCATGAACTACCACATAGGCGGTAGTCTACTTAACACTGAAAGTGTGATAAGAAACCTTGGGACACAGGTGGACAGTAGTCTCAACTTTGATAATCACATCACCACAGTGGTCAGAAAATCCTTCTATGTGGCACACCTCATCACAAAAGGTTTCTCATCCAGAAAAAAAAGAGGTCATTGTTCCCTTCTACTCATCACTCATTAGACCCATTATAGAGTACAACGACCCTTTTGGTATGTACCTCACAAGACATCTACAACAACTGGAAAGGCCGCAGAAATACCTCACAAAGAAGATTACTGGCTTCAAACAGATGCCCTACGCAGACCATCTCAAAAAACTCCAGCTTTACTCCGTCACATATCGCCTACTCAGAGGTGATCTCTGCCTAACATACAAAGCTATGTCAAACCCAGATCTGTTGGACATGCTCCACTTAAAGAAATCCCAATCCCTCCGAGCTACACCCTCTAGGGACCTAAACCTTGTCACCACAATAAACAGAACATACTGGAGGGATAGATTCCTGTCCCAGAGACTTCCCATACTCTGGAACAGACTACCTGTCTATGTCAAGCAGAGCTCCTCATTAGCACTCTTCAAGAAAAATCTTGATGATTAGATGGGTAATAGGAAATTCACCCCGGGGATCACTTCTGTGGCTCTGCTTGACAGGGGCACATAAAAGTAATTTTCTTGGGTGGCGAAAGCCAGGGTACCTTTTTGGCTAGGCTTGTATAGGCCCTAGGGCCAATAGCCTAGTACCTACCTATGAACCATTCCTTGAGGTCTCATCGTCTGTGCAGAATTTTTCTTAAAGGCATTCGGCATTTAAACCCCCCCTTTCAAAGACCCTATAGCACCACGGGTTTTGACCTTAGTCTTACAATGTAGTTCGACAGCCCTTTGAGGCAGCAGCTACTTGTGACCTCAGGTTTTTATCTTGGAAGACCCTCTTCCTAGTAGCTATCACAGCTGCTAGGAGAATATCAGAGTTGCATGTTTTGTGTGTGAATTATCCCTATATCATTTTTCACAAAGAAAGAGCATCACTCATAACCAATCCCACCTCAAAGTGGTATCGGAATCTAATGTCAACCAGTCCATAGACTTACCAGTCTTCTTCCCAAATTTTACAAACAAAGGAGAGTACTATTTACACTTGTTGGACGTCCACAGACAATTATGTTTTTACCTGGACAGAACGAAATCTTCTAGAAAATCAGACCAGCTAGTCTTATCATTTTCAGGACCCAGACTGGGAAAACCTGTATCAAAGGTCACCTTGTCAAAATGGCTGAGAGACTGCATTACCTTTATATATAACCCAAATAAACTCAAGATGTCAACTACAGCTAGAGCTCATTCTGCTAGATCTTTTTCCACTTTAGCAGGCTTCCATTCCAGGGATTCTATGGAAGACATATGTGCAACTGCAACTTGGGCTACTCCACATACCTTTATCACTTATTACGAATTAGACATGATCTCTAGGGGAAGAGCATACTTTGGCTCTATGGTGCTCAGGAATATCCTTCCTTAGGGCCGTCCAGGATCTAAAGTAGCTGGGGACTCTGTCCCATCAGTCAGGAATGAATGAAGATTGAAAACATCAGATTAAGAAGTTATATTTTTACCATAACGTTCCATTTGTGTTGTCGATCTTCATTCATTCTTGACATTCCACCCTCCTAACCCTTCCAAAAAACTCCTGGAGGTTCGGACCTAGTCCTGGGATATTATAGGATTATACCTTAGACAGGGCTTCTGTATTTTCTTAACTACTAGGCAAACTCGATCTGAGGTAATGGGAAGAGAGGCATTGTGGGTAGAGCCTTAGCTCGAGAGTTCTTGGCTGGCACGAACTATGTATAATGGCCAGGTGGGTTGCGAGAGGTCAGAATCGAACCCGTCAGTCAAGAATGAATGAAGATCGACAACACATATGGAACATTATGGTAAGAACATAACTTCTTATTCTTATTGTCCATTTCTATATGCGTGTTCCCCAGTGGACTCTAGCTGTTCCGTGGTCTATTCTGTATTACCCAGTGTCCTTCCCAATCGAACTCACTTGAGTATGCAAGAATCATCTTCATTGGTTACTCAGTTGTACAAAGTTTACTTAGGCTGTCCCTTTAGTCTGTCTCCTCCAGTAGCCACAATAACCATGGTTGCCTCCCAGTTGGGATGGGTGGCATTTCTTGGTATGGACAGTCCAAGGCACGTGGTCACCCCAAGAGACCAATTCATATGTCAGTGTTCTAGAGATAAGAGCTGTCCTACTAGTGTGGCAGGCTTTTCAAGATGTTCTCTGTCTGGGAATTATTACGATAAAAACCAACAACATGTCTGTGATCTGGTACATCAACAAACAGGAGGGAACCCAATCATACCCCCTTTGTCGAGAGGCAATGAGAGAGTGGCAATGGGCAATCTGCTCCAACTGCTTTCTTATGGCAGTGCACATACTGGGGAAATCCAACATACTAGTGGACAAACTCAGTAGGTCCATTTTGATACCTCACAGGTGGTCTCTGAATAAGTCAGTGGCAGAAAAGATTTTCTGTCTTTGGGGCCAACCTTGCTGCGATCTCTTTGCATCTCCCCACAACAAGTGCAGCAGGTTCTGTCTCTTTTATGTTTATCCCCTGTTACTTCTGATTCCAAAATTCTTTCAGAAAGCACTTCAAAGAGCATAGTTATCCTCATTGCCCCCTTTTGGCCTTGCCAAGTGTGGTTCCCCTTCCTTTGGCCTCATCTTCGATATCCTCCATGAACACTGGACCCAGTCCACACCTTCTCTCGCATCCCTCCAGGAAGAAGCATCCCAATATTACAGGCCTCAAACTAACTGCATGGTTTCTCCAATTCTGTTGATAGCTAGACAGCTCAGGCTTTCCTCCATAGTCCAACAAATACTTCTATGTTCCCAGAAAGCTTCTAGAAGGAAGATCTGCAGGAGTAAATGGAAAATATTTTTCAATTTGGGCTCATTAGAAGGAAATTAACCCTTTCAGTGCTCCTATACCTTTGGTTCTGGAATTTTTAGCATCTATTTTTCAGTAAAGGTGCAAGTTTTTCTGCAATCAAAGTATAATTAGCAACCATATCTAATTTTAACTCAGGAGAAGAAGCTTCCTCTTTAGCTTCTTTTAAACTGTGCAAGGCTTTTCTAAAAGGCACCTTCTTACTTGGACCTCCAGTGAAAGATCCGTTACCTCTTTGGGATTTAACAGATGTACTTCAAGGGTTGACCCAACAACCATATGGAGCATTAGCCAAATCTGATTTAAAATTCTTGCTTTGGAAAACAGCATTCCTAATAGCTGTTACATCTGCCAGGAGAATTTCTAAACTCTAGGCTTTATCTTCCAAATCTCCTTACATTGTTTTTCACATAGCCAGAGTTACTTTACAAACCAATCCATCAGTTTTACCAAAAGTAGTGTCTGAATCAGTTAGTAATTAAACAATTCATTTGCCTGTCTTCTTCCCTAATTTTTCAAATAAAGGAGAGTACATGCTACATCTTTTAGATACACGTAGACAACTACGTTTTTATCTACACAGGAAAAAAGATTTCAGGAAATCAGAACAGCTGTTTGCTTCTTTCTCACTGAACAGACTGGGATCACCAGTTTCTAAAGCTACCCTGGCCAAATGGATTACTGATTCCCTTTCTTTTGTATATACTGAACAAAGCCTCTCCCTATCAAAGCCTCCTAAAGCATATTCTACTAGGTCCATGGCAACTTCTTCTGCCTTCTGGCCTAGAACTTCCATTGATGACTTCTGTGAAGCAACTACGTAGTCTAATGCTCATACTTTGTTTCTCATTACGAGCTAGATCTGACCTCCAGAAGCAGAGCTGCTTTTGGTTCGGCAGTTCTCTGGAATATCTTTCCATGAGGGCCACCCAAAATTCACATAGCTGGGAACTCTGACCCATTCTTTGAGAAATAATGAAAAGGACATCAGATATTAAAGTTATGTATTCACCATAACGATGCATCTGTGTTGTCCATTTTCATTCTTCCTCAACCCCCCTTCATCTTCTGGAGTGATCTTGTGGATATTGTGGAACCTTTTGTTCCAGATTTGATTCCCAGATTGCTGTTCCTTCCTTCTTCCTGCTCTGTCTTAGGATCTATAAGGCAGCAAACTCGATCTGACCTATTGTTGGCTGACTGGCCTTATTAGAGGGAGGAGGTGAACAGTTGAATCCGAAGTCTAGTGCATGCGGCCAAGTCGGATCCAAGGTCAGATCCACTACCCATATTGAGGTAGAATGAAAATGGACAACACAGATGCATTGTTATACCGAGTACATTACTGTAATTTTTTCTCATATTGTATGTAAGTTTAATAAAAATGTGTTGTTTTTTTATCATTATTGTACACTCAAAACAATTCATCACCCTGTGTTATGTACGTATGTATGTGTATTATTTTCTGTCTGTATCTTGTGGAGATTTTCTCCATAGGTCTTTACTGAGGAAGAGGTTTTGCATCCAGGTGGTCTTTCCCGGTCAGCAAAGTTAACTATAAATAAATAAAGTAAAATAAAATAAATTTGAGAAATTATAAATAGTATAGATTTTGCTAGAATATGATGAATTTCTTTTGCTGCTAATTACTAAACTAAATATATATTTTTTTCCTAATTGGTGACTGCATTACTTTCATTTTGTGGTTGCACTTACTGATGTTCTTCGTGTTTCACTGATGCAGTCATTACATTTGGGTAATCTGCTGGCAGGTTGCCCTCAGTCAGCCTGAATTCCAAAGTCTTGGGTCCTGCGTCGGTTGCTGTCTTCTCTTCCATGACGTCAGGTCGTTAGCAGTATAAACCATGCAGCCGACGCCATTTTCTTTAGTCTTTCTTGCCACGCAGTGCCCATAGCAGAAGCATTTCGCAAGTGTCGGTCTGCCAACTACTGAAATATTCGAGTTTGAGTTTCAGAACTGAAGTCTTCACTAAAGCTAAGTACCCCGTTGGGGAAACTTTTTTCTTGCTTTTTACCGATGTCAGAAAAAGTTAATAATTGCATTACTTGTGGGAAGCAAATACCTCATAAGGATTTCCATTTATACTGTATTCCTTACCTAGGCCCTGATCACAATGTGCCTGGATGTCGGTTTTGTGCTAGATTTAACCAACGCACTATTAAGCGTCGGTATATTTTTGCATCAAAGTATTTTGGAAACAGATTTAACTACCCAGAAATGTTGTCGGATAGCAATCCGATTACTGGAGTACATAAAAAACACAAAGAAAAGGACAGAGAAAGGCAGTCAAGATCCAAAACCGATGACGAAGCTTCTCCTAAGCCAGTCGCCGGTTCGCTGGTACTCAGTGAGGCTCTTTCGCAGCCCCTGATACCCGCTACCTTCGAGTCGCAGGCCTCTACCGACACCCATGTGGAGTCCGGCATGCCACAAGATACTCAAGGTATTGGACCGACGGATGTATCTCCCTCAGATGGGTCCGGAGCCGCTGAGCAGGTACCGGCTTCTGAGGGTGTATTCAGACCTCAACATTTGTACATCAAACCGACTACAGCTGCAAAACCAAAGACAAAGGCAACTTCTAAAACTAAAAAACTGACGCATGAGCCACGTGCACAGGCCTCTATGCCTAAAAAACAGATGATCAAAATGGCTGAAGACCTTATTACCTTGATCAAGTGTACCCATCCCCCTCTAGATAAGAGGCCTAGGCAAGACACTGATTATGAATCTTCAGATCAGGTTTCTATTTCTTCTGATTCCTCTTCTGATCAGGAATTATCTATACCTCCCTATGAGGATTCTGATGCTGAGGAGTCTATTCCATCTGCATCTCCTCCAGAGGATTATTCATTTGGAGAAACCTTGCATACTTTGAGGGAGCATTTTCACTGGGAGAGTCAAGACTTCTCAGAATCAAAAAAGAGGCTCAGGGATTTCCTTCTTCTCCCTCAGCACAAGCCTTTAGCCATTCCCCCTGTTTTAGACATTGTGGATGATGTGTTTTCAGAGTCAAGCTTGACCCCTGACTCCTTACCTCCGGCTCCCAGTAAGCCTGTCAGATATTACAGGGTCCCTGACTCACATACATTTTTATTTAGAAATCCTGCTGCTGATCCTGAAACTGTTTCACAGGGTCCAAAGGGAGTTAAGGCCTCAACAGCAAAAAATCCTACCCCCTCTGACAGAGATTCAAGGGCACTAGACAGATGGGGAAAAAAGGTTTATACATCTGCAACCTTGGCAGTCAGGGCCTTAAACTGTCAATTTCATATGCTTAAGTACCAACAACATGTTATGGGATTGCTGAAACAGAAAACAATGTGGATTTCAGAATGTGCAGAAAATAAAGAATTGCAGGAATTATTGCATGCAGCTGAACAAGTTGGAAAGCATACTTTGCAATGTGGTTTTGATTCCTTAGAGGCCTCCTGCAGGGCCACAGTTACTGGATCTGTGATTAGGAGGCATGCCTGGTTAAAGGAACAAAATTTGCCTGATCATGTTAAAGCTAAATTGCTAGATGCACCTTTCCAGCATGATTCTCTGTTTGGTATTAAGGCAGAAGAGGTTTTAAAGAAAATGGAAGACAAAGCCAAGTCTATGCAAACTGTTAAAGACTTCTTACAAGTGCAGCCACCAAGATTCAGTAGACACTGGCCTACAAAAAATTGGTCCTTTCCTGTGTCAGACAGAGCTCAAAGGGGCAAATCCAGACGCCCAAAGGGTTCCAGATACCAGGCGCAAGATTCATACAGGTCAAAGCAATGGGGTTCATCTACCTCCAAATCAGGGGGAGATAAAGCGCAAACCTACAGAAAACAGTCCCAATGACTTCCCTCTGCCTGCACCAAGCACTTATCTTTTGACAGCACCCTTAGGGGGAAAATTAGCACGTTTTGCTCAAAATTGGCAGTTAGTAACCCAGGACAAGTGGGTACTAAACATAGTATCACAGGTATACAGATTCCATTTCCACACTCTGCCAATGGCAAACGGTTGGCCAGATCTGCCCAAAAATCAATGGGCAGAGGCACAGAAACAGGTTACATCCCTCATAGATATGGGGGCCATTCAACCACTACCAGAACAGGAAAAAGGACAAGATTTTTACTCAAGACTGTTCTTGGTACCCAGAAAGGACAAGGCCTGGCGGCCAATACTGGATTTATCAATTTTGAACACATACCTGGACATTCCAAAATTCAAAATGCTGACTTTGCAGCAGCTTCTGCCCATGCTGGGCAAGAATGCTTGGCTGGTGACATTAGATCTAAAAGAGGCATACCTGCATGTCCCAGTAAGACAATCGTGCAGAAGATACCTCAGATTCAAGGCTGGCTTAATGCATTACCAATTCTCTGCACTGCCCTTTGGCTTATCTACTGCACCCAGGGTCTTTACAAAGTGCCTGGCACCAGTAATTGCATTTTGCAGACAAAGAAGTATACAGATATATCCTTACCTGGACAACTGTCTCATTCAAGCAGAGAACAAGGACACTCTTCTTCGACACCTGGCGTTTGTGAAAAGGTTTCTAACATGCCTAGGGTACACAGTAAACGAAAATAAATCACAACTGGTACTCTCTCAAAAGATAACATTCCTGGGTGCAGGCTTGAATACAACTGCCCAGATGGCTTACCTTACACCAGACAAACAAAGGCAACTGACTACTTACTTCAAACTGATGGCAAGAAAAACCCAGTCTTCTGCAAGACAAATTCTGCAGGCTCTGGGCTTCATGGCATCCTGCATCCTACTAATTCCATATGCAGGACTGCATATGAGGAAACTTCAGTGGTACCTAAAAAGTTTATGGAGTCAACATTCACACAGTCTGGAAACAATGATTCCTCTCATTCCCGGCCTGCAACAGGAGTTTCTATGGTGGGCAAAGGCCCATCACCAAAACATGGGATGGCCCTTCACTCTACCCCCTGCCAGGCAAACCTTAACAACAGATGCATCAGATTATGCCTGGGGGACCCACATGGCAGGAAGATGCATTCAGGGCATATGGGCACCAAAACAAATGCATCTACATATCAACCAGAAAGAGATGCTAGCTGTTCAAAATGCCCTAACAGCCTTCAAGGACTTACTTCATCCAGGACAACTACTGATAAAGACGGACAACACCACAGTCATGTGGTATATAAACAAGCAAGGGGGCACATACTCATACCCCCTTTGCAGATTAGCCATGGCACTGTGGAATACAGCTTTGACCTACCAAATACATCTACAAGATCAATTCCTGCCAGGAAAATAAAATACTCTGGCAGACGATTTAAGTAGAAACCTTATGGATCCTCATGAGTGGAAACTAAATCCACAAGTCTTCAGCATGATAACAGAGAAATGGGGGAGCCCAGACATAGATCTATTTGCCTCTCCTCAAAATTATCAATTGAAAAGATTCTGCACAAGGACTTATCACAGACTAGCATGGAAAGTGGACGCCCTATCCTTCAGTTGGAAAAACCTATTGGTTTACTTTACACCTTTCCTCCTCTGCCTCTTCTACCCAAGGTCTTCCTAAAAGTCAGACAAGAGAAGCCAAAGATGATATTAATTGCCCCGGACTGGCGCCGCCAGTACTGGTACCCAATCCTAAGGAACTTGTCTCAATACCCAGCATGGACCTTGCCTCAAAGACCATAACTAGTGTCCCAGCAAAACAATCATGTCCTGCACAATCAACTACAGACTCTAAACCTGGCAGCATGGCTAATCATGTAATCATACAAACATCACCTCTCAGTAAAGCTGTGATGGATATCATTTTGGAAGCCAGAAGGCCTAGTACTAGAAAATCTTATGCTGGCAAGTGGAAGAGATTCTGTGCTTGGAATCAAGCACAAAGAACTGATACAGCAGAACCAAATATTCCTCAGATATTACAATACTTAACTGAGATGCTTGACAAAGGCCTATCTTTCTCATCAATCAAAATCCATGCCATTGCCATTTTGGCTCATTACAACACAGAGCCACCAATCTTTTCTCATCCTTTACTAAAGCAGTATCTTTGAGGTGCCACAAATTTCAGCCCCCCTAGAATATCACCATTACCTGCACGGGACCTCAATTATGTGTTGGAAAAGCTCACCCTGCCTCCATTTGAAACAGCTGCTACCGCTGATATAAAGTTCTTATCATGGAACACAGCTGTACTGCTAGCAATTACTTCAGCAAGAAGAGTTTCAGAGCTACAGGCCCTCATGGCTGTAGAGCCTTTTATCATATTTTACCCAAACAGGGTGTCTCTGAGGACAAATCGTACTTTTATGCCTAAGGTGGTTTCCAGTGTGGCTCTTAACCAAACAATTCATCTGCCAACTTTTTATCCAAATCCGCAGAACAAAGGGGAGAGAATTCTGCATTCCTTGGACATACACCGACAATTAAGATTCTACTTGAGCAGGACTAAAGCTCTAACAAAAACTGAGCAATTACTAGTGTCATATGCTGCAGGATCAGAAGGAAAGGCTATTTCAAAGCAGACAATTTCAAAGTGGATAAGCTACTGCATCCATTTCTGCTACTTACACCATGGTAAACCTGTGACCAAGGGCATTAGGTTGCATTCCACCAGAGCTGCAGCTACTTCAGCAGCCTTTCTCAGAGGAGTACCAACCAAAGACATTCTAGAGGCTGCTGCTTGGAGTTCTGTTCACACCTTTAGAAAGCATTACCATTTGCCTCTCTACTCTAAGTCCAGGGCAGGCTTTGCCACTGCAGTGCTGCAGGGCCTTATAGCCGCACCTAGTGCTGTTTAGCTCCAGCCTCCCAACCATAGCTTTGGGATTCTACCCAAATGTAATGACTGCAACAGTGAAACACGAAGAACATAGTACAGTTGTGTACACTTACCATAAATGTAGATGTTCGAGTGTATTCACTGTTGCAGTCCAGGTTACCCTCCCGCCATCCCCCTGTCATTCTGAAGTTTATCTTTCTTTCACTATCTTCCACAACCTATGTGGTGTATTTGCTTGTAGATGAAGGTAAAGTTTATATTGATGCATGTATTTATATATATATATATATATATATATATATATATATATATATATATATATATAAAAATATTGCTACCTTTTTGGGGGCACCTGACATCGGGGGCAAGAAAAACTAAAGAAAATGGCGTTGGCTGCATGTTTTATACCCCTGACAACCTGACGTCATGGAAGAGAAGACAGCAACCGACGCAGGACCCAAGACTTTGGAATTCAGGCCGACTGAGGGCAACCTGCCAGCAGATTACCCAAATGTAGTGACTGCAACAGTGAATACACTCGAACATCTACATTTATGGTAAGTGTACACAACTGTACTTTATCACTGTTGGTTCACAGAGGTGCGCTGTTGTTTTTGTTAATGCTTTGAGTGGCAGTATGTTGTGTGGGTAAACTGTTGTTGTTTAGAAGGAAAGGGAGGAAGTTAGTGAATGGTATGGATCTGTTTGAAAATTAGCTGTGAGTATGAAGTTAAGAATGAACACTAGTTGCTCTTGGGAAAAGTGAAATTTGGTTTATTGTTTCAGTTCTTCAGTTTGTAAAGTGAACTGTTTTTATTTATTTATTTATGCATGTATGTATATATTTATGTATGTAGAAAATGTAGTACAAAACTCTAGGACAGGATATGTGGTGCGGTTTGCAAAGGAACAATGGCTTATTCTTGAAACTATTTGGAAGGTGATAGAGGATAATGGGCGACTTCAACTACCCCACCATTAACTGGGAAAACTACTCGTGTACCAACTCTTTAGCTCAGCATTTTCTGGAATTCATAAACTCCAGTGCCCTATATCAACTTATCCACACCCCCACCAGGGGCAACAATATCCTAGACCTAGTCATTACCAACACGAGTAACCAGTGTTCCACACCTGAAGTCAACTCCTCATTGGTATGATCCGACCATAAGCTTATCCCCCTTGATATCCACATCCCGCCCCCACCCCCATTAAGAAACCCACAGTAAAAAAATTCTCCAAAGCCAACTTCATGCTTCTTAAGACAGGAGTGGTGAACTTCTGAGTGAATGAGTGACCGGTGTTCCACAACTGAAGTCAACTCCTTGTTGGTCCGATACGACCATAAGCTTATCACCCTTGATATCCACTTCCCGCCCCCACCCCCCATTAAGGAAACCACAGTAAAAAATTTCTCCAAAGCCAACTTCATGCTTCTTAAGATAGAAGTGGTGAACTTCATGACACCCATGCAGATGGACAATACAGTTACAACTGCTGAATCCTACACAAATGCACTCTATAAGCACTTACACGGGTGCATGGATCGTGCTATCCTAAACAGGACCAAGACGCTATCCTCCAAAAAAGGAAGCCAATCTGGTGGTCCCTGCCATAAACAAACTGTACAACATAAGGAAGAAACTGTTGCAAAAGAGAGTAAAATCTCATGAGTGGAGGAGCTCCCTGGTCAGACTCAGTAAGAAGCTGAGATCCCTTATAAGATCCTCCAAAGCTAGCTACGAAAACAAAATTGTCACTAAATCCAAGGACAGCCACAAAGCATTCTATAGCTATGTCAAGAATCTAGATGGCAACACCCAGATTTGCTCTGAGTTACAGCACAAAGGAATGAAAATTACAGAACCAAGTGACATTGCCAACATCCTGGCAGATAGGTTCAGTGCTAACTTTACCCCCCTCTCACCCCCTAAAGGGCCCATATGTATACAGGAAGAATCCAGAGTCCCTGTAATCACAACTATGCAGGTAAAAGCTGCACTCTATAAAGCCAAAACAACAGCATCCATGGGACCAGACAACATCCCAGGATGCATTTTACATGAACTTCAGAACGAACTGGATCCCCACTTAAGCACCATGTTCAATAATAGCCTCGCATCAGGCTTTGTGCCCACTGAATGGTGCACAGCAACAGTTATCCCACTCAACAAAGGGGGAGCCACCACTGATCCCGGGAACTATCGACCTATTAGCCTGACGAGCCTGGTCTGCAAAGCCATGGAACGTATCATCATGGAACTCATAAATAAAGACATTGGTAACCTCCAAACTCTGGATCCCACCCAGCTCGGGTTTGTGAAAGGCAGATCATGCCTCCTGAACCTGATCGACTTCTTTGCGGCAGTCACCAAAGCCGTGGATGAGGGTAAGGTGGTTCACACAGCCTGTCTTGACCTCACCAAGGCTTTCAACACCATCCCCCATTCTGGAATTATAGCTAAACTCACTAAACTAGGTATAAATCCCTACGTCACAAGATGGGTTGCCAACTGGCTCACTGACAGAACCCACACTGTAAAGGTTGCAGACTCCAAATCTGACCTCAAAGCAGTGACAAGTGGAGTACCACAGGGTTCCATCCTGGGATCTCTCCTGTTTGGTATTTACTTCTCTGAAGTACAGGATAACACATAAGACCTCTGGCTAACGAAGTTCGCAGATGACTGCAAACTAGGAGCCATAGTCAAGTCCCCAAATGATGTGGACATCTTACAGAAGGGCCTCACTGAGACAGATGCCTGGTGTCAGAGCCATGGCCTCAAGCTCAGTGCCAAAAAGTGCAGTGTCATCTCCTTTGGTAAAAACTCTGCACCCATGAACTACCACATAGGCAGCAATCTACTTAACACTGAATGTGTGATAAGAGACCTTGGGACCCAGGTGGACAGTAGTCTCTCCTTTGATAGTCACATCGCTACAGTAGTCATCAAGTCCTTCTATGTGGCACACTTCATCATAAAAGGGTTCTCATCCAGGAAAAAAGAGGTCATTGTTCCCCTCTACTCGACACTCATTAGACCCATTATAGAGTACAATGCCCCTTTTGGAATGTACCTCACAAGACATCTGCAGCAGCTGGAAAGACCACAGAAGTACCTCACAAAGAGGATTACTGGCCTCAAACAAATGCCCTACACTGACCACCTCAAAAAACTCCAGCTTTACTCCGTAGCATATCGCCTACTTCGAGGTGATCTCTGCCTAACATATAAAGCTATGTCAAACCCGGAGCTGTTGGACATGCTACACCTAAAGAAATCCTGATTCCTCCAAGCTACACACTCTAGGGACCTTAACCTTGTCACCACAATAAACAGGACATGCTGGAGGGATAGATTCCTGTCCCAGAGACTTCCTGTACTCTGGAACAAACTACTCATCTATGTCAAGCAAAGTTCTTCATTAGTACTCTTCAAGAAAAATCTTGATGAGTGGATGGGAAATAGGAAATACACCCCGGGGATCACTTCTGTGTCTCTGCTCAACAGTGGCACAGGAAAATAACTTTCTTGGGTGGCGTAAGCCATGGAACCTTGCTGGCTAGGCTTATGTAGGCCCTTGGGCCGATAGCCTAGTACAAACCTATGAACCTATGAAATGGGAGTAGATCACAGAGACACTGTGTTGTGCACATTTTAGTAATGTACGAAGTAAGCAACAATATTGTGTTGAAGTTTTTGTGTGTGTGTGTAAACCCAGTGTGGGATATTCCACAATGTTCTTGACAGTTTAGAAGTATGCACAGTACAACTAACATTGTAACTTGGCTTAGACGCCTGTAATGAGTAACTATTTCCACAGAAACAAAACACATTGTCCATAACATTTTTAAAAATAAACTGCAACAGGCATAAGGCTGCCAGCAGTACAGCACATAGATAAAACCTGTTTCACCATTGTACAAACATAACTTTAACTCCTTGAAACATAGTACCATTTAAAATAGTAAAACACACAGTGCAATAAAGATTAGATTACAAAACTGAATGTGAATCCATTTACATAGTTTTATCCTGCCACAAATAAAGCCCAGGGAAAAATAAGAGCTAGCACTGTTAACCTAACATGACATCATGCTTTGGAGGGTGCAGTTTCAGAAAAATGTTTCAGAATGACAACAGAAGCTCTGTCTTAACAGTTTCAGCTAGGAAATAAATAATTCCACTAAAGAAAACACACATAACAGTTGTTGCCACTGTTATAAGTATACTGCTATAGCAACATATGCTAAACAAAAGCAGAGCCCTTAAAAACCTGTAACAAATCACTTTAGAAATGTCAGGTTGAGTTACATTCAACTAGTATGTTTCATAAATGCCCGTTTGCTACCTGGAAATAACATGAGTAGCCTGCAAGTACTCACAGAAGTTTAAACTCGAAATAGTGAAAATTTGTCCTTATTAACATATTTTACAAATGACACAAAATATCACGATTGTTGCACATAAACATAATTAGAACACAAGATCTGCATTAACTAGTAATGCTTATTATACATATATAATTCCACCAAGAAAGTTTTCCCAACACTAGAAATGATCATTTCACATTCTGCTAACTTGTATTTCTGTTGTCATCTGATGTCTGTATATTGTAATTATTCACCAATGGAGCAAATATCCAGGAGAATGTATATGGTGAGTTATTGTTCTTTGTTATGGTTTTCCATTAGTTGCTGCAAGATGTTGAAACACAGAATATTGAACCAGTTTTTCACTGAAATGCTGATATTTCTTAAGAATGGGTGTTTGCCCTTTCCCCAGTGTGAAACGATCTTTGAGTTGGTATATATAATATGTAGGGATATGGGATTGCAGCGGGCCTGCACTGTTACAGAAAAAAAGGGTTTTTTTTTAATTTTACAGGTATTTGGGTGAAAAGCTGGCTCATTATTGTGTTTCAGTATTTATTTTTTGTTTTATTTATTTATTTATTGACCGGGAAGATCCAACTAGGACAAAGCCTATTTTCAGCAGAGGTCCGGGGAGAAATGTTCCAGACACATGTCTTTGGAATGTGGGAGGAAACTGGAGTACCTGGAGGAAACCCATGTGAATGCAGGGAGGACATGCAGATTCCGCACAGAAGGCACCCCAGCTGAGAATCAAACCAGAGAACCTCTTGCTGTGAGACGACAACGTTAACTGTTGCACCACTACTACATCCAAAATATCCTGACATTCAGTGTTATGGCAGTTCGATATTTCAACACAGAAATGCTAACAATTTTCAACATTATAGGAGAAGAGGTTAACATGTTATTTGATCACTTTATTAAGACAGACAGCGTTTTGATGTATATGAATTCAGGTGAACACTGTTGATTAATGTTTATTATGCTAATGTATGTAGTTTATGTAATAAGATCATGGAACTAGCTATAGTGGCACATCTCTCCCAGTATTCTATCATTGCTATCACTGAGGTATGACAGAGTATACAGATTTAGTTGGTTTTAAAAAAATTGAATGTTTGAGAACAGATACATTTGGGGGAGGAGTCATGATATTCATGCATAACTCAGTCTTTGCAAAATTATTATGGACCTACCCAGAAATGGAGTCTCTTGCTGTTGTGCTGCTTGTCTGTTTTAATGTAGAGAGTTTAAATGCATTAAGCAGTTATCTTAGCCCTTAAAGAGTAGGGAAAAATTAATTTCTTTTGTAGAGTTTGCAAAAAACAAATAGAGTTTGAGTAATGTGATGATTTCAGCCTCTGTTATTTTTATCATTGAATAATTTGTGGTGGAGTAGCTACAGATCTCTGTCCCTGCATTTTCACTGCAAGATCATTCTATCTCTTTTGGTATAGTTTCTAGCACTGAAAGAGAAAGAGATGCCTCCTCTCCCTCAAGAAGTCATCCACTTTAGATATCAGAGAAGAAGAGGATCTTGCCTAATCTTTGCATTTGTATTCCTCACTTGAATATGAAACAGGAGATGAATTCTTGATCTGAAGTAGTTTACTTCATTTGATCTTCAACCTGTGGGTCCTCGGATCCATATCGAATCCGACATGGCTGCATTTTCCAGCTACGACTCTGAGCTCCATGCTCCTCCCCCTACCCATAATGCCCCCAGTCTCCCTTCTCCCTTCAGATCTCGTTTGCCGCCATAGCGTTAGCAATGTGGTCCGAGCTCCAGAGTTTGTTGTTGGGTAGACGGTCTAAATATTTTTGAATTTCTTCCTTTTGAACCTTTCCTGCACCTTCTTGGGTTTCTTCATAGCTAATCCTCCCTGTCGTAAGCTTTTCTCTACCTTCGTCTTTTCTTTAGAGTGTGTGTGTGTGTGTGTGTGTGTGTGTGTGTGTGTGTGTGTGTGTGTGTGTGTGTGTGTGTGTGTGTGTGTGTGTGTGTGTGTGTGTGTGTGTGTGTGTGTGTGTGTGTTGACTTAGAGCCTGTGTTTTGGCATGGCGGATGCCCCAAAACTTTTATTAAAGAGATGCACAGTGTGGCCATAAGCTTTCCCCCGGCGGATGGCCACACTCTGTGTGTGGTTTGTTTGGTGGTGTCTCACCTCCAATCCCCCTGTCCTGTTTGCGTGAGGCTTAACCCCAGAGCTCTTAAGGACAAGCGGGACAAACTAATTGTGAATGTCCTTTTGCCCTCCACAGCCGGGATAGATGTCCCTCCTCCGGCCAAATCAGCAGCGGCTGCTGCTTCTTCTTCCCCTTCCTTAGCCTCAGGGACTCACCCTCCTGCCAAGAGGCCTGGAGAGGGGGATAAGGTCAAGAAAGACCGGCCTCGTAAGCATTCTCCTGACCGCTTGTCTGAGGCTGGTCCTACGCTGAAGACCAAGCCCGTTTCCGGCCTGCTTCACCTTGGCTTCGATCCCCAAGGTTTTCCCCCGAGCTTGAAGTCCCGATCAGCTGGTTGCCCCATAGGCCTTCCCCTCACCAGCTATCCCGGCCCTCTTTGGCGGTGTCCTGCACCACCCGGAGCCTTTCCGAAGTGGAGATGGACAAGATGATGCGGAGATTTATCTGCACTCATTCAGATGGGGGTCTTGCTAGGGCCTTCACCCACCAGAGCAGGCACATTCCAACCAGTTTTCAGACCTATTACTCCTTCTCCGATCTGACCCGGGGTTTTGGAGCTGTTGGATCCAAGGACGGTCAGAGTCAAGGGGTCGGCGCTGATGGTACCCTGTACCTCGATGCCGGCTAGTGCCCTGGGGGTCGGATGCGAGGGGGTGCTCTCTGCTCTGGGCTTGTTGGAGAGGAGCATTCCCCTCGACATCTCGGCTCCTGGAGGCTCGGCTCCGACTCCGTGGTTGGATTAGAGGGGTATGGTCTCTTCCAGTTCAGCCCAGGAGGTCCATTCTCTCTCTGCATTCGACGTGATAAAGAGGGTTCTTGCAAGGTTGAGGCCTCTGACTATCTCGTCTTCGGACTCCACCCAGACCCCCCCAGGCCTTGACTGCAGGTCTGTCCATCTTGCCCTCTCATGGACAGCCTGCAGCCGTATTGCCCCAGGATGTTCCAGTCCTGAAACAACCAACCTGCGAGGTCTCCCCAGAGAGTCCCCCTGAGGAGCTCCCCTGCAAGTACACGTGCAAAAGGAGGCACTTGGACTCTCCTCCAGAGTCCCTCACAGAGGACACAGACTTGGATGAAGGGGAGGGTTCCCCAAGATCACTGCCAAGGATGTCTCATTTGGAGACATAATGGAGATCCTCTGCCAAAGGGGGGGTGGTCTGCCCCCAAACCAGCCTCCAATGAGTTTGTGTTACTGGAGGCATTTGGCTTGGGACCATCTACCTCTTGGGTGTCCCCTCCTTCTGATCCACTCATGGATCTAATAGCATCTAGGGCATGGAAGGAGCCGGACATTGTAGAGCCCATACCCAAACACCCGGAGTAGGTGTTGAGTCCCCCTGTGGATAGACTTCATTGGCATAAGGGGTCCCCTGTAGATGTGATGATGGTGGCGGCTGCCACCAAGAAGGAACTCACCCAGGAAAGTTCCAACGTGCATCCTCCTGACTGAGAGTCGAGGACGCTGGACCATTTTGGGAGGTGGGTCTATGCTTCAGCGACCTTCTGTGTGAGGGCACTGAACTATATGGCACATGTTATTCAACTCCAGAGAGACCTGGTTAAGGAAGTCGTGGAGTCGACCCCGGGGTCCATGTCGATGGAGGACAGGAAGAAGTTTGATGCACGAATGGCCAACCTCAAGTCTGTTGCCAACACATCCATGCATTTGCTCTCCCATGCCATGGAGGGAGCTGGACGGGTGGTGGGGTCAGGCATTGCCATTTGGCACCACACCTGACTCTGCTTATGCCAGTTCTCGGATCCCTTCAAGGCGTCTTTCGCCAACGCCCCTTATGATAGTTCTTCAATCTTTGGGAAGACAGTCAGAGAGACTCTAGTCCAGAGCGAGAATGATGGGAAGACACTGTCTGTCGTTGGAGTCTGCTTCTCTCCACCTCAAAGGTCCTTTTTCAGGAACCAGCGAGGTCAAAAGAAGATGTAGTTCCGCAAATCTCAGGCATTTTCCTGGGACACTCAGGACTCACCTTCCCCCAGAGGCAGAGGGGGGATACGATAGACGCCGCCCTAGAGACAGAGGGGGTCCTAGGAATTCGAGGTCCTGAGAATCGTTCTCTGACAGACCTGGACAGCAACTCTGAGGGGTTGCCTGGCTGTCCATCTCTGGAGGCAGTTGGGGATCATCTGTTGCCTTACCCACTAGCATGGGAGTCCATCACAACAGATCAGTGGATGTTGCAAGTCGTATCCAGAGGCTATTTTGTCCCTTTCAAGGACTCACCCCCTCCCAACAAAATCCTCCAGGACATCCCACCCATGCAGCAGGAGGAAGCAGCAGTGCAGATACAATCACTTGTAAAAAAACAAGTCATCCAACCAGTCCCCCAAGACCAAAGATCTGGGGTGCACTCCAGGTTCTTTTTAGTGCCAAAAAAGATGGGGGACCTTAGACCAATCTTGGATCTGTCCCAGATGAACCTGTCAGTAACCAAGACAAAATTCCAGATGGTCACGATCCAATCCAACCTGCCCTTTCTGCAGGAAAAAGACTGGATGTGCTCGATAGATCTCCAGGATGCGTACTGTCACATCAAAATGCACAAGCGCTCCTGGAGGTTCCTCCACTTCCGGCTGGGAGCCAATCATTACCAATTTTGAGCCCTCCCTTCAGTCTCACCACAGCCCCCCGGGTGTTCACCAGGGTTATGGCAGTGGTAGAGGCCCACCTGAGGTTCAGGGCATTCAGGTCTTTCCTTACCTGGACGATTGGCTCTTTACCGCCCCTTCAGAGCATCTACTATGTCAAGCCTTCCTTCTGTTAGCTGACATGCTGGGCATTACTATCAGTCGGAGCAAGTCAGCTCTTCACCCGGTCCAGGTTTTAGAGTTCATTGGGGCACGGCTGGACACAATACAGTCAAAGGTGTTCCTCACCTCAGACAGGTTACGCACCTTGAGGATTCACGTGTTACATATTCTACAGACCCACTCACCCACAGCCGAAACAGTCTTAAGAGCTTTAGGTTCTATGGCAGCCACAATAAATCTTCTTCCCATGGCATGCCTCCACATGAGGGTTCTACAGTGGACTTTAGCAGTACAGTGGTCTCTGTTAGACCTCCCTTTGTCCTTTCCAGTGAGGATTTTGAAGGCATGCAAACGCTCCCTTTGGTGGTGGATTCAGTCCCCGGATCTCCACGAAGGATATCCCTTTCAACCTCCTCCACCCCAAGCCACAGTGACCATGGACGCCTCCCTACTCGAGTGGGGGGGGGGCATTGCTCGGGAAGGACGGTCCAAGGCACGTGGTCCCCTCACGAGACCTATTTGCACATCAGCGTCCTACAGATGAGAGCGGTTCTTCTTGGGTTGCAAGCCCTACATACTCATCTTCCTCTGAGAATGATTGCAATTCAGACAGACAACATGTCAGTAGTCTGGTATATCAACAAGCAGGGGGGAACCAGATCTTACCCCATTATGCTGGGAGGCCATGAGAGTGTGGGAATGGGCTATCTCCACCGTCCATTTTCTGGTGGCAACGCACATCCCAGGACGGTCCAACATGTTAGCAGACAGGGTCGGCAGATCCATCCTGATGCCCTACGGGTGGTCTCTAAAACCTTCAGTAGTGGAACAGATCTTCCTAAAGTGGGGTCGCCCTTGCTGCGATCTCTTCGCATCTCCCTCCAATGCATAATGCAGCAAGTTCTTCACTCTGAACCCCTCCACCCAGGGGGAATTCCCCCCGAGATGCTCTGATTCATGCTTGGCCTACCGGGCTCCTTTATGCATATACTCCTCTTCCCCTCATGTCACTGTTTCTGCAGAAAACTCGAAGGCTGGGGAGCACTGTGATCCTCATCGCCCCATTCAGGCCTCAGCAGGTTTGGTTTCCCTTACTCCAGTTTCATCTAGTTGTCCCTTCATGGACTTTGGATCCGGTCCCGGATCTGCTGTCACATCCCTCGGGGATCCCTTATCCAGACCGGGAGAGTCTGAAGCTCACTGCTTGGCTGCTCCGGTTCCCATGATTCTTAGGACTCCTTGTTTGTTTTGTCTTCTCCAGTTAAATCCATTCTGGGGGCAGCTCATAAGTCGTCCACTAGGAAAATCTATCGCAGTAAATGGAAACGTTTTTTGATGTGGGCCGTTCAGAGGTCTTTGGATCTTTTCACTGCACCACTTCCAGCAGTTCTAGAATTTTTAGCTAGCATTTTTCATCAAGGTGCTAGTTCTTCTACGGTGAATGTCCAACTAGCCGCAATTTCTAATTTTCATGCTGGGGTGGATATGTTTTCTTTAGTTTCGTCGAAAATCTGTAAGACCTTTCTCAAAGGTGTCTTTCTTCTCAGACCTCCGGTCAAGGATTCCGTTACTCCGTGGGACCTCACTTTTGTTGTTGCAGGCGTTGGTTTCCCTTCCCTTTGAACCTGCAGCCTCTGTGGATCTGCAATTTTTGACCTGGAAAACTGCTTTTCTGGTTGCCATTACATCCGCTAGAAGGGTGTCTGAACTCCAAGCTCTTTCTATCAAAGTCCCTTATATGATCTTCCACAAAGATAAGAGTCTCGCTATGTATTAATCCATCTTTTCTTCCTAAGGTAGGCTCGGCGGCTAATATCAATCAGACTATCAATTTGCCAGTATTTTTTCCGAACTGTCAGAACAAAGGGGAACACAAATTACATTGTTTAGATGTTCATAGGCAGTTGAGATTTTATTTACACAGGAGTAAATCTTTACGCAAGTCTGATCAACTTTTTATGTCCTATGCCAAGCCCTTTTTAGGCAAACTTGTTTCAAAAGTGACTATTGCTCGCTGGATTTCTCTATGCATTGCCCGGGCTTATTCGGATAGAGGTTTGTCTCTTTCAGGAAAAGTGAAGGCTCATTTGACCTGATCCATGGCTACGTCTGCAGCCTTTTGGTGTAGGGTCTTCTTGGATGATATTTGTTCAGCTGTCACTTGGGCCTCATCTCACACATTTATTTCTCATTATAAGCTGGATTTGGTTTCTAGAAGTAGAGAATCCTTTGGCCCTACGGTGCTTCGGGATATCCTTCCATGATGACCTCCCAAGAATTAGGTAGCTGGGGACTCTATCCCACAGGTTGAAGATCAAATGAATGAACTATTTTAGATAAAGAAGTTATGTACTCACCATAACGTTCCATCTGAATAGTTCTACTTCATTTGTCTTCAACCATTCCCCCCCTCCTTCCCCCTGACCTTATCCTTCGGGATACTATACATCCCTTGTTCTGGTCCCTTTCTTTCAGGATATTTGCTTATGCTGGGAGTTAAGGGATCTGGTAGTAAGTTTTCTTGGAGGATACGTCCTTGTGTGGTCGGGTAGTGGTTATATGTTGGGCAGCAAACTCGATCTGAAGGGAGACTGGGGTCATTATGGGTAGGGGGAGGAGCCTGGAGCTTGGAGCCGTAGCTGGAAAATGCAGCCGTGTTGGATCCGATAGGGATCTGAAGACCCACAGGTTAATAACAAATGAAGTAGAACTACTCAGATGGAACATTATGGTGAGTACATAACTTCTTATTTTCATGTTATTCCCCCACACAACATCTCCTTTAAATGAACTTTGAGTTTAATACTGAAGCATTTTACGTAAAGAGCCAAAGAGCACTTGGACTCCTACAGAAGATATCTTGATTTACTGTCTCTGCGATCCCAAGTCAACAGTCATCTCTTCATTTTTTAGGCATTTGAGGATGTATCACTTGAGCCTGAGTCACAGCCCCCTATACCCAGGAAGCCTATGGTTTCTGTAGTGTCTAGTACAGAATCAAATACTTAGATAAAAAGCATATAACACACTGCTCTGTGATAAAGAAATCTGTAGCACTGATATATTTGGGGAACGGTTTTGCTACTAACAACTAAAGGAGACATCATAAAGTGAATGGAGGACATAATAATAAAAAATTCTTAAGAGTATAGGTAGAGCTTCATCATACTATTCCCTGTAGCAGAATTCAAATTGCTTGCAATTGTTTACTAATTACTCATTTAAGTAGTTAAAGCTTGCCCAAACAATGGGATCAGTATGTCCTGCTTGGACATATTGATTGAGCAGGGAGATTTGCAGATGTTCAAACTCTACTTCCACGTGTATATGGGAATTTCAGAAATTAATTTTAAGAAACAATTTTACTTACTTAAATTTGTTTACAGAGATAGGGCATTGACCTCCATGGACCTTTTGCAGACACAAGCTGGGAGCCCTGTCTGGTTAAGTGATTTACCTTAAGTGAGTGCACGAGTTTAGAAATATGAAAAATCTGTTCATTTCTGTTTTTTTTTTTTTTTCCCTGGGGTGGGAAAAGTTGGCATTTGCTAAACAAGTCTTTGCCAACTGAATTTATTCTTTTTTCTGTCAGATGGAAAACCTCCTACAGATGTCAAAGGCCACTTCACAAGGAGCTTGGCTGCTTTTAAATGCTTAATTCAATAGTGCTTCATTTGCAATGTTTCTGCCACAGCTACATTTTTAAAAGCATCTTTACTAATTCATCCATTTTAAACTGTAACATGAAATTGCATACATTAATAGAAAAGAAAACAAACCATTAGTTTCTATTTTTACTGTCATGCTTTATTCATGTTTTCTTTTTAGCAATTTTCATTCATTTCAACATTTCATAAGTCGTCCATTTCCTGCTCTGCCTTAAAACTCAGTCATTCTCCTGAACATTATTCTGCATGTCTTGTTCCCAAAAATTCCTTGTATTTCTGTGAAATTTGCTTCTTCCACTTTATAAAGATCCTATCTCCAGTTCTTTTATCTCCTGTACAGTATCAAGCACGTCCTTTATGTTGGCAATAGAGTTTGATTTCCATTTTCTATTAAATGTTTTTTTTTTATCTCCAGTTCTTTTATCTCCTGTACAGTATCCAGCACTTCCTTTATGTTGGCAATAGAGTTTGATTTCCATTTTCTATTAAATGTTTTTTTTTGACAGCCAGTAACATTAAACTTATTAAGGCTTTACTGTGTCTGGCAGTTGAGATCCTGTATTCCATCTCAAAAATGATTTCCTTATTTACAACTTGTTCCCCCAACATTTCTGTCAAACTACTTACTCATCATGGAATTTTTGTAATCTGCCTACGCTTTTCATTTCCAGAAAACAAGTTCCCAATTGTCTTCTCTCTTCTCCATCACACTTCAAATGTTTGCTATCTATCAGAGGCAGAGCCCTCTGAACTCTTTTTGGAGCATATATAAATTCCTATGTAAACAGTTTCATGCAAAAATCCCATAGCTTCTGGATTTCGTTACATACTTGGAAGCCCTACAGATTTATTCCCATTGTCCTTTTGTAATATACTTTTCTGTTCTCATTCTAACCACCTCTGATTAAGTATTATCATTACTCTGCAAAAATTTGTACACCCTTCTTATCTCGTTTTTAACAGTATCTTCTACTCTAGACTCTACTAAAAACTCTACCAGAGTTGATTTTTCATTTAAAAGCCCTCTAGCACTTTCTGTTTGTCACTACAGTATTATCAGTTTCCGAAAGAGAGGCAATCTCTAAGCTACAGTGCATACTTCCACCATGCATTATACTACTCTATTACATTTCCCTCATAAGTTACTTGCTCCCAGTAACTTGGTTCCTTTGCTAATGTTCTCCAGTTAATTCTACCCCTCTTGTCTGTTTTATGTACTTCTTGCAGACATCCAGGTAGGTAAATCTCTTTTCTATATTTCCATGCTAGCTTAGTTTGTAGAACAATTTACGAATATAGAATTCTGTATGATTGTTACTATTCTTCTTAAGGTCTTGCACCCAGAATCCTAGTCTCTGTCTCTTTATCACTTAAACCCTCCCTTCACTCCATTCCATAGTCTTCCTTTTCCACTTCAGTTTACAATTTTCTACTTGATTTATGCATCATCATCTTTCGGCTTTTCCCGTTAGGGGTCGCCACAGCGGATCATCTCTTTCCATTTCTTCCTATCCTCTGCATCTTGCTCTGTCACACCAACTGCCTGCATATGCATGTGAGCTTTGATTGTGTGATTTTAAGGTGCCCCTTCAAATTAGATAGCCCTAAACCACCTTGCTCTGTGGGAGATTCAACTTAACTGTTGCTTTCTCAGTGCAAATAAATTCCTTCAAGTCTTTATTGTCATCCACAACTCCTCCAGTTGAAAAAAATGTCTTACCTGTAAATAAAACTAAAGGGACTAAAAACATTTTCAGCAGTCATGATCTACTACTTTCTTAATTTTTGCATTATCTTCCCATGTATCCTAAGCTGTCATAACATAATTATTTTTATTCTCTACACCTGAATACTTCATGTTATAATGTCCCAATAAGTATCAATGTCATTACCCATTTCATGTGATGGTGTACAGTTTACAGCAATAGCGTTTTTTTGTCTTCACTTATTTTATGCCTTAAAAATACATGAAACTGTCTCAAAATGTTCCACAGCACCAGCACGTCTTTCTGGATTTATAAAGTACAAAATAATATTATCTGCAAATTAAGCTTACTTTTCTTGATTACCCCACCAATTATATCTATGAATTTCTGAATCCCTTATTTTATTGACTAATTGCTGTATACATAAAGCAAATAACAGAGGGAAGAGGATATCCCTGCAAGGTTCCTCTGCTCCAACAATGTATGTCAGAGAAGAGCTTTTTCACTTTAATTATTACCAGTGACCCTTCATATATTCCCCGTACTAACCCTACTATTTCTATCAGTGAATGCAAATGCTGTATTGCCCTGCTCATACAATTCCAGTTGACATTCTCAACTGCTTTCAAGACTCACCAGAAATAGTGGTATTTTTTTATATTTGCTTTTTCTCTAGGGATCTTCATTGTCCTGTTAATGTTATCAGATGGTTGTCTCCCCTTCACAAAACCAACATTGATCTGTACCTATCAATTTTGGTAACATCTTTGCCATTCTCATAGCTAATATAAACACTTTAAACTGTGATTATAAAGTTAAAATTGGTCTTTATGAAGCTATATCTGAAATGTCTTTGTCCTCTTTCATTAATAGAGCCACCACTGTGTTATTCCAAGATGCTGGTTCTCTCCCTCCCACCTTTTAAAATATTGTTAAGCAAAGCTTTCCAAACTTCTTCTGATCTTCTAGATCACTCCCTTTCCTGCTAATTTCCAAACTTCCACAGAAATACTGTGTGCTCCTGGAGATATCTCTAATGATTAGACTGTTTTATTGAATGTCTTCTTCTTGGCTAGTAATTCTTCAGCTTCATTTTCATCTTCTTCTTACATTGCCATAACAAAGTCTTTCAGAATTATTTCCATTTGTCCCTTTCCCTGGTTCCCCTATTCCTCTGCTTTATAAAAGTAACATTTTTTCATAAAATTTCTGAAATATCTGTAATACCTGTATAGGATCTCTTGATTATTTTATCATAAGCTGTCTAAGTTGGGTTACAACTCTTTTAGTTGCCTAAATCACTGTACTGAATTTTTTTTTCACTCTAGAATTGTTAGAAAAAATGTTTAACTCATGCATATTGCCCAAATGCTCCCCATTTTTCCTTTAACACTCTGCAGCTTTTTGTGTTCTTTGAGGTTCCGCTTCTTATGCAATACTTCAAACTTTGTTTACTCCCACTAAATAATTCGTATTACTTTTTTTCCCCAAAGTACATTTCTGTTTATCCCTTCTGAAGCACTTTGTCTTCCCTAATGACTGTTAAATCATACTCACTGGTCATTCATAGGATCATAGAAGGTTACTAGGCTAATGACGCTAGGGCCCTTACAAGCCTAGCCAAGTTTTATCCTTATTTCCATGATCCGCACCTATTAGCCCTCTCTAACAGTGACATAGGTGGAACCCCTGGGGTGAATTTGTGGTTACCCATCCAATCGTCCAGATTGCGTTTGAAGAGGGTCAATGATGAGGTGCTCTGCTTGACATGAAGTGGGAGTTTTTTTTACAAATAAGTAGGTAAAGCACCAGTGTCTCATTTTATGTCATTATCTTTCATCTTTGTCTTAGTTTTTATTGATGCATAATCTGACATATAGTTATTGGATAGGTCTCATTGCATACTTATACATATGAATCTGTATAATAAAATTTCTGTCCAGTCCAGGCAAGTTATTGTGTCTTGGAGAATAATCTGCAATATGTAAATTCTTCTTGATTTCTTGCTTCAAAGTTAATTTTTTCCATATAAAATATTTTCATATATTTCTTCAGAAATCTATCTTCTCTTGTTATAGTTCCCTTTTAGCTCATTATGACACATCCTCACTATTGCAAGCAGTACATAGCTAGGGTGGGGCGAGAGGGGCAACTACCCTGGGAGCAAAGTGTTTGGGGAATGTAATCAGCCAATCCCAATCTTTAATGCCGGTATTCCATTTGAGGTCAAATCTGAGTATTGTAGCACTCCATGTGTTGGTCTAAGCAATTTGCTTTTTTGTTTTTTAATAAAACTAACTTAGTGCTGTAGTGCTCCTTGTAGGCAGGGTATAAACTGTAGTAGAAACAGTTTCCTGCAGTTTATAACAAGACAAAATTATTATTTTTTTAAATAAAATCGAGGAATTTTGGGGGCAGGGCACAGAAACAAAGCCTTTATGGCTAGGCAGGAAGGAGGGGGGGCATGTTATAGATCTGGCCACCTGACTGATGTGCCAGTAAAAAGCATGTTTTCTCTCTCTCTCTCTTTTTTGATCTTCAACGGAAGAGCTGGGGGTGTGGTGGATCTGAATAAGCCATTCGCTACAATGATCAGTATAATACAGTAAAGTGCTTTTTTTTCTCACTTGAAGAGCTGAGGGGGTGGAGTACTGGTTCATGGTACCGGAACTGGGTGCTGGTTGAGCCAGCAATGCTTCTGATTACAACTCAGGTTCCAGTTCCCACACATAAATAATATTTCCTCCTTAAAGCTTATTATTTCTTCCAAAACTCTCGTAAGGTGTATAACAGTAAATTATGTGGAATATAATTGCATTCCAATGTATTCCTCTCCTGCCTTTTCTTAATGCCTTGCTGCTACAGATTTATTTATCTATATTTGCTTAGTGCACTGATCAGTATGGGCCAGTTACAGTCTCATCACTATTATCCTTTTTAGCTCTCTTATCTCTGTTTGATCCTGTCTCGCAATCAGTGTTATTATTACTCCCCTTTTCCCTTGCTTCTGATATTTTGCTGATTTTTCCTTTGAATACCTCTCTTTGTTGAATTCATATGCTCATTTTATCCAAATGTGCGTCTTGTAATATTGCTATTTGCATAATATACTTCTTAATATAATTCATTACTCTATGCTTTTTGCCTATACCTGTCAAACCATTTAGATTTCATCTTAATAATGACAAATCAGCCTTTCTGATAAGAAACTGTTACTCCCACATATTATACATGACAGTTCTTTTGAATGTACCTTTCCATCTTGCAGCTTACGTGTATGCACTAATGATTGGCAGGCTGATTTTTCATGTAGTTGATTCTTCTCATATCTATTTGTACCCCTGTCACAGAACTTTTCTCTTCAGTAAAACACTCAAGAATCAGAAAAAAATCATTTTAACTCATGCCAAACACACAAAACTGTATGCACTTTCCAAAAATGAAGTATACCATTCCATATAGGAGCAGTTGTCCCAAATCAACAGCTGCACCAATAGATGTTACATATTCTGACGTTAACTAACTGCACTGAAGTGCATGTTAGATCCTTTCCACCTACATAGAAAAGTGTATATAACTGTTCACTCCCCCCACCATTTTCAAACTTCATTTCTTATGTTTTTTTCACTGTACTAGCCAGTATTGCTTTAAAAGTTAATCACACTGTACCTTGCAAATTTCACTCAGAACACAGTGATGTTCATCATAAAATCATGGTTGCAGTAGCTTAAGTTATGTGGGACTATCCTGCCAAGGACTGGCCCAGTTGGTCAGCTTCCGAGCGTTAAGACACTTTTCCACATACCCAAGCCTTTGCACAGCTTGAGGAGAGCAAGATAAAATACTGACTAGGGTGCCAAAACTTCAGAATTTTCTTGCTGCAGAAGAGTGTACTTCTCTGCAGGCTTTGGGTGATCAATAGATGGCTAAGCTATGCATCAAGGCTGGGCAGATACGTTCCCTGTTAGGGATTACCTTCAATTTCATCATTTTTTTGAAGAGAAAAATATTTTTTTTTGTATCAGAACTTCAGATTACAAGCTTGAACTGATATTTTTACCGGTCTCACTAAAAGCGTTACCTAGGAATTGTTCTTTTTTTTTACTGGTGGATCTCTGAGGGAAAAGCAGTGCAAGTGTGTTTTTTTGTGAGAAAATGTTTCACTTTTCTGTCAAATATTAGGTCTAGGGGTGCAGACTAGTGGTTTTTGGGAGTTATCATTAAATATTTTTTACCTCAAAATGTATTAAATCTGTCATGGTGTTTCACTGGCTCTTTTAAACTCAGCTAACCATTTGTCAGGCACTGTTTTCAGCAGACAGATGATTCTTGGTCCCAGTGGGGATTCCTTTTATTGACATTTTTTTGAGGAAAGTTTTCTTTGTTTTAATGTGGTATTAGGGGCTGGGGGGTTGTGTTTGATAGATGTTACTAAAGAACTTTACCTTAAAACTTAATGTCTTTGTCAGGACATAAGAATGACTCTTCCAGGCTTCATTATCTGCTTGTCAGATACCTTTTGTGATTGACAGATAGTCTTAGTCCCATCTGAGGATTCCCTTCTTAATTTTCTCCTTTTGTAGAAGAAAGTGCTACTTTTTTACCATAATTGATTGATAAGAGTAAGGGACATGGTGTTTGGTGATTGTCACTAAAGAGATTTTACCTCTAAACTTAAAACTATTTTTTATCGGCTCTTCAAGACACTCTTGTCTGGTTGTTAGACATATTGCAAAGGTTGCCAGCCTAGATGGATATAATTTTGTAAATAATTGTATGTCATTTGTAAATATTAATGTAATCCGCAGACTGTTTCTCAAATGTAAAGAAAACTGTGTATGTTCTGAGCTTCAAAAATGTAACCACAGTGCACCCTGCTGGAAGAAAGTTGATAAAGTAAAGCATTTAATGACTGTTTGATCTCAAAGCTCGGAGACAGAATGTCTGGACATGCAAATTAAAGCCACTCCAATAGCCTTAAAAGTTCTGGTCACACTTACTATTTGGATAGCAGTAATATTGCACAGTAAAATTGGTCACCCTTTGGTAAGGGTCTTATAATTAGCTGATATTAGTGGTTGGTGGAAGTCGGTACTACCTTATAGTCTGGGCAGGAAGGGGGCACAGCTGGAGAATCTGTGCCAGCCTTCCCCAGGATTGTCTGTGTGTTTGTATATAAATCAAATCTTAAAGTGTGTGTGTGTGTGTGTGTGTGTGTGTGTGTGTGTGTGTGTGTGTGTGTGTCAGCTACTAGCATGTTAACATGATAAAACCTTACCGTGATAGGGAGGCCCTTGTGCTGCTTATTTGCAGTGGACTGCAGGAGGAGTCTGAGGGAGATCTGGTGACTGATCTCCTTAGTGAGGCTCGGACTGAAACCTCAGTGGAAGGGGTAGCAGTGTCCCAGCAGCTATCTCCTACCCAGGTTCGAGAAATCCAAGCAGTGTTACAAGAATTTGGGGACATTTTCACTGCAAAACCAGGGTACACCCACCTGGTGCAGCACCAGGCGGATACAGTACCCCAAAGGCCTATTAGGCAGGCCTCTTATAGGGTGCCTGAGAGAGTCAAACACACTCTAAGTGAAGAGATACAGGAGATGTTGGAACTAGGGGTAATTCAAGAGTCCCAATAGTCCCTGGGCCTCCCCAGTGGTGCTGGTGCCAAAGAAGGATGGCAGCACCAGGTTCTATGTGAACTACAGAAAATTAAATAGTCACACAGAGTCAGATGCTTACTCCATGCCTAGGACAGATGTGGCCCTAGAGCAGCTGGGTGGGGCTGTGTATTTTACCACCATGGATCTTACCAAGGGTTACTTGCAGGTGCCCTTGACACCCAGTGCTAGAGAGAGGTCAGCCTTTGTGACTCCATTTGGCTTGTATAAGTTCACAAAGATGCCCTTTGGGATAAAAAATGCCTCAGCGACTTTCCAGAGGCTGGTAGATCATATCCTAGTAGGAGCAGGAGGATATGCCCTTGCTTCCCTAGATAATATTGCCATCTACAGCCATTCCTGGCAAGAGCACCTTCAACATGTCAGGGAGGTGCTGGGCAGACTACATAAGGCAGGGTTGACCATTAAGCCGAGCAAATGTCAGGTGCGTATGACAGAGGTCTCCTACCTGGGACATAGTGTGGGGCATGGTAAGATCAGGTCAGAACCTGCCAAAGTGGAAGCCATTCAGGCATGGCCTGTACCGGTTACCAAAATGCAGGTGAGGGCATTCTTAGGGACAGCAGGGTACTACCGAATGTTCATCCCCAGTTATAGTACCATAGCTGCTCCCCTCACAGACCTGACAAGGAAGAACAGGCCAGATACGGTAGCATGGACCACAGCATGTGAGCAGGCATTCCAGAAGCTTAAAGAAGCTTTGGGAGGATCTACTGTGTTAGCCAGTCCAGGTTACAGGAAATAATTTGTTGTGCAGGTGGATGCTTTGAACCATGGGGTGGGGTCTGTACTTAGCCAGATTTCTTCAGAGGGAGAAGAGCACCCAGTGGTTTATCTCAGTCATAGGCTTCAACCCAGGGAGGAATGCTACAGAGTTGTAAAAAGGAGTGTCTAGCCATAGTGTGGGCAATGCAGAAACTTAAGCCTTATCCATATGGAAGAAAATTCACTGTAGTTACAGATCACAATCCCCTAACATGGTTACACCAAGCCAGCCAGCAAAATGCCAAGTTGCTAAGTTGGAGCCTAGGGTTGCAATCATATGATATGTCAGTGCAGCACCACAGTTGGGTTAACAATGCCATCACAAATGGGCTCTCAAGACAGGGAATGGGGTAAGGTATACTCAGATAGACCTAACCCTGTCAAGCAGCATTTCTCAAGGGTCACTTGAAAAGTAGCTTGAGTTCTCCGGTGGGGGGGTATGTGAAGGCTGCCAGCCTATCTAGATAGAATTTTGTAAATAATTCTATGTCATTTGCAAATATTAATGCAATCCACAGGCTGTTTCTCTAATGTAAAGAAAACTGTGTATGTTCTGAGCTTCAAAAATGTAACCACAGTGCACCCTGCTGGAAGAAAGCTGATAAAATAAAGCATTTATGTCTGTTTGATCTCAAAGCTCAGAGACAGAATGTCTGGAACTGCAAATTCTTTCTATTGTTTTGAGACCAGAGTTAATTGCTAGATTTTATATGTAAAATGTCTTTTATTGCTGTGGCTTCCTGCAAGTGCAAGATTACAAAGATATGTCAAACTCTGCGTTTCGGTTAGCCTGGGAAATTAAATCAGAAGTGTCAAGAATGATGTAATCTAAAATGAGTCAGCAGTGATGTATTATCAATTTAAGAGTTTCTCAGAGAGAGAGAGAGAATCAGACCATTTTGGATTTTGTCTGAAGAACATCCACTCACCATCACTTGCTTGCTCTGTATGTAAGTAGGATTTTAGACTTTAGTATTTCTCTTAAAAATAGATAGAAAATAGTAAGATTAGACTAGCTGTTTCTATGTTTATGTCAGACTATTCTACAGTATTATTTTAAGCATTTTCCTATGATCTCTGAACTCTGTGATGTCATTGTGTTGAAGTAATAAGATTTGTCTTGTGTTTTTATTATTAAATATTTTAAACCTTTCAACTGTGGCTGTTTTGTGTAGAGATAATTTAAGCTCTAGAGTACTTGCATGCATTTCATGATACTGCTTAAGCCACTCCAGTAGCCTTAAAGGTTCTGGTCACACTTACTATTTGGATAGCAGTAATATTGCACAGTGAAATTGGTCACCCTTTGGTAAGGGCCTTATTAGTAGCTGATATTAGTGGTTGGTGGCAGTTGGTACTACCTTATAGTCTGGGCAGGAAGGGGGTACAGCTATAGAATCTGTGCCACCCTTCCCCAGGAGTGCATGTGTGTTTGTATGTAAATCAAATCTTAAAGTGTGTGTGTGTGTATGTGTGCATGCCTGTGTGAGCTACTTGGACAGAGACACGAAGCACTGGTTGGACAGAGAGAGTGCTGGAGGTTTTGGCTTGACCACTAGGCTGAGATCTGGACCCTATAGATGTGCCAGTGGGGAGTTTTATTGGGGATCTGGAGAGAAAGGGAGAAACTAGCCCCACACTGACTGGTATCTCTGTGTGCTGTTAAGGGAAATTGTACTTTACTGTGTGTGTACTTGTTATCTTTCCTTCCCAATGTGCATACCCCTCACTGGTGCTAGTGGTAAGGATTGAGGCTCCTTGATTACTGGCCCAGTGCGCAGGCGTCACTCATCTTTTGCATTTAATAGATAATTCTGTTTCCAGGTAGGAGTTCTGTTGTAACTTATTACTGTATGTGGGGGGGTATAATCTTAGGTCAAAACTGGTTGCTAGGGGCTAGGGCCAGTGTGTATGGTGACTGCCACTAAAAAATGTTTCCAAAAAGGTTAGCATTTCAGTCAGGACATAAGACTGACTCTGTTATCCTCTTGTCATGCACCTTTTTTGGGTTTGGAGTTGCAGTAACTTGATTATTCTCTCCTTGAGCAGCAGGAAGAGAAAAGGTATCGGGGAAAGAGCTTCCCTTTGCCTCTACCACTGAGAGGTGATTCAAACTTACTTCTCTTGATCTCTGATGTGCTCCTCAGGAATTTACTAAGGTCCCAGGGAAAGCTTTTCAGCTGCCCTGTCAGTGTAGTGTAGGGGGAACCACCCTTGCATACACCTAGGAAAGGGACTGGGAGGTACTTCTTAGCTAACCCTCTCTGAAGAGCTTCTTCCTGGGAAAGGGACTGTGCATCAAGCTGTTGTTATTCTTGTTGCCGGGGGGGTTCTTAAAAAATAAATAAATTAATAAAATTACACTTTTCCTAAAGCTGATAAGGAGATTTTGCTGGCGTTTGCAAAGGTAAGCAAGGCATTCAGATTGCAAATGGGAACACAAAGTAATACCAGGGTCTCAACAAAGATATTATAAATTGTTGCTGATGGTTCATCTTCTTTCTACAGCTGTTCCCCTTATGTGACCAATCTTTGAGGATGCTTTGTGCACCCAACATTTTATTTGACAGTCAACCACCTAACCCAAGGAGGTATGTTAAAATATATAAGAGCCCCAGACCCACAAACCCCTTTTTCTGGTGCCTTTTTTCTGTGAAAATCAGAATAATTAGTTGTTGACTTTTCTTCTTCAGAGACTAAAGCATCCTTGAAATCACTGGTTTCTTTAGGCCTGAAATAACCATACATTCTATCTTAGGGACATGGCTGATGTTATTCCAAGAGAAATTATCATGGGGTTAGTGATGGAAAGAGTTGCCTAACTACATTCTCAGAATTTTCTAAAGGATGTCAAAGCTGAGATCCTGTATGCTTTTTGGGATAAAGAGGTGGTACATGATCTTTCTTCTGCTGTGGCCCTTAAATGGGGTGATGAAAGAATAGTTATTTCAGGGATTGCCCACCTATTCTACCCTTCTTGCAGAATATCTTATAAATATGTCTGCTAATCATGCGACAAACCAAGTGTTCTTAGCAAGGAGTAAATAACGCAATGGCAGTGAGTTTCAGTAAGAAAGTAAGGTTTTCCCAAGAAATAGAACTTTTTTCTGGAAACAGACCGCCTATATGCCCCTTCATGTGTTTTTCCTCCTCCAGCTTTGGTATTTCTATAATATATCCCAAGATTTAGACCTTCTATTCCTTTTGTGACATTTCATGGGCTTTCTCTTTGTCTATCCTTTCCAACCATTCTACTCCCTCCCATACCAGATCAACTGCTTATCAAAGGGTTTAAGAACCTTTCACCACTTCTAAGAGGGAAAAGATTTAATTTAAGAATACTTCTGATGCCAAAGAAAGAAGAAATTTGGACACCTGTCCTGGACTTTACTTTTCCATTTCTTAAAGATTGCAAACAGATTTCTGTGTTTGGTTCACTTTTTCAACTTCTGTGTTGCCCCTTTAAGTGTCAACACTTCCAAGAGGATTTGAAATGCTTGGCAGCTCTAATTTCTATCCAGGTTGTTGAAATTTCATATATTTTTCTGTATTCAGAGGACTTGCCTTATTTTTGGAGATTCTTGTGCAAGCTGTTAAGAATATCTTAGATTGTGTAATGCACATATTCCCCATAGGGATTTTCCTTCTCCGTGCACAGTGAAATGATACAAAGAGCAGTTTCTGAGATTTTCCAACCCAGACTTATGCTTTTGCCAGGGAATTTCTCAGAATATCAATTTTCACTGCCTATAATGTCTTGTTTGAAACAAGGTTTCAATAAGGAAAATTCAGTAGTTCATCAAATCGCATTGGACCCATCATCTGACTTTGCTTGGGAAGATGTGTCCAGGAGATGAAAGTCTAGGGCCTGTGAAATGAGACAAATGTAAATTACATAAATGGTAACAAGAAAAAAGATGTTTGTAAGTCATCCCATTTTTAGAACTATTAAGTATGGAAATATTTCATATTTTTATAATTACAAGCAAATAACTACCAATGGGTGGAAGAGAAAAACAATTTGATCCTTGGCTCATGGCTGACTGGCCTGGAACTACCTTAATGTAAAGACAAGTCCTGAACTAGCCTGACATACACTCAGTACATAAGAATGGAACTAGGGGTTAATACCAACAGTTAGAACAATTAAACTGCAAAATGCAGTGCAACTACTTTAGATAAAACAGATACAGACTGTTAAAATGAACTTTAAAAAATCAGACCAAGAAAACCCTTATCTTTCTTTCTCTGTGTAATTGAAAATTCCATGAAAAGGAATGTGCTTATATCCCCCCTTTTCCTCTAATAACCAGGATTCTTTTAAACATACAGAAGAGCTCTCCAAAGATAGTTTGGGTGACTCCATTTTGGATAGGCAACAGTGATTCTCCTTTTTTTTAACTCATTCACTCCAATGGAGCTCAGAAAGTTTGCACTGTAACTTCCAATGGGAAGAGCATAAGCCTTTTCACAGAATCAAATTATGTTGTCACATTTCAAACAAATGTTCATATCTCTGGAACCATAAGGATTACTAAAGAAGTATAAATGGCAAGCTCTTCAGCACAAACTATTTTTTATAGTGGTAGTATTCTTTAGGTTATAGGTCTTAAACCACATTGTATAAGTCGCAGTAAACACAGTAACTATTACATTTGGAATATTTTGTAAACAACTTACAATATCTCAGCAACCACTCAAGTTACATACTGTCAGAGCATTTTATTCAGCTAGCTGAGAGCTTTCATATGAGGCTAAGCAGTTCTGTCTGTGTTACTTGGTTGTTGAAATATTTAGAAAAATATGAAAATTATATCTATATAAATTATCATAAAAACAGCAGTTAATAGCTATTTACCTACACTAGACAGAGTTCAAATATTAATGCAGTTGAATTTGCTGTTATGTAGGCTTTAAGATGAAATATTTTAAAACCTTGTACATAGCATGGTTTTAGAATTATTGATGCAAATATAAACAAGCAATATTCGATGCCTAGCGGCATCAGTAGGAGTTAACTGCAGATGCACCTGGAGGCGTCACTCGGATGTTTGTTTGTGTCTTTCGGCTTTTCCCGGTTAGGGGTCGCCACAGCGGAACTCCGGTCCGCTAATGATTGGCAGTAGAGTTTTACGTGCTGGCTTGCCGGGCCTAACGCACAACCTTCAATGAAGGAACGCCCATTCACGCATGGGTTAAATTGGTCAAGGGCAATTACCACAAGATCTGATGTTGTCCTTTTTCATTCTTCCTCAATGAATGGGTTAAGGATTCACTTCTGAGATCCGACTTGACTACATACTTCAGACTTTGGATCCAAGTCTCGAGCTCCTCCCTGTACCCATAATGCCCTAGTCCAACCCCAGTACCTCAGATCTTGTTTGCCGCCATCGCTCACAGATGTGGGACCCTTTTTTCATACTATTTGCGATTCTTATTTGTATTTCTAAAGAAAAGTTTAATTCTTTCAGTTTCTTTCTCCTGTTTGTTACAGCTCCCTCTTAGTCGTTTGGTTTTCTTAGTGTTTAAATAGCAAATTCTTCCATTTTCCCTTGTTGGTATTTTCACTTTTTCTCTGTCATCTGTTTTTTTCCTATTCTATTCAATAGTAAAAACTAATGGAAAAACACAGCCAAGCTAGATTTCCCACTGTGTGATTCCTTAAAACCTCTTCTATTAAAGGTAACATGGGATATAAGCAAATGATCCCTTAAGGACAGCAGGTGTTTCAGCTGTATGGCAGGTCTGCATGTCCATGACTTTTTATGTCCCTTATGGACAAATTCAGGCCAATAAAGCCAAACCCCACTAGCTGTGGACATGCATGTTTAAGCTTTCTTATGGCATCATCAGCAGAGCATGAGTGGACTGTTTGGCTCACATTTGGAAACACAGAGTTGTCATACCCAGCTGATGTCCATAACTATTAGGGTGTCTGCAAAATATCCCAACTAACAAACTAAAACAGTGATTAACAAGGTTGCACAGAAAAAACACTCAGTAAAAACTAAAAGAAAAACCCAGCTGAGCTAAATTTTCCATTGTGTGATTCCTTAAAACCTCTTGTATTAGAGGTAACATGGGCTATATGCAAATAACCCCTTAAGGACATCAGGTGTTTCAGCTATATGGCTCTTCAGAGGTTTGGCATTATTGGCCTGAATTTGTCCATAATAGACTTAAAAAGGAAAAAAAAGTCATGGGCATTCAGAACTGCCATATAACTGAAAAAACCTGATATCCTTAAGGGGTCATTTGCATATATCCCATGTTACCTCTAATACAAGGGTTTTAAGGAATCACACAGTGGAAACTATAGCTTGGCTGGGTTTTTCTTTTAGTTTTTACCCTATTTAACAGGGTAATCCATTTATGCCATTGCTAGTATTCTCTTTTTCTTAATTAAAAAAATATATATATTTTTAATATTGGTATATTCTCTACAGTTTCTTTTGTCCTGTCACTGCTGACAAGTTGACAGGTTTTAAAAAATGCAGTTCTTGTGAACATAAAATCCCTATCTTGGATGCCCACAAGGCGTGCATTTACTGCTTGAGGTCAGCTCACTTAAATATGAGCCACTCAGTCAGCGCAGCCTTTAATTTTCGTGCCATAGCTGACAGGGGAAACAAACTAGTGCTCAAGGGTTTGCTTCTTCCCTCATCTTCTGGGGCTCAAACCCCCAGGAAGTTGTCAAAAGCTCCATTGGAGCAAAAGAAGCGGTCACCTCTGAGGTCTCCCAGTACTCCATTGGAGCCATCCTCCACAGTCACTAAATTGTTGGATCCGAAACAACATACAGTGCATCCTAAGCTCTTGAATCCAAAACTATCGGATCTGATCGTGGTTTCAGCCAGTCCAGCCACTCAAGTTTCGGATCCTAAGCCTTCGGCTCCGAAGTCTAGTACTTCACACACTCTGAGGACTTGTTCCCCTGAGTTTCTCATTGATCCTACTTTCTCTAGGCTCCATTCTCAGTTCATGCAGACCCCACAAAAGCACTGTAGACCTCAGTCAACACATTATCCATCAGATCCTCCAGAAATGTATCCGAATTGGACATAGGATGATGCTCAGATCCAGATGAGAGTAATCTCAGCTCTGTCCCCGATTGGATATATGATTCTTATGCCACTGCTCACACATTCTTATCTCCTTCTCTCACCCGACCTTCAGTTTTGAAGCCCAAGGGTCCGTCAGCCACGAGAGTTCTGGTGTCGGATCCGAACAGAATTACTTCTTCAACTCCAGCAGCTTCCTTGACCAGTTCTGCTCTTATGTCTTTTGATCAGAACAGGTGCCAGAGCCAAAGCATCAGCATTGGATCCATGGGGCCAGAATCTACTCCAATGTTGTCAGATCAACCCCCCCCCCCCACTTGAAGCCACAGAGCTGGACAGCACAGGCCCAGTTCTCTCCTCCGGGCACTGATTGGGTCAGAGTTGTGATCTACCTATACTAGAACACTCTGCTCTGGTGAGGGTGGCCGCTGCTTCTCCAGGTTTGTCTGTCTTCGAGGTTATGGAAATGGCTTTTTCTCTTTCTAGAGATCCAGTCTGTCACCCCTCGGATCCACTATCTGTCCTTTCTTCAGTTTTGAGCCCTGAGTTCATCAGGCCTATTCCATAGGGACAGCCAAATTCCAACTAGCTTTCAGTCAGTTCCCGTGGAGGAACTCACCCTCTCTTCTGATACATCCCCCAACATCACCGAGGAGGTCTGTCAGAAAAGGACGTGCAAGAGGAAGCACCTAGATTCCCCATTGAAATCTCTCACTGAAGATACTGATTTTGAGGAAGGAGAGGGGTCCCTGATCACCACCTGATGATGCCTCCTGTGGAGACATATTAGAGATCCTTAAAAAAGGTGGTTACTCTTCCAGTAATCCTTCTTCAGAGGATTTGGTATTTTTAGAGGCTTTTGCTTCTGGCCCATCTATAACTTGAGTGACCGACGGATGCTTATTGATCTGGTCTCTCACCAAGCATGGAAGGAGCTGGAGTCCATTGACCCAATACTGTGTCACCCAGACAAGTTCTTAGTCCCTCCAAAAGACAACCCAACTGGAGCAAAGGAGTCCCTGTAGACACACTGGCTGTGGTGGCAGCCGCTGAAAAGGAGCTAGCAGAGCAAAGCTCATCTGTCCACCCCCCCCCCAAAAGAGAGTGTAGGGCATTGGACAGATTTGGAAAGTGTGTATTTGCTTCAGTGACCTTCACCTTGAGGTTCCTGAATTACCTGGCACACTTTACAAGGCTACAGAGAGATTTGACAAAAGAACTATCAAACTGTCTCTCAGAGTCCATGTCTGTAGAGGATTTCAAAAGATCATTTTCTCAGCTGGCTACTAATGCTTTCATGAGGTTAATCTCTCATGCAACAGAAAGCACCTCATGGGCAGCCAGTTCAGGCATTGCCATGACAAGATTTGCCTGGATGCAGCTATGTGACATGGCAGAGCCTTTTAAAGCATATTTCTTCAGTGCTCCCTTTGATGGAACATCTTAGGTTCTTCTGTGAAAAAAATGCTTACCCACAATGAACAAGAAGGAAAAACCTTGTCTACCATGGGGATCAAGTTTTCTACCCCTCAGTGAACTTTCTTTAGAAATTGGAGAAGTGGTAAGAAAATGGGGTTCCATAAATCTCAGGGACCTTTGCAGGATCTTCTGCGAGACAACTCCTTCAGAGGCAGAGGAGGCAGTTCTAATGGTAGACATCACCCTCGAGGCAGAGGAGGCCTGCAAAATCAGGGTTTCCAAGATTCCTTCCTGGATGGACCCTTTCAGTGCTTCTGAAGTGAAGACCAACTGCTTAACTCTGGAGGCAGTCAGGGACATTTGTCCTTGCACCCAGTCACCTGGGCTGCTGGAAGAAAAGATTTCTGGGTGCTAAAAGTAATATCCAGAGATTATTTCATACCATTTTTCCACCCCACTAATTCCAAAAGAAAGAAACTTCTGGATGTTCCACCCAGTCAGAGGAAGGTTGCAGCAGAAGAAATTCAAAAGCTGCTAGACAAAACAGTCATCCAGGAGGTCCCACCAGACGAAACAGGATTCAAAACTTACTCACGTTTCTTTGTAGTGCCTAAAAACACAGGGGATCTGAGACCAATCTTGGATTTAAGCAAACTAAATTAGTTCGTAAAAGTCAAAATTCTGAATAGTCATGGTCCGGTCCATTCTACCATTTCTACGCAAGGATTATTGGATATGCTTCGTAGATCATCAGAATGCATACTGTCACATCAAAATACACAGGCGCTCCCAAAGACACAACACTTTTGGCTGGGAGCCAGTCACTGCCAATTCAGAGACCTGCTCTTTGGACTGACCACAGCCCCAGGGTGTTCACCAAATGTATGGCAGTGGTGGCTGCTCACTTGAGACTAAAGGGATTCTGCGTGTTTCCATATCTAGAAGTCTGACTCTTCACCACCCTACCACGCATATTCTATAACAATCCAGGGATTATTTGTTCCAGATTTGTCACTCACTAGCTATCACAGTCAATTATGCCAAATCGTACTGGTACAGAGCCTGGAGTTCATTGGTGCACGTCTGGACACTACAACACAAATTGCCTCTTTGCCTACTCATCGCATAGACATACTCATATCTCAAGTTCATCAAATTGTAGCTCATCCATCTCCTCCAGACAGACTCATTCTCCAAGCTTTAGCGTCTGTGGCAGCAGCAGTAGTCCTACTTCCTTTAGCACATTACTTTATGCGTGTCCTTCAATGGACTCTGGCTGTTCAATCGTCTATTCCTCAAAAACCCATCTTTTCCAGTCAAGCTTACATTAATATGCGAACACCATATTTGCTGATGGATCCAGTCAGATGACATTTACCTAGGCTGACCCTTTGTTTTTTCTCCCCTGCTGCCCTCAGTGACCACAGACACCTCCCAGTTGGGAAAGTGGGGCAAGGAAGGTCCAAGGCACATGGTCACCCCAAGAGACCAATTTACACATCAACATCCTGGACATGAGTGCAGTCCTTTTGACACTGCAGTCTTTTCAAGATGCTTTTCCTCTAGGGACTATTGAGATTCAAACCAACAATATCTCTGTAGTCAGATATATCAAATTTCTTCAGAAAGCAATTCGGTTTAAGAGCTTAGTCATCCTCATTGCTCCTTTCTGGCCTTGCCAGGTATGGTACCCCTTCCTTTGATCTCATCTTTGTCATCTTCCCCTGAATATTGGACCCAACTCCAGATCTTCTGTCACACCCTGCATAGATGAGTCATCCCAGCATCCCAACCATCAAACTAACCGCATCATTTCTCCACTTCCAATAATAGCCAGACAGCCCAGGCTTTCTTCCCACATATGTACCATTTTATTATCATCACAAAAAGATTCCACCAAACAGGTTTACAAGAGCAAATGGAAAAGATTTTCACTTTGGCAGTTAAGAAACAATGTTGACCCTTTTACTGTCCCTGTCTCTGCTGTTCTTGATTTTCAGTCTGCTCTTTTCAAAGAAAGTGCTATTTCCCCTGTAATTAAACTGCAGTTTGCAGCTATATCAAATTTTCATTCAGGAGATAAAATTATTTGCCATCTTCCAAGTTATGTAAAGCTTTCTTGAAAGGCATTTTCCTCCTTATACCCCCAGTAAAAGATCCTTCACCTCCCTGGGGACTTGACTGTTGTACTACAAGATCTGACTCGAAAACCCTTTGAACATTTAGCAAAAAATGATTTAAATTACCTGCCATGGTAAACAGCCTTTTTAAGTAGCCATCACTTCTGCCAAAAGGATTTCTGAATTTCTGGCTCTTTCGTTTTCTTTAAAGACAGGGTTACTTTATGAACTAACCCATCCTTTTTACCTAAAGTGACTTCTGAATCTAACACTAACCAATCCATTCATTTTACCAGTCTTCTTTCCACAATTTTCAAAAGAGAATATTTGCTACATCTTCTAGATGTACACAAGCAATTGAGTTTTTATTTTCAAAAAACTAAGGAAATCAGAAAATCATACCAGCTGTTTGTTTCCTTCTCAAAAGATTGACTGAGTTATCCAGTATTTAAAGTTACATTGGCTAAATGGATAACTAATTGCATTTCTTGGAACTATTCCCAACAAGGCATTTTTCTACTAAGACCGCATAAAGCCCACTCAGCTAGATCTATGGCCACTTCATCTGCTTTTTGGTCAAGATCATCTCTTGCTGGACTTCCAAGATGGCTGCATATTGAGTAACAGTTTCATCCTAGCTCTCCCAATGTGAAAACAGAAACTCCACAGAGAAGGCCAGTGGACTTTTATGTTTCTGTGGAAATTTCAGTACCTGGCTAGTAAGTGCATTGCCTGGTTGTGGGAAAGAAAGAAATCCAGAGGACGTGAAGGAAAATCAGCTACAAAAGGTGAGGAAAAGACACTGCCTAGGAAAAATACTGCAGCTGTTCAGCAAAAAACAGTGGAAGCTCCAGACATGACTTCCAGTAACCTAGAAAACCTGGAAAGCATGAGACAACTGCACACATACCTGGTTAAAATAAATGAAACACTGATGGAGCATATCAACTCAAACAACAAAACGCTGGAAAAATGGAAGAAGCTTTAAACAGATATTCAGTTGAGGCAGTAAAACTGCAATAGTCAGAGGCTAAAATGAAGAAAAGGCTGGCTGAATATGAGACTGCTCAAGAAGGGTTGTTTCAAAAAATAATAGAATTAGAGGACAGCACATGGAGGGAAACCTGAGATTTTCAGCTGTACCAGAGAAGCTGAAAGGAACAGACTGTATTGTAATTTTATGCAGCTGGACTGGTATTCCACCACAGGAGATGTTAATTGAAAGGACACATCTTGTATGCTCCAAACATAGCTATGAGAAAGCAACTTAGACTTTAATAATACAGATGCAATCCTGCCAGCAGAAGGAGTTGATTCTGACAAAACTGGCAGAAGGACAAAGTACTAAAAGAGGGAGAAAGCAGAGTGTTTATGGAGAATGATTATTCATTGTACACCAGTCAGAAGAGGAGTAAATTTATTCCACTATTCAGGGACTGTCGAGAAGCAGGCATGAGATTCGCACATGCTAAGGAAGAAATACAAACGTTTGTCCAACAAAAAAGCTGTGAAACAGAAGGAGATTCTGCTACTTGTTCTTCTGGTAATAAAGACTACAGAGAGACTGTGGCCAGTGAAACTTTTCCTATGCTTCAATGGGAAATGCTGGAGAGAAGGGAGAGAGCACAAGAGTTGACTAGAAGAATCGAGATTATGTTGGAAATTATAGGATTTGGGAGATGGAGATGAACAGGAATAAAACCAGTAACTTAGAAACTGACAAATGTGGGATTACAAAGCAGTAATTATATTTGTGAAATATGACAGAACAAGAAAATCTAGAAATGTTGGACTTTGTTGGACTTGTGGGGGACTCTAAAGTATATGCTCTACTTCATGTCATTAATGTCCAGGAAAAATACTTAGGGGATGGGGAAGAGGATGGATAAAGTTATCTGTAAGTAAAACAGATATTTTTTCTTAATAGTACTATTTTTATCGTGTATGATTTTCTTTGCATCCTGTAACATTTTCTTACTTGATCTTAAGTGTAATGGAGATACTATTGCAAACAGATGCTCCTTTTTTCTTTTTTTATTCTCCCTTTTTCTCTCTTTCTCCTTGTTCAATTTTAAGAAATGTAGGCATTGCAGTGTAAAAAGGTCTGGTTAAAAGAGAATGACAAAAGAAAACTTAATGTGCTTTTTCTCATTCTTGCATAGGAGAATGTCTGGATTAAGGCCTTTAGTTTGATCCTATAACAAGTTTTAAGAGAAAGCTAGTAAATGAAAATAGTATTAAATATTGTTAGGCTTTTTTCTAGCACATAAATGTATGCTTAGTAGCAATTCTGTATCTGGTCCTCATGTCTCCATGGCGACAATTTGATAAAGAGAAATTGGCTACAGTGTGATAAAGAGAAATTTGCTAGAAAAAAAGAGAGAAACTGGCAAGGAGATAATGTTCTCTGAAAGCATTCAGGTGTTTTCCCACCTAGGAGAGCTATAACAATAAGACAAAACTAAACAACACTTAGTAGAAGCACAGGCTGCACCCATGCGTCTTAGCATGGATAACCTTTCTTTTAGGTTAACTGAAGTCTATATGTGGCTGTCAGTTTGGGGATTTTGTTCCTATTAGGAGGGTAAAACTTGAATATTTGAAGATGTACATAGTTTTGTGTGTTAGTATTAAGTTAATAGGTTTTAGGGGAGTATTGGGGTCAAATGGATATGACAAGAAACAACTGTATAAAAGTTCAACTTGCCAAACAGTGTATATGTGTAACACAAAAGCTGGAACTAGACATTTAACAAAAAAAATGTTATACGTAAAAGGTGGGACTGATAACATTTTAATACACTGATGCTTTCTGTAATGTCTTAAATGTCAGTGGTCTCATAGATAAATACAAAAAATAAAGAGTAGTGAACTATATTAAAAATGTAGGGGTGTAAATTTCTATGCTTTATGAGTGACACTTGGAAAGAAGTGAACGTGTATTTGGTAAAAAAAAAGGTTTTAAAGGATGGTTATTCGGTGGAATACCTGGAGCAGAGGAAAAGAGGAATGCTTATATTAATTGAAAGAGGTGCTCCAATAGTGTTAGAAGAGAATAAAAAGATAATAATGGTAAATTTGTATTACTAAGGTGCTGCTGTCTAAGGAGGAGGATTACATTTATTTGTATTCCACCTAAAATTGCTATATGCCACATGGTGCAACCTGTGCTTTTATTAAGTGCTTGTTGGTTTTGTCTTATCTTTATTGCTCTCCCAGCTGGAGAAAAACCCTGAATGCTTTTCAGAGAACATATATCTCCTAGTTGAAGACCAGCAGCAGAATTACTAATAAGAATACATGTATTTGCTAGAAAAAAGCTTCATAACATTCAATATTCTTTATTATTTACTTGTTTTCTCTAAAAACTTGTTCCTGTTCTGCCTGGTGTAATCATTCTCCACAGTCTGCTCCCTCCCACTTTTAGTAATCTGTCCTTCTGCCTCAGTTTTATGAGAATCAATTATTTCCGCTGGTAGGATTGCATCTTTACTATTAAATGTTTAGGTTGCTTTCTCATAGCTAGGTTTGGAGTACGCACACAATATACACACAGAGTGCCCTTTCAGTTAACAACTCCTGCTGTGGAATACCAGTCCAGTTGCTTATTTTTGCTTTCATAAAATTAATGGAGTCTGTTCCTTCCGGCTTCTCTGGTATAGCTGAAAATCTTAGGTTTTTCCTATGTGCTCTGTCCTCTAATTCTATTATTTTTTGAAACATGTCTTCCTGAGCAGTCTCTTATTCAGCCAGCCTTTTCTTCATTTTAACTTCTGATTTTTGCAGCTTTATCACCTCATCTGAGTATCTGTTTAATGCTTCTTACATTTTTTCCAGCTTTTTGTTTGTGTTGATGTACTCCATCAGTGTTTTGTTTATTTTAACCAGGTCTGTGTGCAGTTGCCTTGCATCTTTCTGTGGTTTACAGGAAGTCATGTCTGGAGGTTGCAATGCTTTTTGCTGAACAGCTGCAGAACTTTGCCTGTCAGTGTTTCTTCCTCACTTTTTGTAGCAATATACACACAGTGTGCCCTTTCAGTTAACAACTCCTGCTGTGGAATACCAGTCCAGTTGCTTATATTTGCTTTCGTAAAATTAATGCAGTCTGTTCCTTCCAGCTTCTCTGGTATAGCTGAAAATCTCAGGTTTTTCCTATGTGCTCTGTCTTCTAATTCTGTTATTTTTTGAAACATCTCTTCCTGAGCAGTCTGTTATTCAGCCAGCCTTTTCTTCATTTTAACCTTTGATTTCTGCAGCTTTATCACCTCATCTGAGTATCTTGTTTAATGCTTCTTACACTTTTTTCCAGCTTTTTGTTGTTTGTGTTGATGTACTCAATCAGCATTTTGTTTATTTTAACCAGGTCTGTGTGCAGTTGTCTTGCATCTTTCTGTGGTTTACAGAAAGTCATGTCTGGAGGTTGCAATGCTTTTTGCTGAACAGCTGCAGAACTTTTCCTGTCAGTGTTTCTTCCTCACTTTTTGTAACTGTTTTTTCCAGGTCCTCTGTATTTCTTTATTCCTGGCATCCAGGCACTGCACTTACTAGCTAACTTCTGAAATTACCCATAAACACAAGTCTGCCAGCCTTCTCTGCTGAGTTTCTGTTTTCACACTGGGAGAAACAGAATTAAGCTGTTATTCAATGTGCAGCCATCTTGGAAGACCAACACTGGTAGAGTTTTTAGTAGAATCTAGAACAGAAGCTGCTGTTAACTGAATAATTAGAACATACAAAATATTGCATGATAACTATAAGAATCCATCAGAGGAGGTTAGAAAGTACTGGATAAGTAATTCACAAAGAAACAATGGGAGAATATACATGTACATCTCCCAAATCTGTAACAAAATCGGGAAGATTTAAGTTTTTTTTGCATGGAAATGTTTACATAGGTATTTTTATACCCCAAGTAGACTCCAGAGAATTTTTCCTCTGGTAAACAGCAAATGATGGAGGTGTGATGGGGAAGAAAGAGGTAATTGGGAACATAATTTCTGGGAGTGTAATGACTTGGCAGAGTTTAAAGATTCCCTGCAAACTACTTTGTCGGAGATACTGGGTGAGCAAATTGGTGTAACTAGGAAAATAATTTTTCTGAGCTATGATACAGAATCGGAATTGCCTAGATATAGTAAGGCCTTGCTGAGTCTAATTATGGTCACTGCAAAAAAAGCAATTGCTAGAAAATGGAAATCAAAGTCTAAACCAACTGTACTAGAAGCAGTGGATATAGTAACAGAAATAAAAGAACTGGGATATTTAAAAAGGGTAGGAGCAAATTACATAAGCAAAAATGTAAATTGTGGGAACAATACATACAGGGAAGGAATGAGCTTTAAAAGGCAGGTCTTGAATGAACTATGTAATGTCTGACTAACAATGACTGGATAGAATATAAGTGATGTGTAGTGTTTGCAGCTAATATTATGTCAGTATGGCTTGTGATGTAAAATGCTTGCAGCTGGAATTATGTCAGTATGGTTTGTTTTCATTTATATAAATGTATGATTGTGTATGTTATAAGTGATAATTTAATAAAGATTTTTCTTGTTAAAAAAGAAGAGGTAGTGAGATTTTAGAAAAGAGTAGAAGTAAATTACGTTAAAAATGGAAATTCTAAGAACAATACACACAGAAAAAGTTTTAGAGGAAGAACGAAGTTTAAGAGAAGGCAGAAATTGAACAGATTATGTAATGTTGCTTTGATTATTTGATATATAGTTATATATGTGCTGTATAATATTTGTAAATGTGAACTTAATGTGGTTTGATTGCTTTTGTATAAATGTATGTTTGCCTATGTCACAGGCTATTGCTGATTTTTGCACAGCAACCACATGGTCCAATGCTCATACTTTTGTTACTAATTACAAAATGGGCCTAATCTCCAGAAGCAGAGCTGTCTTTGGTTCAGAAGTTCTTTGGAATATCTTTCCGTGAGGACCACCCAATATTCACGTAGCTGGGGACTCTGTCCCATTCTTTGAAAAAGAATGAAAAGGACAACATCAGATTTAAAAGTTGTGTACTTACCATAGCTAGGCATCAGTGTTGCTCATTTTTATTTTTTAACTACCCCCCATCCCCCTTTGTATAATCTTTTGGAGTGACCGTTCAGTTTTTATTTTTGGAACATGTCGTTCCGGGTTTGAGCTCTATTCTGTATCTATCCCTTTCTTTAACTTATTAATACGGTCTTTAATGTAACAAACTTGATCAGAGGTACTGGGGATGGGCTGGTGCATTATGGTTGGAGGGAGGACCTCGAGAGTTGGATCCAAAGTCTGAAGTATGCGACTAAGTTGGATCCAAGGATCGGATCTGTAACTCATTCATTGAGGAAGAATGAAAATGGACAACACAAATGCCTAGTTATGGTGAGTACATAACTTAATTTCCTACCATATGGATTTACTGACACAGGACAAGGGGTTGTTTGATACACTCCAACTTTCTGCTTCTTCAAGTGACTGCTTGGATGACAGAATTTGTAACACCTTTTAAGCACCTTTTTTTTGAGAGCAAATAGCAAATATTAAAGGAAACAAAGAAACATTCTTCTAGAAAATCATATATGGTTAAATGGAAAACAATGCCTGGTTGGTGCCAATCCAAGAACCAGGACCACCTTGAGACTTAGACTTCTTGGGTGAGTTTAATCTCCTTTGGCCTCTCTTACTCCTTTTTAAGTTTCATATCTTGGCTGTCAATGCTTGTCTGCCCTTAGATTCCCCTCTTTCTACCCCATCACAACTGAAACAGTTTTTTGAAAGGGATGTAACATGTCTGTCTGCCTAGATGATAGGTAGTCCCTACTTGGGATCTTTCGTTTATGCTGAGAAAATCTTGCATGGTTTCCTTTTAAATCTGTTCATGAGGCTGGGTGAAATTCTTTCTTGAAAAACAGTGTTGTTCTTTGCTTTGACATCTGCAAGAAAAAATGTCCGAGTTACAATGTCTTATGTTGTGTTGCCCTTCTTTTTTTCACAAAGATGGGGTATTTTTTTAGTATAAATCCTTACTTAGTTTTCAGAGTTTACATTGAATCACACACTGTGTCTCCCTGTTATCTTTCCAGAACAAAAAAAAAAAAAACATAAAGGAGAAAAGAATTTTACACTCTGTGTATGGCGTCAGGTAACTCAGATACTACACTGACAGGATAAGATTCTTCAGGATTGCTGTTCAGCTGGTTATAGCCTGTCATGATCATTTTAAGGTACAGACAGTGTCAGAGACCTTTCTAAATGTATGTCCAATCCTATTGTTTTTGTTGTTCTCACCATAACAAGACAATTCCATGCAAAATCTGGGCCATCTCTACCAGGGCTTTGGCTACTTCTGTAGGTTATTGGAAAGGAGTGGACTCTCAAAAAAAAGTCATCTGCATCTTTAACTGAGAACATTCATTTAAACATCTATTGCTATATATGATGAATACATGCGTACACATGAACATTCCCACCATCCAGTTGCAGAATTTCATTATATTAACTTTAGCTTGCTGTTTTCCAGCCTTTATCTTGTCTGAGTGTAAAGTCTAGATACATTACAACTAAGAAAGAGTACTTTCTTAACTTAATGTAAGTAGAATAGTGTATTTAATCCAGTACACATTCTCCTAGCTGTAAACACACACCGCAGATGATCCAAAATGTACAACTGAAGAGAAATGTTCCAGAACCATACAGTTTATTAGTACAAGTTGAATGCTTTCATCCCCAAAGTCTGGGCTTTTTGCTGAACAGCTGTGAGGCTGTTTCCAGCCGGATGTTTTTCTTGGTTGAGTATTCCTTACTTTTTCCAAATTACTTTTTTGGTGGAATCCAGGCAGTGTAATTAGAAGCCTGTAACAGAATTTTGTGCACATTAATAACTTTTACTGGGCCAGATTCCGTAAGAGTTGCTCTCAGTGAAAGTCTGCCCTGATTCCGAAAGACTTGCTCTTTTTTAATTTCTCCAAGTCTTTTGGGTTTCTAGTACCATCACGGGAATGGACCCCATTCCTAAGTCAAAGTATGATCAAAGTTCTTGAAATTAGTATTGTTTCAAACTTTGATGTCAGCCAGTAGTGCTCTTCGCAGCACCCGCAATGTAACCAGTAATGACTCCTTCTGCAGTTAGTATGGAGTTACATGTATTGGTTGTTGTTTTTCTTTCAGCTTTTCCCAGTTAGGGGTCGCCACAGTGGAACTCCGGTCCGCTAATGATTGGCAGTTGATTTTTAAGGTGCCAGCCCGATGCCCAACCTTCAACGAAGGCATGCCCATTCACGCATGTCTTTCGAACGCCACTCGACTGCGGGGAGGACATGCAGACTCCACACAGAAGGCGCTCCAGCCGAGAATCGAACGGGAGAACCTCTTGTGGGAGGCGACAACACTACCACTGCACCACCGCGGAGTTACATGTATTGGTAACATATCTAAATACGATTGTAAATTCTCTTTTATAAGACGCGTTGCTCCTACTACTATTGGAACTGAGTATCTTTCTTCCACATTGCTTTCATTTCTGCCTGCAGATCCTGATATTTTATGACTTTGTGTCTCTCTGTATGCAAGACACTGTAATCACTGGGTGTGGCAATTTCAATGATCAATGCTACTCTTGTCTTCTTTTCTTGGACCATTATATCTGGCTTTCTAGCATCTATCTTTTGAACTGTTGGTAAGGGATGATCCCATGTGATGGAGACTTCTTCATTTTCCCCACATTATTATGCCTTTCGGTATACAGTCCTTCTGCCATTAGTATGTCGCAACCTACAACGAGGTGTGCAGCTGTTTCCAATTTGGTTTTACAAAACCTACATTTGTCTGTTTCTCCCACATGTTCAATGAACTTTATAAACCAACATGTACGCAGCCCACTATCATGGGCCGCCACTCACTGAGACTTGCTCTCAGTTTAAGTGACTTAATTCTGTGTAAGGCTTATCTATAAACAGACTTCTTATGGGGACCAGATGCCAAAACACCTGCTCTCAACCTTCTCTCAGTGTAAGCGGTTATATACACTAAAAGCAAGTCTTTTGGAATTGGGGCCAATGTATTTTTAAATAATTGTGGAGTTTTCACACCAGAAGAGTGCTATTCAACATGTTAGTCAGTCAGCGACTATCTTAGAAGTTAATTGTCTATAGATTTTGAGGTTTACATTGTCAGAGTTATAATCCCTATGAAGTTGCTCTTTTTTTTCTACCTTTACTGGGAATGGAGAACCTTAGACAGTGGAAGAAAAATTGAAGAAATGGTAGATGTTGTTGTTGTTGTTTTTCTTTCGGCTTTTCCTGGTTAGGGGTTGCCACAGCGGAACTCCATTCCGCTAATGATTGGCAGTCAATTTTTTATTGTGCCGAGGTGCCAGCCCGACACCCAACCTTCAACGAAGGCACACCCATTCACACATGTCTTTCGAACGCCACTCGACCGCGGGGAGGACATGCAGACTCCACACAGAAGGCACTCCAGCTGAGAATCGAACGGGAGAACCTCTTGCTGTGAGGCGACAATGCTATCGCTGTACCACCACGGCTATATGAAGAAATGGTAGATGTACTGTTCATATTTTGTTTTTAGTAGGTATATTTATTCATCAGTTTAACTTGAAGTGTGAGTTCACATACATTAATGATAAAAATATCAAGAACATTTTTATTATCATCTTCATGCATTTTACATTTTTCCTCATAACCTCAATATTAGTCTTTACATCATGCCTTCTCATTTTCTGGTACTCACCAACCTTCCAACATTGCACTTCTTTACCTGTTTTATATGTCTTTATCAGAAATGTGCCATTTATTTTTATGAGGTTTACTTCCTCCCTCCTTTAAAGATCTCACCTCCATTTCTTTAATTTATTTTAGAATGCTCAGTACATCCATTAGTTTGTTTAGTCTTTGATTTCAATTTTCTTATTATTTCTTTTGTGGCTGCCAATGGCATTAAAATTTATAAGTTCTTACTGTGTTTTGGCACTTCTGACTCAGCTCAAAAACATAATATCCTTAATTAATGCAGTTTGATCCCCAAGCATTTTTATCAAAGCATTCTGTACGTTCAGAAAATTCTTGTTCCCAGATTCCTCCATTTCCCTTCACGTCTGCATCACCTATTCCCCACTTGGAGAAAATCCTTTGAGGTCTATTTGGTGTATAGACATGTGCAAGCATTTCCACACATATATCCTGAACCACCTCAAATTTGCCACATACTTAGGTGACCCATTTGTCATTCAGAATTCATATTTTTGGTCTCTTTTTCCCATCTTTTTTAAGCTCCCCTGATTAATTTTTATGTCAGTCATGCAAAATATTGTATGCCCTGCTTTATTATCCCTATTTTGATTCTAGCATATGTTCTTGGCTCCACTGTAAATGGCTCCAAGGCTGCTCTTTCACTTATTCCTTTTTCCTGTGCTCTTTTTCCACAGTCTGCTGTCAATCCCTGATATGCATGACTATCCCTAACTTGAAAGTCGGATATTTGCTTAGCTTCCTCCTACTCCCATGGTTCTTAAGCTGTTTCTTCCAATTACTTCCAGCCTTCTCCTGCTTAATTGCGCACATTCTTTTACTGTACATCCCTAGCAAAAGAATCTCCTTGCTGTAGTCCTACACCATTTTAATCTTTATAAAATATTCTTTCCCATTTTACATGTAGTAATCTATATTGTTGTTATTGTTTTCCTTAATGACTTGCAACCAAAATGCTAATCTCTGTTTACCCTGTGTACTTTCCCATTATCCTTTTCCACTTCGATCTGTATCTTTTTGCTTGTGTATATATGGCCAACCTCAATTGTGTGACCTTAAAATTACCCATTCAATCTGGTAGTCCTAGTCCGCTTTGTTTCATAGGGAGACGCATCTTATCTCATTGAACCCTGGCCTTTCCCCCCAAATGAACTCTTTCTATTCCTTATTAATTGTCATCCACAACTTCTTATTTGGCTGATACATATTTAAACTAAATACACTGTAAACATTTTCTGTGGCTTTATCATATTATCTGAATCCACGATGAAAACCTTCTAGTCTAAAGTTTTTCTAGATCCAATGTTGTCTTTTTTGCCTGACTCAATAGATGTGTTATTGGATGCAGCCAGATCCGACATTGACAGCTTTTTTCATATTCTTGGATCTAGGGATCAGCTTCTTCCACATACCTGTAATGCATACAGTACCCCAGATCTCATTTGCCACCTGCTTCGTTTGGAAGCAGTCTAAGGGCTCAGCACTCAATTGTTCAGATAAGTGAATTTTCTCTGAACTTTCCATTAACGGTTTCCAGTATCTTTTGTATAGTCATTCTATATATTTCATTCCTTTTTGTTAGTATCTAGTTAGTGTTGTTTGCAGGTATTTCTTTCGTAACTTTTTTCTTCCCTCTATCCTTTAAGATTTGTGTCTTTATATTGTTTAGAGTATTGTTAGTTGAAAATGTGCACTTTTTCTGAGCTGTCTTTTTGTGTGGTGTGTGAATGTGCCCTTCGTAAAGACTGACAAAGCTTCTGGTTTTAAAACAAGTACTTCATATGGGCACAAGATCCTGTCCCAGTACCTTCATGTGTCATGTATGTATTCTTTAGGTGTAGATCACCTAGATACTGTTCAAGGCCAGAGCTCTTATTAACTGCAGGAATATGTTGGTTCTCAATGATCTTCTCTTTGCCAGAGTGGGAGAATCAGCTTCTCCTTGATCAGCATCTGCTTCACCATGGTCTGAGAAGATGGGGTATAAGATCAAGTATGCGAAGGAGAAAGAATGAAAGAGAGAGAAGGGCAAAGAAAAGGAGGAGGAGAAACATAAAGATAGAACTGATGGCAAGAATAGGGCTTGAAAGAAATCCTCAGACTCATCAGGTCCTTAAGGCCCAACTAATAAACTCTGTAGACTATCAGATCCAGTTATGATTCAGAAGCCATTTCATGTCAGATCCTCTTCTCCTCCAAGCAGATTTTCTCTGGAGCTGTGTTCTCCCATTTTACATGTAAGGTCAGTACATTGTTGTAGGTCCTTTCAGTCATTTAAGAGTCTGTCCAAAGCTGATGTCAGCAGGATGATGCATATGTTTCTGATGGCACAGATGCAATGGGGGGGTTCTCCCAATGCCCCCCCCCAAGGCACCAGGCCAAGTCCCAACATCCCCTCTGTTGATATCTACTTCTCTGTTTAGATCTTCAGAACCTGTGTCTACACCACTGAGTGGTACTTGTGGGGTGGCCTTGCCTGAGCCATTAGCTTGGTTGGCTTTGACTTTGACAGTTTCTTTTACCCATTCAATTCCAGTGGAGTCAGATCTCAAAGGGTCTCAGAGCTGAGAGGTCAGGCTGAAGTCAAGGGTTTGGGTTCCACCCTGAGGTTATTGAACCCATCTCTGCCTTCAGCCATAGACAGCTTGTCACTGATGTCAGCTTCTGAGCAGAGTTGGGTCAGGCCCTGGGAGGTTTCTTTGCAGGAAACTTTGGATCCTAAGAATTCTTCCTCTGCTCCAGCTTCAGCTTTTGAGGCCTTTGAAAGGGTACTCTGTAGGTCAAGAAAGGAAGTCTGTCACCACCACTTGGTAGCATCCTGAACCCCTGTGGATTCTGCACCCCCCCCCCATCCGATCATCCTGTCAGATAGGGTCAGCCAGACTAAGAAAGTCTTGAGGATTTTCACTTGGTGAATTTTCTTTCCAGTTCCAAGTCATCTCTGGAGCCTCCTACCGAGGAAGGGCATGGGAAACAGACTTGCAAAAGGAGATGTCTGGATTGCCCTCAGAAGTCCCTCACAGAAGATACCAACTTTGAGGAAGAGTAGGGGTCCCCCAAGATCATTCTTAGAAAATGTCTCATTTAGAGAATTTCTTGAATTGATGAATAAGTGAGAGGGTTGGTCTACCAAAGACCCTTCCAAGAGGAGTTTGTATTCCTTTCAGGGCTGACCCATTGACTTCCTGAGTGGCTCCTTCCACTGATGAGTGCATTAATCTGCTCTTGGGCTTGAAAGGAACCCGATGTGGTGGAGTTGATCCCGAGAAAACTTGACAAGATCTTGGTATCCCCTAGGAATAGGTCGTATTGGAAAAAGGATCCCGCCATAGATGACATAATGGTTGTGGCAGCCACAGAAAAAGAGCTCTGAAGAGATCACCTCTGTCCATACTGCTAACAGGGAGTCTAGGCCATTGGACTGAATTGGAAAGTTGGTTAATGCTTCAGTGATGCTTGCTGTATGTATACTGAATTACCTAGCCTATATGAAATGTTTCCAGACAGACTTGACCAAGAAGCTTTCCAAGTCCCTCTCAGGTAATCTGCCTGCTGATAAACAGAAAACTGTAGAATTGAAGCTAACCACCTTTCAACTGATGCCTAATGTGCCTATGTGACTCCTTTCCAATGCAGCTGATGGCACGTCAAGAGCTGTAGGCACTAGCATTGCCATTTGCCAGTATGTCTGGATGCATCTCTGTGACTTTGCAGAGAGTCTCTTTCTGGTTTTATCATGTATAAAATCGAGCCAGCTTTTCTTGACTACCGTAACACTTATATCCTTGATTTTCTGAGTCCCTTATTTTCTTTGTCAATGTTTCTAAATATAATGCAAATAACAAAGGGGAAAGAGGGCAGCCCTGCTTGGTTCCTCTGTTCAAGCAGAAATTATCAGAAGGGGCCCCACCCACTTTAATTTTCACCTCTGATCCCTCATATATTCTCCTAATCAACCTTATAATTTTTTTCAGAAATTGCAAATGTTTCCATTGCCATGCTCATAAAGTCCCAGCTTACTGTGTCTAATGCTTTCTCTGAATCAAGACTCACCAACAGTAATGGTATTTTCTTACATTCTGCTTCCCTCTGGATCATCAGTGTTCTGTTAATGTTGTCAAATGTTTGCCTCCCGTCCTCAAAACCACATTGATCCATATCTATCAATGTTGATATTACTTTTGTCATTCTTTTAGCCATTATAGACATGAACACTTTATATTCAATACGACCGTTTTATTGTTTTGGTGCCACTATGTAATCATGGTCTAGTATTGAAATGGGCCTGTATGAAGCTGGGTCTGATGGATCTTTACCCTCTTTAGGTATTACAGCTACCACTGTTTTCTTCCAAGATGTTGGTACCTCTCCTCCTAAAATACTGTTCAACAAAACCTTCCAGATCTTTATCAGTTTTTTCCCTCCTAGCTTCCATACTTCCACAGGAATGCCATCTCTTCCTGGGAACTTTTCTGCAGATTGGTTATACATTGCAATTTTTATCTCATCTCCTCCTATCCTAACCTTTAGTAATTGAGCCACATCTACATCTGACCTTGGCATATTTGATTTTTCTATGAACATTTCCATTTGTATCTTTTCTTGATTTCCATATTTCTCTGCTTTATACAGACTTTCATAGAATTTCCAAAATATTTCTAATACCTCTACAGGATCTCTTATTACCTTCCTTGTTATAGGCTCCCTAAGCTTGGCGACAGCCCTTTCTACTTTCTGTTGCCTGAGTCATTGTGCTAAAAGTTTTTGTGCTCTAGTGTTATTATCAAAAACTGTTAACAGCAATCCTTTCTAAACTCGTGCATATTATCGAGGTAATCCCTTATTTTCTGCTTAGCATTCTGCAGTTGATCCTCCTCACGTTCTGAGATTCCCCCTATTCTGTAGTACTTTAACATTTGTCAGTCGTCTAAATAATTCTTGTTACTTCTTAATCATAGCTTCTTTTCTTTTATTTTCACACTATTTTTAAACTCCACCTTAATTTTATCCCACTCCCTAGTTGTATTTTCAGAAGAAATTTCTATCCTCTCTAATAGCTCCTGAATAATTTCCAGTACCCATCCTTAAATTCCTCTCTTTTCAGCAGATAGGTGAGAAAGGGCCACTGTGTTTTTATTTTAGTTATTATTGGCACATGGTCTGAAATAGTTATTGGGTGCATATCAAGACCTATATCATATGTAACTTTAATGTAGGAGAAATGAAGAATTCTGTTGCTTCCTTGAAACTTTTTAAAACCTTTTTGTTGGGAACATTCCTTCTCAGGCTTCCTCTGAGGGATCCATTTCCTCCTTGGGATATCACTTTATTGCTCCAAGCCTTAGCTAGACCACCTTTTGAACCAGCAGCTTCAGCAAAACTAAAAGCTCTCTCCTGGAAGACTGATTTTCCTGGTAGCTGTTACATCAGCTGAAAGAATTTCTGAGTTGCAAGCATCTTGCAAACCTCCTTATTTGATCTTTCATAAGGACAGTGTGTCCCTTAAAACCAGTCCAAATTTTCTTCCCAACGTGGCCATGGAAGCTGCCCTTAATCAGTACATTAACTTGCCAACCTTCTTTCCAAAATTTTCTAATAAAGGATAGTACGCTTTGCATTTGTTAGATGTTTACCACCAGCTGGATTTCTTCTTACATGCTACTAAAGGTTTTAAGAAAACAAATCAACTTTATTTTTCCTTTTAAAAAAGACAGATTGGAAGATGGTATTGCAAAAGTCACATTATCCAGGTGACTTTCTGTTTATATGCAAACATAATGCTATCTTTTCCTCACAAACCAAAAGTTCATGCAACCAGAGCAGTTGCAGCTTCTGTATCTTTCTTTGCCAGAGTGGTTCAAAATATCCCACGGTCCATTATAAGATCCATATGGAGATAGTTCCCACAGGGGCAGAAGGGAACTGCAGTGGAAGTTGCCATCCCCATGGCAGAAGTGGTCCACATAATCAGGGATCTAGGGATACCTACTCTGATAGATCCTATCAGCACTCCTAAAAGGAGGCCCAATTGTACATTTCTGGAGGCAGTCGTGGGGTCATTTATCCTTGCACCAGAGAGCCTGGCTAGAAGTAACAAAAGGAGGATAATATCTAGAGGTTATATCATACCATTCTCCCATCCACTCCACTAGTATAAAAAAATCCCCAGTGTTCCACCCAGTCTGAGGGAAGCAGCAAAACTAGAAACAGACAAGCTGCTAGAAAAAAAATAGTCATCCAAGAGGTCCCCCCAGACCACAGAAAATACAGAATTTATTCAAAATTCTTTTTAGTGCCACAAAAGACAAGGGACTAGAGGCCAATCTTGGATCTCAGCAAATTAAACCAATCAGTACAGCATACAGAGTTCTGGATAGTCATTGTTCAGTCCATTCTGCAATTTCTGCGCAAGGACGACTGGATGTGCTCAACAGATCTTCAGGATGCGTACTATTACATCAAAATGAACAGACAATCCAGAATACATCTGTGTTTCCAGCTTGGAGTCCGTCGTTACCAATTCAGAGCCCTGCCCTTTGGTCTCGCCACAGCGCGCAGGGTGTTTACCAAGTGTATGGCAGTAGCTGCAGCTCACTTGAGACTGCTGGGATTCTGAGTGTTTCCATACCTGGACAGCTGGCTCCTGACCTCTCCAACCAGGCATCAACTAATTGAAGCACAGGACTACTTACTCCAGCTGTGCTCTCATCTCAGGATTTCTGTCAACTACAACAAATCTCAGCTCAGTCCAACTTAGACTCTAGAATTCATTGGTGCTGTATTCAATACAGCCACTCAAGTAGCATATCTCCTTCTGCTTGAATTCAGACAATTCAGTTCCATGTCAAAAAGATAATTTAGAGTTCTTCTCTTTCAGCACGTCTTAAACTCCAAGCACTAGGATCCATGTCAGCGGCAATCACTCTGGTTCTGCTGGCAAGGTACCAGGAATTGTGTCGGTGCTTCCGCAACCATCGTCCTTAGGCCGTTGAATTATTTGGCCTATGTGGCCCACCTAATCACAAAAGGGTTTGCATCCAGATCAAAAGAGGTCATTGGGCCCCTCTATGCATCACTCATCAGACCCATCATAGAGTACAATGCCCCATTTGGGATGTACCTTACAAGACACCTGCAACAACTGGAAAGACCACAGAAGTTCCTCACCAAGAGGATCACTGGCCTCAAGCAGATGCCCTATGCAACTCGACTGAAGAAACTCCAGCTGTACTCGGTTGCATACCGCCTAGTCAGAGGTGATCTCTGCCTGACATACAAGGCCATGTCCAACCCGGAATTGATGGACATGCTCCACCTAAAGAAAACCATATCTCCTCGAGCCACACGCTCCAGGGATCTAAACCTCACCAAAACAATAAATAGGACATGCTGGAGTGATAGATTCCTGTCCCAGAGACTTCCCATGCTCTGGAACAAGATTCCAATATACATTAGGCAGAGCTCCTCGCTAACCCTCTTCAAGAGAAACCTTGATGAGTGGATGGGAAACAGAAAGTTCACCCCAGGGATCACTTCAGTGGCTCTGCTGGACAGAGGCACAGGGAACTAATCTAAGGGGGCGGCGAAAGCCAACACATTCCGGCTAGGCTTATAAATGCCTTCGGGCAGAGAGCCTAGTACCTGCCTATGAACCTATATGAGAATCCTTTAATGAACAATCGTAACGCAATGGTCTGTTAGCCATCAACCTTTATCCAGTGAAGTCAAATTAATGCAAGCCTTCAAAAATTACCTCCTCTGGTGGATCCATTCCAATCAAATTCAAGAAGGCCATCCTTTTGTTCTCCCTCAACCCAAGACCACAGTGACCTTGGACCTCACTCACATCGGGTGGGGAGCACTTCTTTAGAAGGATGGTCCAAGGCACATGTTCCCCCAAAGAGGCCAGCATGCATATCAATGTCCTGGAGATAAGAGCTGTCCTCCTAACATTGCAGGCTTTCTGTGACTCTCTCACAACTGGGACTATTGCAATTCACATGGACAATATGTCAGTGGTCTAGTATATCAACAACATACAAGCCAGAACCAGATTTTACCCCATTTGTCGAGAAGCTGTGAGAATATGGCAATGGGCAATCTCATCTTTTCATTTTCTGATAGCAAGACACATTCTGGGGAAATCCAGCATGATTGCAGACAAGTTAGGGTCTATATTACGAGATCAAAATCCCGTTTCCGCGAACACCACAAGACCGACACGTATAGTGCTAACTACGGTAACAGCGAACGTTCAAAACCGTGAAACACAAAATGTCGAAGTGTCATGGTTGACCCGTCTGCGGTATAGCTCCGTAAGGTAAGTGTGTAATAGTTAAGGACTTTAGGGTTAGGGTGCGGGTTAAGTCAATTGTATAGACAGTAATGTATGTAAGGTTTAGTGTAAGGTTAGAAGGAGGGTTTCGTTAGTGTATGTATGTGTTTTATTTATTATGTTTGGGTATGTAGTATGTAGTGCGCAGTGGTGTTGGCCGAATATGACGGTTCAAGATTTGAAAATTTGTGGTTTAGGGGGTTCGGCGTATTTGCAGTTCACGCTATGTGTGTCGGTGTCGTGTGTTCGATGATATGGGTTTTCAGTGTCGTAATATAGACCCACAAGTTAAGCAGATCTATTCTAATGCCTCACAAGTGATTTCTCAACATAAAGGTTGTGGAGAGGATTTTGGTTGATAGTGCCAACCATGCTGTGATCTCTTTGCTACTCCCCTCAACAACAAGTGCAGCAGGTTCTTTATCCTGATCCCTCCAGCTGGGGAGTCTCAGAGAGATGCTCTACTTCACACTTGGCCCTCTGGTCTCCTGTATGCTTACCCTCCTACTCCCCTCATTCTCAAGTTTCTCTAGAAAGCATCTTGATTGAAGAGCACATTTATCCTCATTGCACGTTATTGACCTCGATAAATCTGGTTTCCATTCATTTGGCCTTATCTTCTACATCCACCCAGGATTTTGGATCCAACTCCAGACCTACTGTCTCATCTGGCACACATGACTCATCCAGATATTTCAGGCCTTAAGTTGACCTCATGGTTTTTCCAGTTCTGTTGATTCCTAGAAAGTCTAGGCTCTTCTCCCCTGCCCATCACATTATTTTATTGTACCACAAAGCTTCCATCAGAAAAAATTACAAAAGTAAATGGGAACGATTTGTTTTTTGGGCACATAAAAAGAATCTAGACCCCTTTTCCACACCGATTTCTAAGGTTCTTGATTTTTTGGCTACAGTTGTCAGTGAAGGGGCTAGTTCCTCAACTGTCAGAGTACAGTTAACACCATTTCCAATTTTTATATGCGATTAAATAACTCTACCTTAGCTTACTCTAAGCTTTGCAAAACTTTTCTCAGAAGAAATATCCACTTAGACCTCCTTTAGAGGATCCTACTTCCCCTTGGGATTTAAATATTGTTTTACAGGCCTTAACCCAACCCCACTTTGAACCTTCGGCTGAGTGTGAAGTGAAATTTTGACCTGGAAAACTGTTTAACAGGTTGCTATTACTTCCGCCAGAAGAGTGTCTGAACTTCAGGCTCTGTTGTCTAAACCTCCTTATTTGATTTTTCATAAGGTTAAGGTATCTTTATGGACCAATTCTTCCTTTCTACCTAAGGTGGTGTCAGAATCTAATACTAATCAGGTTATTAACCTTCCAGTCCAAGTTTTCAAGTTTCTCAAACAAAGAATAATATATGTTACGTATTTTGGATGTTTATACCTTCACAGATCCTAAGAGCTGAGGAAATCTTAACAATTGTTTTCTTTTCTGAATCAACATTTGACAAACCAGCTTTTAAAGTGACTTTAGCCATATGGTTAACTGATTGTATTACCTTTGGTTATGAAAAATTGGGTTTGCCTTTACCAGAACGACCAAAAGCCCATTCCACCAGGTCTGTGCCAAACTCTTCAGCCTTTTTGTCTAGAACTTCCTTGGATGATATTTGTCCAGGTGCAACTTGAGCTAATCCTCATACTTTATTGCTGATTACAAATTGGCACAGCTGTGCTCAGGAATATCCCTCCTTAGAGTTCTCAGTGTTCTCACAGGATTTAGGTAGCTAGGGACTCTGTCCCAACAGTAGAAGAATGAATGAAAATGGCAACATCAGATAAAAAAGTTATGTACTCACCATAATGTTTCATCCATGTTGTCCATTTTCATTCTTAATCAACTTCCTTCCCCCAACTCCCTCCTTTGATTTACTCCTGGAAAGATTGAATGATATTAGAGGAACCAGTGTTCCTTTGTTTGAGTCCCAGATCCTGTTATCTCATGATTCTTTACTACTTTATAGGTCTATGGGTAGCAAACAAGATATGAGATATGTAAGGTGATGAGGGTATTTTGGGTAAAGGGAGGAGCTTGAGAATTTTAGTGTTCTACGAGCTGGAAGAAGTGTGGCTAAGGCTGATCCGAGGATTGGATCCAAACACAGCAGTTGAGGAAAAAATGAAAATGGACATAACTTTTTTGTTTACTCTCCATCTTTTATCTGTCCTGTGTTAATAATGATAGTACAGCCATTCTAATAAGTAAACATTACTATAATTAATAATGCATGATATTTTTTTTGCAAGTAATTTTCCATCCAGCAGATTATGTAAATATACTTGCGTAAGTCTTCTTTATATTAACAACATAAAAGAAACACTTAACCATCTCTGGTAGAGTTTTTGAGTTGAGTGTGGAGCAACAGGTGCTATTAAAAAGAGATAATTAGTAAGACATATAAAATATAATATTGAATTTTAACTCTAAGATTCACTCACAGGCAGTTAGAAAAAAATGGGAAAAGAAAATGGAAATGCAGTGTACAAAAGAACAATGAGATGTCTTTATGGCTCCCACGTATACAGCTATGTCCAGTGGATTTAGGGTTTTTGCATGGAATTGCTTGCACAGGTATTTTTATACCTCAAACAGAATACAGAGAATCTTTCCTCTGGTAGATAGCAAATGCTAGAGGTGTGATGGTATAAAGAGAGAGGTAATTGGGGGCATTTTTTATTTTTTTGGTGGGGTGTTACAAGTTGGCAAATTTAAAAAATTCTCTGCAGAGTACTTTGTTAGAAATGTTGGAGGAGCAAATGGTTGTAACTAAGGAAATTATTGTTTTGAGCTGGGATACAAGGTCTGAAACCTAAACATAATAAGGCCTTACTAAGTTTAATGCTGTTGAACCGCGGTGGTGGTGCTGCGGTAACGTTGTCGCCTCACAGTAAGACGCTGTCCGGTTTGATTCTCAGCTAGAGCGTCTTCTGCATGTAGACATGCGTGAATGGGCATACCTTCGTTGAAGGTTGTGCATTAGGGCTGGCAACTCGGCACGTAAAAATCAACTGCCAATCATTAGCGGACCAGAGTTCCGCTGTGGCGACCCCTAACCGGAAAAAGCCTAAAGACACAACAACTAAGTTTAATGCTGTTGGCTACCAAAAACAATTACTAGAAAAAGAAAATCAAAATTTAAACCAACTGTAGTTGAAGGATTAAATATTGTACAGGAGATTAAAGAAGGTGAGATCTTTAGAAAGGGAAGGAGCAAATTATGTAGAAATAAATGGAATATGTGGGAACAATACATACAGAATAGGATGAGGAGTGAGATTTAAGGGAAGGCAGGAAATGAGCAATATATGCAGTGTTTGGATGAAAATTCTTGAAAAGAAAATATATAGTGCATGAAAATAACAATGGAAGATGTTTCTATGGTTTGTTTTCTTTTCTGTTAATGAATTTGTCCTTGTGTTATTCCTTAAAGTTTGATTTAATAAAAATATTTTTAAAAAATATAGAAAACCATGCATACATTTAGTGAAACCGTAATTGTTTATAAGCAGTCAAAACAAAGTCCTGCCCAGCTTTCAACTAATAAACTAATGTAGTCCATGGAGTGTGGTGATTATGGTCCAATATTTGGAAAAAGACAAATCTGTTAAGCACTAGAGTGGTGAGAGACCCCGATCTTAGCAAATATTAAGAACCCCCTGCTTAAATTGTTAAGGTCTAGCGCTAGGCAATAAAATCTGCCAGTACTGACAAGCAAATGACAGCGGCAAAATAAAAGATTTTTTTCTTATTGTCCGTTATCATAACGTGTCCCTAACTTCCTGTTATAAACTTAGAAAGTGACTAAAATAACAGGATGTGTGTTCACCTGCATTTTCTGAAGGATTCAAAGTCTGAAACTTAAATGTGTCATTATTTTATTAATTTATTCCACAGTCATTTGTCCAAAAACCACAGACTTCATGAGGAACGGAGTAAACACAAGGCAAAATTTGAACATTGAGGAAAACTATGGACAGCTGAGAGGCATGGAAGGTGAGTGTAAATGTAACAGACTGTGTTACACTGCCTTTTTGACTTGCCTTTGAAAGCTGGCAAAACACTTGTCACTTTTTTCCCTGTAACTAGTAATATATAAAAAAGCTTCATGCACTACAAATAATTATGATTGGGTTAGCGATCCCAACTCACTTATTTTGATTTCAAGACATGGATGCCAGGAAATTCAACTTAAGAGCGAAGCTCGAGAGGTGAATCTTGCCATCCATGTTGAGAATGGATAACAGGAGGTTAGAATTGGTGACCCAGTCATAATCCTCTGTGTTATAACTGATTAGTCAACACTTACCCAAACTACAGTCAGTAGAACAGTTTTTGCATTCAGAAACTAATAATTTTCCTCTTCTTTTTTAGTTTCATTCCCTTCTTGGTAATGTCCATGTCATTGCCATTGCCAGTTTGAACTTAAATTGTCATCTCTTCATAAGAGCAACTGAAAAGGACACTTAGAATACACTGTCTGGCCAGTTTCTGATTGATGTCATTCTTATCTGAAGTATATCCATTCTATTGTACTCTACTTAGTCATATTTTTACATAGGTAATGCATAGTTTAAGTCAGAAAACCTTTTCAGAAAAGAAAACCACTCTAATTAAGGTTGCCACCTGTCCCGTTATCAGAGGGTTACTCAAGGGCTGAGCTACCTTATCCCATTGCCTGCTGTACAAAACAGTGGGACATGAAAAGTCTTGTTTTGCGATTGAACTGAATCGCCTTGGAAAAGCCACAATTACTTATGGCTTTTCCACGGTAATTCACTTATGTCAACAACAGCAGCCAGGGCTATTCCCTGTTGGGTCTGGGTGTTTTAAATCTTACAGCAATTGGCTGCAATTCATGATGCAGTTGGGGATTGCAGCAGGAAGAGCCCTACAAAGATTGCGGCTGTAGAGTGGTTTGTTTTAGCACTTCTACAGCTGCTAATGAAATTGAGTGAGATTTTTTTTTTCTAACAGCCAAGCCAGTTATACAGCCAGCCAACTAACTACAGAGCCAGTTATACAGCCAGCCACTCCAGCAGCCATCCAGCCAGCCACTCCAGCAGCCATCCAGCCAGCCACTCTAGCAGCCATCCAGCTGCCATCCAGCCAGACACTCCAGCCGCCATCCAGCCAGCCACTCCAGCAGCCATCCATTCATCCAGCCAGCTGTCCATCCATCCAGACATTCATCCATCCAGCTAGCCACTCCAGCAGCCAGCCATTTCAGTAGCTGGCCAGTTAGCCACTCCAGCAGCCAGCCAGCCAGCCATTCCAGCATCCATCCATCCAGCCATCCATTCTTCCAGCCAGCCAGCCAGCCATCCAGCCAGGTATTCATCCATGCAGCTAGCCACTCCAGCCAGCCAGCTAGCGAGCCACTCCAGCCGTCAGCCAGCCAGCCACTCCAGCAGCCAGCTAGCTGTGTACCCATAAGTGCATCTCCTTCACCACACCTGTGATAATGTCATGATAGTGGGTGTGGCCAGCGTCATATTGGCCACAGCCCCATGTCCCACTTTACCCTCCTTAAAACGTATCAACCCTAACTCTACTTAGAATCACTTTTTGTTTTCTGCCCTTTTCATTTTTTTTTTTTTTTTTGCAGCTGAAACACAAAGAAAGATAGGTACTTTGATCCTCTCAGAAGATGAACCCTGTCAATATAGTTCAAATTTTCTTAAGTTGCTGTCATGCCTTTAACAGCCCAAATACGTAACCATAGTATAATAAAATTAGTACTTGGCAATTCATCTACTTTTCTTTTTTTTTAAGTAACCTTTATCTTCTTCCATATCCTGACCCTCAAAACCAGCATCTGGTTCAAATCCAAATTTCTCTTTGTTGTTCTGATCATTTCTGTTCTCACTGTCTTATATATATATATATATATATATATATATATATATATATGTGTGTGTGTATATATATAATTTTTTTTTTTGAAACAGTGGCAGTAGTTTCACTGGTATAGTATTTCTTTGGCCCTGTTTACTGGTGGAAGGCCAAAAAGCTGAATCCTCTTCAGCATGCTGGTTTGTTTTTGTTTCCCAAGTTTTTGTATCTTCTCCACCATCTGATATGCTTTCATGTTTGTCTTCTGCCCACCAGGAAAACATTCTGAAAACTGTTGGATGGAACAGCTAGAGTATCAGTCCAGTATTGCAACATTCTCTGATTGCTGTGATAAATTTATTTATTTTTGCCTGGTGTACAACACAGTCATTTTCCATGGAAAAAATTGTCACCAACTTTCATCACCTTTTCCATCTGTCACATTTTACCCTGGAACATTTTCTCTTGCTGGTTGGTATGTTTGCATCTTTACCAGAATAGGTCTCATCTATTTCCTAATGGCAAGATGTAGAGCATGTACATAATGTGATGTTTCTTTCTCTCTCTGTCTTTCTCTCCCTCTCAGTTAATAGTTGATATAGTCTGTTACCCAATTTTTCTGGGATGGTAGGTAACCTCATATTCTCCCCTCTGTGTTCTGTCTTCAAGTTCTACTATTTTTTAGACAGTTCCTCCTGGAAAACTTCATTTTCAGCTATTTATTCTTTTATGCTACTCTCTGATTTCTGCAAATCAGTCAGTTTATCTGAATACTTAAGAATTTCCTCTATTTTTTCTATCCTTTTTATCATTTGACTGTATGTAATGTCCCATTTATTTTAAAGACTACTGAATGCATTTGGTTTGTTTTCCTTCTAGATTGCAGGAAGCCAGCTCCTGCACCAGTGGTCCAAATTTGTTGGCTTCTTGCTGACCAGTCAAGAGGTTATTCTCAATCAAAACATTTACTGATTTTTTTTCATTGACTGCCCTTAGATTTTATTTTTTATTCCTATTTGACATCAGGGTGGTGTTCTCTCTGGCCAGTAACCAAGTTAATCCAAAATCAGTACATTTTGTCTGCTTTTTTTTGGCAAGTTCTTAGTTTTTACCCTGGGAGTGCTGTAATAAATAAGTTATTCAGTCAGCTACCATCTCAAGATTTTCATGCTGTTTACATTTCTTGAGAGAACACAGACCAAAACTGTAAGTATCGAGCCTGTTCTGACCAGTCACATGCGATCTGTTAAGCGTGGCCAGCCTTGAAATTTCCAGCGTATTTATTGGTGTATTTATGTCTGTGTACTTTTTGTCTCGTTAACCTTAGTAAACCAATTCCATTTTCAGAAAGGACCCAGAGGATTACATCAAAGGATATATTTTGGTCTAATAAAACTCTGAGGTCCTTCCACTGTGTGATGGATTCTTTAATACTAGTTTCTTATTTAGGGCCAGAAATGCTGTGGACAGCACTGCATTTCCCAAACATTATGATTTTCATTTTTGTGTGTCATTAAGGAACAGCTTGCTTTGATACAGCTATATGAGCAATTAATTTAAGGCTTTCATCTTTGGTATGAGTGCTTGTAGTTTTTTTTTTTTTTTTTTTTGCTGTGTGGACAAGTGTACAGTTCTAAGGTTTGTCTCCCAGGAGGAATAACTCACTGCTCCAGTTGTCATGAAACCAGTTTAGTGGCTTTGATAAAAGTTTTATTGCTTTGTTTGGTTTTAGGTAATATATGTTTGTTGTTTCCAGTACTTGCAGTAACTAGAATGCAGTCCCTTCCATTTATTGATGATTGCTTTCAGTGGGGTTTGAGGCTTATGTTATATCATTTTGAGCTGTTGTCTTTTCTAGAAATGGTGTAGTCAGGTGAGACATTTTGGGTCTGATTTCTGTAGGGTTTATATGATATGGGGACTTTTCATTTTTTTGGCCCTGGATTGGGTTGTCTCATTTCTGTGTTTATTTACTGTATTATTGCATTGTTTAGCCTGTTTTAACAAAAAAAATATATATATACTGTCTTGTTTGCTCGTTTCCCACCTTTCCTAGCCAGTCCAGATCCCAGGCTTTGCTTGTCTCAGGACTTTATTTTCTGTGTTCAGAGCTATCCAGACCTTGCTGTGGTAGAGGGAAGTCCTACTGCTTACCAGTGGGAGTGGTGAGCATTGTACTGCCTATCTAACACTAGAGGAGTGGTTTCCAGCTCTGAAATTGTAATTGTATTAGCCTTTTTGGGCTGATTTCTATCCCTTTTAACTTTCTGGCATAAAAACGTGTGTGTTTGCACATTTTTCGCATCATGCAGCACCGTGAGGCTACAGTTAAACTATTCCAGGTGCCAGAAAGTCTGCTCTTCAAATTTTCCCATAGAACTAGCTGGTTTCTCAGTAGTAGCACTAAAATCTGAACCCCTGTGACTAGCACTTGCTCTAGAACCTGCTGGAAAGCACTAGGAAGCCTGGAACTGATACAAGCACTCAACTCTCCTTGTCAGTAAGGAGAAATTAATCGTAGGCACTAAACAGCCTATAATTGCAAAGTACCTTGCAAAGGTAAGGGAAAACAGCTCTTATACTTTACAAAAAAGCACCTAAACAGGCATGTCCAAGGGTCAACTTCCGGTGATTTCTCCTATCCACCTGGTGATTCTGGGCATACTGGGGCAATGCGGCAACTGCCTCATGTACAAAGACAACCCTGTCCTCCTACCACCCAACACTACAACCTGCGAGAGATGCACTTACATAGCCAAACTGGAAGCAAAGCTCTCTCCGGCCAAGATTGTGCTGGATAGTCAAGAGGAGAAAGTTAACACCTGCACTACACCTCAAGCAACTCCTAGCCCTTCAAAACCCACACCATCAACACCCACACATAGCAACACTAAACCCACATATGCAGGGGCCCTTAACATTAACCTGCCCAAGCAACAAGGACCTCCGAAGCTAAAATGCAAACAAACACCAGTCACAACCAAAGTGACACATAGCTCACAACACCAGTGTGCCACCCAGCAACAGCCCCTAAGGCAAATGAATGTACCCAACACTTTAGTCATAGGTGACTCTATCAGGCACACTGAAGTCCCACTCACTGGGCTGAACAAGGAGAAAACTACAGTCGGCTGCCTGTCGGGTGCCAGGATCCACCACATAACGCATGCACTCAAGTCACTCCACAACAAGTACAAATACAACTCTGTCATTGTCCATGCTGGAGTGAATGACTTGAGACGTACCTCACTGGACTACATGAAAAGAGACATGAAAGAGCTCTCGGATCATGTGGCCCAGGCAGGTATGACCCTAGCCCTGAGTAGCATCCTGCCTTTGCCCAGAATGATACCACAGTATTAGGACAAAATGATTGACTTCAACAATTGGCTAAGCTTCTGGTGTAATTCAAAGGGGATCCAGTATCTGTCTACCTGGGAAGACATGATCGACAAACCACAATGCTTTGCCAGAGATGGTCTGCATCTGTCACCCCTGGGATTCAGGTTACTGGCTAAAGCTCTTGCCACCCCTATAGTGCCTTTTTTAGGCAAGGTTCAAAGGACAAAACCACCACCGTAGCAGATACAAGCATGCAAAATCTGAAGGTAATGCTACTCAATGCTAGAAGTCTAAACCTCAAAATGCACTCTCTCGAGGCACTCCTAAAAATGGAGAGCATCGATATCTGTGCAGTAACTGAGACCTGGTTCAAGGCTCCAGAGAGCATCCCTGCAATACCAGGCTACAACTCTTACCACACTTTTTGGCCACAAAACCAAGACCGAAACACTAAAGGTGGAGGAGTGTCCATATTCACCAAGGATATTCACACCTCCAGGCTAGTTGCCCAACACAATGCATCTGAAATTCTCCAGGTGCAACTATAACACTAGGTAAGACTGCAGTCCAAATTGTAGCTTGCTACAGATCCCTCATCATGCCCCAAGAGTCTCACTATACCTTTCTAAACATACTGGAAAATATTAAGATACAACCAAACACCCTAATACTGGGTGATTTCAACTACCCTGCAATTAACTGGGAGAACTACTCGGGTACCAACTCCTTTTCCCAACGGTTCTTGGAATTCATAAATTCCAACGCCCTGGATCAACTAATCCATTTTCCCACCAGGGGCTCCAATATCTTAGACTTGGTCATTACCAACATGGGAAATAGATGCTCCACACCAGTGGTCACCCCCTCATTGGTCAGGTCTGACCATAAGCAAATCACCCTTGACATCCACATCCCACACCCACCCCCCAGTAAGGAAACTTCCTTAAAAATATTCTCCAAATCCAGCTTCATGCTACTGAAGTCAGAAGTGACAGACTTCATGACACCCATGCAGTCGGGATCTGAAAGTTTAAATACAGAATAATGCACTAAGGCACTGTACGAGCACATCCACTCGTGCATGAGTCGTGCCATCCCAAATAGAACCAAGATGCTCTCCTCCAAAAAAAGGAAGCCAATCTGGTGGTCCCCTGCTATAAACAAACTATACAACAGAAGGAAGAAACTGTTGCAGAAAAGAGGAAAATCCCAGGATGCAAAACACTCCCTCACTAGCCTCAGTAAGAAGCTGAGATCCCTCATAAAATCCTCAAAAGCTAGTTACGAAAATAAAATTGCCAAAGATTCCAAAGACAACCACAAGGTTTCTATAGTTATGTCAATAATCTAAATGGCAATGCTCAGATCTGCTCTGAGCTTCAACAGAATGGCATTTAATATACTGATCCCAAGGATGTTGCCAATATCCTGGCAGATCAATTTAGTGCCAACTTCACCCCCCTCTCACCCCCTAAAGGGCCCATCTCAGAACTAAAAGATTGCCAAATTCCAGTAATCACGGCCACACAGGTAGAAACCGCACTCTCCAAAGCTAAGAATACAGCATCCATGGGACCAGATGACATCCCAGGCTGTGTACTACATGAACTACAAAATGAACTGGCACCTCACCTAAGTGTCATGTTTAATCATAGCCTCACCTCAGGCTTCGTGCCCACTGAGTGGCGCACAGCTATAGTTATCCCACTCCACAAGGGGGGATCCACCTTGGATCCCAGGAACTACTGTCCCATCAGTCTGATGAGCCTAATCTGCAAGGGCATGGAACGCATTTTCATGGAACTTATAAACAAAGACATGGGCAACCTTCAAACACTGGACCCCACCCAGTTTGGGTTTGTGAAGTGCTGATCTTGTCTCCTGAACCTGATTGACTTCTTTGAATCAGTCTCCAGAGCTGTGGATGAGGGTAGGGGGGTCCACACAGCCTATCTGGACCTTGCCAAGGCCTTCGACACTATCCCCCACTCTGGAATCATAGATAAATTTACTAAGCTGGGCTGAAATCCCTACGTCACTCGATGGGTTGCCAACTGGCTTACTGACAGAACCCAGACTGTAAAAGTAGCCGACTCCAAATCCAGCTCCAGACAAGTGACAAGTGGAGTACCTCAGGGTTCAGTCCTGGGACCACTCTTGTTTGGCATCTACTTCTCTGAAGTACAGGCCAACACTAAGGGACTCTGGCTAACAAAGTTCACAGATGACTGCAAACTGGGAGCCATTACTGAATCCCCAAATGATGTGGATATTCTACAAAAGGGCCTTACAGAATGCCAGAGCCATGGGCTCAAGCTTAATGCCAAGAAATGTATAGTTATCCCCTTTGGAATAAAACATGTACCCATGAATTACCACATAGGTGGCAGTACACTAAACATCGAAAGTGTGATGAGAGACTTAGGGACATAGATGGACAGTGGTCTCACTTTTGATAACCACATCGCCACAACAGTCAGGAAATCCTTCTATGTGGCACACCTCATCACTACGGGCTTTTCATCCAGAAAAAAGGAGGTCATTATCCCACTGTACTCATCCCTCATTAGACCCATTATATATAATGCCCCATTTGGTATGTACCTCACAAGATATCTGCAACAACTGGAAAGGCCACAGAAGTACCTCACTAAAAGAATCACAGGCCTAAAGCAGATGCCATATGCTGACCATCTAAAAAAACTCCAGCTATACTCTGTGGCATATCGTCTAATCAGAGGTGATCTCTGCTTAACATACAAGGCCATGTCAAACTCTGAGCTGTTGGACATGCTCCACTTAAAGAAATCCCAATCCCTCAGAGCCACACGCTCCAGGGATCTAAACCTTGTCATCACAATGAACAAAACATGCTGGAGGGATAGGTTCCTGACCCAAAGACTCCCCATACTCTGGAATAGACTGCCCATACATGTCAAGCAGAGCGCCTCCTTGGCCCTCTTCAAAAGGAACCTTGATGATTGGATGGGAGATAGGAAATTCACCCCGGGGATCATGTCATCGCCCTGCTAGACAGGGGTTCAGAGAAGTAAATGCTGTGGGAAGAAATATCCAGGGAATTGTTATGGCTAGGCTTGTATAGGCCCTAGGGCCGATAGCCTAGTACCAACCTATGAACCTGTGAAAAGCTCAACATTGTGTATGTATTTGTTTTTATTTATTTTTTTTTTACCTGGTCCCTCTTGCGAGTCATTAAAACTGTCCATCCTGGTCATCCGTTGAACTCATGTATTCTCTGAGATGAAAGCTCTTTGGCCATTTTTTTCCCTGTGACAAGGGATGAGTAACCAGTCCATGCATTGGGGAAAGTCAGAATTTTGTTTGTAACCCCCTACATTCCCCTCTGCATGCCCATAGTGCCCAAGGGTTTGGCATGCAGTGGGCATGCATGATGTAGATTCATAACTGTGCATGATGTAATCAACTGTCCCCTAACCTTACAGGCAGCACCTCCCATATAATCTCCAGTCTTCACCAGCAATTCAACCACAGAGTGTGCCCAGGTATGTCCTCCTCCCGCTCTCTCCAAAGAGATCAGTATGCTAGTCTCTTCATTCCTCTCTTCACCCATACCAGCCCCAACTGGCACCCAAACCACTGTCACCTGGGTCATCGTCAGAGCTTTATTGATCTGTGCTAAAGTAGCAGGTAAGTTGTTTGTCAATGTTAAGTTCATGGGTGTGCATGTGGTTTAGTAGAAGTGAGTAAACAGAAGTAGCTGCTTTCTTGAGGAAATGTTGGTAAGAGGTGTGTATATCCAGGATAAAAATTAAGTAAAGAAGTTCACACAGCAGTATTTGATATGAGCAAGTCAGTGTGGTTATCAACTTTCTTTTTTTAAACAACTTTTTATTAATTTTAAAACAAAGATTGTACAAAATTATTTAAAGATAAATAGAACAAAAACATAACTATTTACAAATGCCCACAACCAAATCAAACATAGAAAACAAAATCATTAAAATTTATCAAGTAAATCACTTAATTTTGACCAGAATCTAAACTGGTGAGTAATATTTGAAGTTCTCATTTTGGCAGTTGTGAAATTCTTTTTTACTTTCTTCAGTAGTTTCAGATTACTGATACAATGAAATTCAGATGATGTGGGGCAGGAAACTTATATAGACACAATTTCCCTCATCTTCCTGTAACAGCTGCATGTACATATATACACATGCAAACATAAAGATACACACACAGATGCATCCACGTGCTTTTGTATATTAATTGAATGATACACACGCATTTTTGTTGTGAATGGGACAGCCTGTGAGCTACTGTTATAAGTCATGCATCCCTAAAAGGATAGAATGTAATTAGATAGTGTATGAGGAGTCTTGTATTTTACTTCCCATGAGTTGCTATCAAAGGGTGCAGTTTTTGGCCCTCTATAGAAGCAGAATTTTTGATTAGTATGAAGTCCTCACTATTTAATAGGAAAAGCAAAGGTCAAAAACAGAGAGAAATGAGTAGTAAGGCAAGAGCAGCTTTCTGTCCACAGCGGATTACTTGAGTTCTGGAATAATTGGTGGATGATACTAGAAATGCATCTATAACTGAGTGTAAATTAAAGATTTTGTTTGTCAGCCTTCTAGAAACTAGACATACAATAGAGAAGCAAAGCAGAATACTTAAAAGAGCTGGTAATGTCCAGTACCAAACATGCTTCTGGGCAAAGTCTGAAAATTGGCTGTGTAAATCAGTGCTCTACCTGATTAATATAATAAGTCTTTGACTTGAAATGTAGTGTAAGATACATTTTAGATTAAAAGTACTGGGGGCTTTCAGAGAGGGACATCAGATGAAGGCTTTATGGAGCACAAATGGTTGCATATATATATATATATATATATATATATATATATATATATATAAGTTTACTATTAAAATGTGGAAAGTAAAAAAAAAAATGTAGTCAATACGTCAAAAAATAATGTTGTATCCATAATTTCTACCTGCCTATAATTCTGATTGACCTTTCTCCAATGTCCATATTCAGTGTTAAACGAAATAGCAGGAGGTGATGTCAGACACCGAGGCTATTTTATTTAATGTCTCCTAAAACATTTAATTATGTAACACAAGTTGTTATTGTTTTGCAGGGGGGGCAAGCCCCCCTGCGCTCCCCACACCTCCTGCAAATTATATATTCCAACTCTAAGATTGCACTACAGTGAGGAAAATGGTAAATTTCCTGATCCCCACTGTAGTGTGATCTGTTATCAGAAGGTCGATCTCACATTAGCGAATGCGCATTACTATGCACTACCGTGGATTCAGCATTTCCTGGATCGGTATTACGGGAACTGGGAAACAAGCATTCGACCTTCCCAGTTTTGAGTAAGTGCCGATCCACATTTAAATAGTATCTCTCTCTCTCTCTATATATATATATATATATATATATATATATATATATATATATATACACGCACACACACACACACACACACACACATACATACATATATGTGTGTGTGTGTAAAACAATGATAAATATGTTTTGCCTCTGTAATTGAGCCCAATCTTTTTTTTTTTTTTTTTATGCATTTGCACTTTTTCCATGGATAACTTCTTGAACATTCAGAAGTCATTTTACTTTGTCTTTTAAAATGCACCTTAGACCTGGTGCTGGCAGTTGTTCAACCTAAAATAATCAAGACTTGATGGTAGCAGGACTAATCATGAAATCAGCAAGGTGTAAACAAATCCACACAGACATAAGAGGCATTATTGAAAGCTATTAAAATGCCTTTTCTTCTATAACAGTTGCTTTCCTGTCATTCTTAGTTGGCTATTTGCATAATTTTTAATAACCATTTCTCTTTTTTGTGTATATAATTTACAGACGATCTGCTGCTGCTCGTATTCAGGAGCTGTTCAGAAGGAGAAAGGAACGGAAAGAAATGGAGGAAATGGAAACTCAGAATATTCGAAGGCCATCTATAAAAATGACATACAGAGGTCACAGAAACTCCAGGACTATGGTACAGTAAACTAGTTAACTGAGATTGGTTTGTACCTGGCTGATTTATTTTACTTCTGATGAAAGTTTGTCCTTTGAAGTTGTTTCACTTTGCGTTTCCCTACTAACACATGGGCGTATTGCAGTCTTTTGAAAATGTACTAATGGAATGAGTTTAAGCTAAATGCATTCAACCAAATGCCATTTCATCAGAAATGGTGGCTTTTTTCTTGGTCTTCCTAATGTACATGCAACTTTATGATTATAGCTTGCTGTAAGACCATAACAAAGTCTTAAGTTAAATTGTTTAAATGGGAGAAAATGGACTTGGCTAGGTGATTTGTTTGTGGTCATATTCAACTAAAATTAATTCATTAAATCTGCAGATATTTTGCGTGTTGTTTTGAGGATGTTCTCTGGAGATACTTCCAAGTATATTTTAACACATGTAGTGAAGTATTTTTTGTTTTTATTTTTTCTAATAAACCTTCATAAAATTGACATTTAATTAGACTTAAAAGGCACTGCTATAAAAATTATATAACACATAATTCAACCTGTAATAAAAATGCTTAAATAGTAAAACAAAAAGGTTGAAAAGGGAACTGGGTATTAAAAACAGGCATATGAAGAATACTCTCTCAAGACTTTTGATGATGATAAAAAAATTCTTCAAGTAAGTCTGTGCTGAATAATCAGATCACTGTGAGGAAGTTATCACGTTATAATGGGGTGGTTACTGATAGATTGTTGCAGTTATTTAGTGATTCTTTTGCAGGCTTTTGCTGCCATCAGTTCAGCAGGTTTCTGTTAATTCTGATGTAGAATGTCCTTATATTTCTTTGGATGTTGTGAAGAATGCCTTATTTAAAGATAAAATAACATTTTCAATTGGTCCTGATCTTATACAGGTAAATTAGTGCAAGAAATGTCCAGCTTCATCATACTGTCTCTGTTAAGGCTATTTACTGGGCTGCTCATTCATATGTTCCCAGAGGATTGGAAGAAGTCTTATATTGCTCCAATTTTTAAGGGTGGCGACAGTCATCAAGTGTCAAGCTACAGACCGTTAAGTTTGATTTCAGTCATTGATAAACTTTTGAGAGATACTTACTATGACATTTAGTTTTTGCGAGACAAAGGGAAGAGTTATTTGGTTATTGATCTGAATCTTCCTAAAGGCTTTGACTCCTTATGTCATGATAAAATCATTGAATGTTTACAGTGTTTAAATGTAAGTACATATGTTTTGAAATGGATAATAAACTGGTTAACAGAAGAGAAGCAGTGTGGTAAATGAAAAGGTAAAATGTCTTGGTGGTTATTTGTTAATAAGGGGGTCCCACAGGGGTCCATTTTAGGACCTATTTTGTTTAAGGTGGTGTTTGCCTGCTTGCCTACATCCAACACATTTTGGATCTGCAAATATGCAGATGGTTTTAAAGTTGGAGCTGAGGTCAGAAATCTTATGGGCGTCAATGATTTAATTTTTTAGTTAAATAAAATCCATTTAAGGGCAACAGGAATAGTTATCAAGCTTAATTATAGAAATGTACGGTTTTGCAGTTTACACACCACAGTGAGTTGAGGTTAGAAATGAGTAGTCAAGAACTTGAAGTATAAAGCAGATTAGGGATCTTGAGACAGTTGTTTGCAATGATCTGTCTTTTGAGTTCTGTATATAAGGCATTCAGGTTAGAGCCATGGGAAAGGATGGATTCATTTTTAGTACAATGAATTTGAGGGACCAAAGGTCTTAAAGTCATTATTTAAAACATTGATAAGACCAATTACAAAGATATGCATCTGGAGTGTTTCTCCCTGGGCCTCCACTGAAAATTGGCTTGTTCCAAGTCGGACTTTCTCGGTAAACAAATGTTAAATAAATAAATACAGTAAAATAAAATGAATTACTGCGTATACTTCAACACTTTGTACTTTATCCATGACAGATATTGTAACTGTCAAATCAATGCAAAGTAAATATACTAAAATAATTAAATTTATGAAAATGTAAAGTATGGAGAAAGATTATAACATTTAAGTCTTTACAGCTTCATTTATAGATTTGTAAGGGGTAAAGTGTGCCTAGCATTTAGGGCTTCTAGAGAGAAGTGTTAAGGGAAGATTTATTTCGTTCATTAAAAGATCAACGTCTAGGAATGAGAAAAGGGGGGATTCTGTTCAAAACTAAAAAAAAAAAAAAAAAGAGATGGTTACATTACCCGATGTATACCGAGATTGTACAACATTCTTGTATGAAGGATTAGGGAATCAGAAACCTTTAAAATTTTTAAGTCAACTTGACAGTTATATTGGAGAGAATAAGCACTTATATAATACACAGGAGATTATAATATTAAAGGTCTAGCTGACCAGTGGCAACAGGGGCTTTACTACGTAATGTATGGTAATTTCAAACAATTTGCCAGTCACTGGCAGGTATAGGAGCTTAGGAACAGTACGAGGCAAGCAATCCCAGGGACCATAAGAAGTATGCCTGAATACACATTTAGATAGACACACATAAAAGTTCTTATTATCCTTTACGAGTACTTAATAGTGTTCACCTGCATATCGTATGTATAAAGTGGAGTGAGAGCATTTCTTCTAGCTCTGCTCATATTACTTATCAATCATTATCAATTATCAATCATTATTACAGGGACAAAAGTAAGGCTGCAGGCAGTTTTCATCCCACCTAGCTTATACTTTTGATATCATGGTATTAACTGAGCTAAATATTAATAAGTAAATATTGCAAATGTTGAGGGTGCATATAACTATATAGCTTCCAGTGTATTGGCTATGATAAGGCCTGTACCATTCCTGTTGATTTTAAGACTGGATATAAGTTTAGACTCCACAACCAATGAGCTTGTGCTGTAGCTAATAGTTTTAAGAGTGAGCATTTAATCAAAGCATACTGTAAAGATGAACAGTTAAGTATACCACACTTGAAGTAAGCATTCACTCACTTTATTTAAGCCATGCCACTACATAAATAGTGGTGTTATTTATCATGCCTTTGGATTGTTTTTGTAAAGGGCTGTGATTACAGATATGTAATGAAAAAGCAGTTAGTATCAACAGATTTTTACTTTGACACACTTTTTAATACCAGCTGGAATACCCTTCCTGATAACCTTTTACTCATCATAGTTCTTTCACTCTGTGGCTCTTACTGATGCACTCTGTAGTATAGCTGTTTGGCTTGGAGAGAACACCTAGCTTCATGCAGCCCAGTTATTCCGTAAGGGTTAATGAATAAACATAACCCTCTGAATGTGCCTGCAGTCATCACATTAATTACCATTGAGGATGTACATAAGTGTTGTCTGTACTATCCAAGAATGGGTTACTTTGTGCAGGAGAAGCCACCATTATGCAAGGGCTTTAATCCAACCCCCAAGTTATTATCCTAACCCTAACCTATAGGATGCTGAAGTATTAAAGTAGTTAAGATGGCTGCCAGCTCTCCTTGCCATTTGGACTTGCTGTTGCAGTAACTCCCTTATTTTGATGTTTAATACATAGTAGGATATGACTACGTGGCAATTCACTCTTACAGAGCACAACCTGATACAAGCACATGGTCCTATATAAGATAATTATCACACACCTGCACTGCTTTTGAAATGTGCTTTCTTGCTTGCTGGGAGACTCATTGCTGACATCTTGGTATGTTTCTGCCTCTAGTAAAACACCCAAGGCATTATATGAGTGCATACCTGTTCCGTTGTATATTAGCTGTAGAAGATAGTCGCCTTCCTAGGGTTACCATACATCTGGGTTTCCCCAGACACGTTCTCTTTTTGGACTCCTGTCTGGGCGGTTTTTGAAAATTCTGCGATTTGTCCGGGTTTTTCAAAAACCCAGACAAATCGCAGAATTTTCAAAAACCAGAAGTCCCTATTTCAGCGATATTGTCCCAGGATCGGCAGTCCGAACCCGAATCCCGCACTGCCGGTTACCGTCCTGGCAAAACAGCCTCCGCTTTGTTTTTTTTTTTTTATTGTCCTGTATACCGGTATACCAGCCAATCAAAAAATTGCAAAATGGAGCTCTGTTCAATGCAGAACTGCTTGATGTTCCGCATTGAACAGAAGAGGGTCCGCTGTGCGAGTTTTTGATTGGCTCATATACCGGTATACGAGCAAATCAAAAAAATAAAAAAACGGATCTCTGTTCAATGCAGAACTGCTTGATGTTCCGCACTGAACAGAAGAGGGTCTGCTGTGCACGTTTTTGATTGGCTCGTACACCGGCATACGGGCCAATCAAAAATCGCCATACACGGAGCTACTTAAAGACTAAAGACCTTTTTTTTTTTTTTTTTTTTTTTTTTTTGTCTTCACCTAGTGTGAAAGACCTTTTTGTCCCGACCTGGCCAGTCAAGAATCTGGCAACCCTAAGAGGACGAAAAAAATATGTGCTGGTATAATACCAGCACATATTTTTTCGTCCTCTTTTTCATATAACCGAATATGGTAACCCTACACCTTCCCCATCTGTGTCCTTTTGGCCTATGGAACCAGAGGGGAGGAACCAACATTCTTGTCCAGTAGAAGGTCAAGGTCCCTTAACCTACAAAATTACCAAAGGATGACTTCACATTTTGAGAACTATGACAGTTATGAATACTTCTAAGTACTGACCTACATTTCCTCTGTCTCCACCTAAAAACAGTCTAAATTATCATCTTCTGAAGTATGATGAGTTGTATTAAAGGGGCACTATCTCGTTTCTGAAATCAGCTGCTTGCCTGAGTACTTTGTTTACATTTTAGTGCTATGTAAGTCACATGTTCACACAGTGGCAGGATTTTCAGAGAAGCTTATTTAGCATACAGCAGGTCAGATTTCACAAAGGTCATTGGTGGATGGTCATCCCTAAGAGTTTACAGTGTCCTTTTGTGTTTTCCTTCCCCCACCCATAAGCTATTAGATTAGTTGAATGATTTAGCCACAGCCAGAGATGCTATCTAGTCACACTCAGATCTGCAGCCTTTGCAGCAGTGAAATTACATCTTCAGTATGTGCTTGTTTTTTGTAACACTTAGTGGAATGATTATCCCAGCCTAGGCAATTGTATTTTCTTTTGTTTGTTTTTGTTTCATGCTTGTTGCTACATGCTTTTTTCCTATCGCTGGTAATTATTTTTCATATGGTCAGCAATAGTGTTGCTTTTTAGTGCATGTACTCATGCAGACATACATTTCTAAGACGGTTTCCCTCATTTGACAGGACAGCATTGCTTTGTACAGTTTGCATCTTGTAAACAAACCCACCGAGTTGCAAATGTCCTAAGATTCTAGAAGAATAAATGTCTTACAATGTTTCAATAAAAAACATGTCAAGCAACTTTGAAAATGAATCTTGTTACTGTACTAAAAGTATCTTCCCATTAGCTGACTCCCTTCAGGAATCACATAGTAACAGTTTGTATAATACTGATTCCATCCAAATTAATTTATTTTCTTTTTCTTTCCTGCATTGTGATAAAATGCATGGATCTTTCACTCTTTTCCTGAATATTTGACTGCAGTTCAGTTACAATGGTTACCATTTGAAAGTTGAGGCAAATGTAGTCTCGATATTTCCATATATTTTCCTATCTGTGTGCATGTGTATTTATGCACACAGATAGGAAGTCTGTAGGAAGTATAAGTATGTGCCTACTATTCATGGTGATACTTATATCAAGGAATCAAATGGCATTGTTGATATGTGGAGTTCTTGTCCTGTATGCCAGTCTTCAGCAGAGTGCTGTCCATGAGTAGGGTACTACATGGCCCATTCCACCCTGCTTGACCTCTTACAGATATGCAAAACACACACCACCGTGAAAACCCACAGCAAAGACTAATATTTTATAGACAGAGAAATAGAACATGACTGGCACAACAGATTTCTATCCCAAGGAATCCTATATTTATTGAATAAACTTCCTATGCATGTCAATCAGTACTACACATGGTCTGCATTCAGTAATATTCTGAATGAATAGCATGGAAATTATAAATCCTCTTTGGGGTATACAGCATGGTGCTTCTTGGCCATGGAACTTAACTCACTCAACAGCGCTCAGGCTTAGCTGGCTATGGTTATGAATGGTCTTTTGAACTGCACGCCTAGTATATACCTATGAACTTATCACCCTAACATATAATCAGCAAGTATCTTACAAATGTGCATGCTGCATGTAGAATATATATGGGTCTATATCATATGTTCGAAGTTTTAAAACTTCGAATCACTAAAGGTCGAACTTTAAATGATCGAAGTTTTAAAACTTCGAATCATATAACGGAGATCGCCATAGAGTGCAAGAAGAGAAGATTTGCCTTTACTGCACTGTAGTGTGATCTAAGAGTTGGTATATTTATGTAGCGGGGGTGTGGGGGTGCATGGGGGGCTTGCCCTCTGCATAGAGCATTTTTTTTTTGTTTTGGGCTTAAATTTTTTTTTTTTTGACATTCGAAGTATTAAAGGTTCGATCATTAAAGTTCGAACTTTAGTGAGTCGGACTTTTAATACTTCAACAATATAAAATAGATCCAATATATATGCAGACAAAAACATCAGTTTCTTGATGAACGTAGTTCTATAATCTATCTCATTTGAATGTCATTATATGATCATTAGTATATACTACTACTGACCACACCAATTTTCATACTACCATGATTGTGCTACAGATCGCTCTGAATTACACATGCCCTGCATGTCAACACTTACTACATATTTAGCTTTACACACTGTGCTATTTTTCCTTTCTGAATACACCCCTACTGTGTTTTATGTCCTGTAAGAGTACCAACTGTATACACAAACAACATGGTACCTGTAAACAAACATTTAATTCTTTATTTTAATAAGTAATGAAAACAATGAACAGATGTGCACTGTACTCTCCAAGGTACCAAATAAAATTTAACCTCTGTTTGAAATCATTTAAATGTATTTATTCCCATTATTTCTTTATTCATCTGTTTGTTTGTTTACTAATAAATTTCAGCTTGATGACCATGTAAGTGGGTCGCTGACAGACCCTTCTGAGTCACAACCTGAGCTCCATGGTTCAAGACACAAACAGAAAATTGTAAATAGAATAAAGAATTATACTACTTTCTGAAGGAATGTCAAGCAGTTTGGCTAAACGCACAAGTGGAATAAAAGCAAGATGATAGCTAAAAAATATAGCAAATGGAAATGAGGTCAAACTATAACTACAACTTTGCAGGCAAGAATGGCATTATTGCTCACGCCTGAAGTATTTGTATGTGTATACATATCTAAAGTGTATAAATATAAATAAACTTTTAATAGAGTGGCTATGTTAAGTATAGAAGGCTCTCTCTATTTTTATTATTTTTTTGTATTATGTGCAATGATGTTTTTTAAACTGATGAGTGGTGTATATTATAGATATCTTGCATTGTTGTGATTCATCAGCAAATTGCCTCTTCTGTGTTTCACTGTAACCTGGTTATGTTATATCAAAAATATCTAACTATACCTAGATTTGATACTTTTGAAACAGTCAAATAAATACAATTATGACTCCATGAGGATCATGCATGTCTGCTTGCTTGCTCATTTATTTTACAAAATAAATGAAACTACAGTTTTACATGGATAATATCTGTTTACTTATATTTGTATGTATAAAGTTGTACTGGCTAATTCTAATTAGAAACAAAAAGGTCTGTCTAGTGTATAGGAATATACATGCAATAAAAGACATTAATTACTTGTGATTTCATGACATTTCAGCTATAACTGAAGGCATGTCTTTCAACCTTATACTATAGAGAGAAGAGCCTTGACAGAAAGATTTAATTGGCTAAAATAGTTACCAAAATCCAAGATAAAAGAGTAGAGGACAGTAACTTTACTCAAAAGTGTTACACAGCAGCAATAAGATACAAGTAGAAGACAGAGTCCATATGACTCAAAGATGACTAGTTACTCCCTAGAAAATACCCTCTACCTCTTATCCTCTCACAGTTACTAAAGAATGGGTCCTCACTGCAGCCTCCAGAGCTAAACACACTACAGCAATGAGCCCTGATAACATCCAGGGATGCCTCCTCTAGAGTTTTAAAAATGACCCCTCAGGCCCACTAAAATGTCTATTCAGCCACAGCCTCTAGACAGACTTTGTCTCTAGGGAATGCTGGAATGTAATAGTCATCCCTCTACATAAAGGTGGACCATGAACAGACCCAGGGAACTACAGACCCACAGGCTGGACTAGTCTTGTATACAAGGCCATGGAAAAAGTTATCATGGATCTAAAAAAATACATAGGAAATCTTAAAATACTGGACCCATCCCAGTTTGGTTTCATTAAGGATAGGTCACGCCTACTAAACCCAGTGGACTACTTTGAGAAGGCCACTTGAGCCATGGATGATGCCCTTTGGGAAAAAACATGTACCCGCGAATTACCACATAGGTGGCAGTACACTAAACACTGAAAGTGTGATAAGAGACTTAGGGACACAGGTGGACAGTGGTCTCACCTTCGATAACCACATCGCCACAACAGTCAGGAAATCCTTCTATGTGGCACACCTCATCACTAAGGGTTTTTCATCCAGAAAAAAGGAGGTCATTGTCCCACTGTACTCATCCCTCATTAGACCCATTATAGAATACAACTCCCCATTTGGTATGTACCTCTCAAGACATCTGCAACATTGGGAAAGGCAGCAGAAATACCTCACTAAAAGAATCACAGGCCTAAAGCAGATTCCCTATACTAACCGTCTAAAAAAACTCTAGCTATACTCTGTCGCATATCGTCTACTCAGAGGCAATCTCTGCTTAACGTAGAAGGCCATGTCAAACCCAGAGCTGTTGGGCATACTACACTTAAAGAAATCCCAATCCCTTAGAGCCACATGCTCCAGGGATCGAAACCTTGTCATCACAATGAACAAAACATGCTGGAGGGATAGGTTCCTAACCCAGAGACTCCCCAGACATGTCAAGCAAAGCGCCTCTTTGGCCCTCTTCAAAAGGAACCTTGACGACTGGATGGGAGATAGGAAATTCACCCCGGGCATCACATCAGTCACCCTGCTAGACAGGGATCCAGGAAAGTAAATATTGTGGGAAGAAATAGCCAGGGAATTGTTATGGCTAGGCTTGTATAGGTCCTAGGGCCAATAGCCTAGTACCAACCTATGAAGCTATAAAAAAGTGCATACTGCCTACCTTGACCTAGTAAAGGCATTCAACACACTACTCCTCACTTAGGTATTATAGACAAACTCAAAAATGTAGACATAAATCCCTATGTAACCCAATGGATAGTCAAATGGCTCATGGAGAGGATACATGGAGTTAGGGTGGTGGAATCCACCTCCACCAATAGGCCTGTTAATGGTAGTGTTCCACAGGTCTCAGCAACTGGACCTCTCCTGTTTGGAATATATTTTTCTGAAGTCATAAATATAAGAGGGTCTTTGGGTGACCAAATCTGCAGATGACTGCAAGTTGGGTACAGTGACTGATTCCTCCAAAGATGTAGATATCCTTGAGGAGGGTCTGAGAGCCAAGTAACTGGTGACAGAAACTTAGCCTAATACTCAATGCCAAAAAACGCATATTTATACCCTTTGGAGAAGATGAGCACCCCTGCAAATTACAACATTGATAACACTGTTCTAATATTAGACCCAGTGGTAAGGGACTTGAGAACTCAGGTTGACAGTAACTTGAATTTTGATCACCGTGTGTCCATGATAGTGAAAAATCCTTCGTATAACTCATACATAATGGCAAGGCATCCAAATCTAAGGAGATCATACTCCCTCATTAGACCAATAATCAAGTAAAATGTACCCTTTGGCTGACCAGGCATTTGTAACAATTGTAGCAGCTACAGAGGTTCTTCATTAAAAAAATACAGTATGTAAACAACATGTCCTATGTGGACTACCTCAAAGCCATGTCTGTGTTCTCAGTCTCCTACAGACTATTGAGGGCCAATCTATACCTATCCTGCAAGGCCTTCTCAGATCCAGCCCTGATCGATATGCTAAATATTCACAAAACAAGCAGCACAAGAATTACCCAATCTAAGGATCTAAACCTTGTCTGTAACATAAGCAAAACATGTTGGAGGGACAGGTGTGTGTTTAAGAGATTACACTTTTTCTGGAAAAGACTCCCCATTTATGTGAAACAGAGCTCTTCTTTAAACCTATTCAAATAACATTTGGACCAATGGATGGGAAATCATAAATTCATCCACACTTGTCACCTGTGGCCTTTATGGACAGTAACAGCTTATAGAGTCTCTAAGGCACAGACGTACTTCAAGATCTTTCTAATCCTTAAGCACTGACAATTATGAAAACTGGGGTATAAATGGTTAGGCTTAAAAAGGCTCTATGGACATTAGACCGGTAACCTCCATTGAGTATTTATTCGAATGGACTGCAAATGCATGAAATTGCTTTCCTTACAAATTTGTGTAACAAGAACATGCAGGAATCCAGAAATACATATAGTAACCAAAATCAGCTATAATGAAATGTAGGAAAAGGTAGGATACTGGTTAGCAATGAGCTACTCTTTAAATAAGCTATACTTTACTGGGTATGACACTGATGTGTACAATGTATTTTATATAGCATGTATCATGGACCGAAGTACGCTAAAAAATAAAAAAAGACAACTGGATACATAAGTCCCAGGAGAAAAAAAGTGCCCAGTCTTGATATGCACACTGGTTCCAGGACTGGAAAAACTGACAGTATAGAATCTCCAAGACACAGAAACATTCCAACAGTGGGGTTAGGTCAAGTTCATGGGGAGGATGCCCCTACCCCATTGTAGAAGGAAGTAGTAGTCCACAAAAACGTATAGGCCAGAAAAGAGCCGTTAAGAGGATAGAGTAGACTATTGAGGATAAGAAAGAAATTATGTGTTGCCACTATTGTTCAAGATAAGAAAGAAATTATGTATTGTGTTACTATTGTTCAAGAAGCCCAGAATTTCTAGATAGAAGATATTCAAAAAGATTAAGAGAAAAATCAGAGGAAAGAAAAAATACTTGCCCAAGAAAAAAGTACAGTTGTGTACATTTACCATAAATGTAGATGTTCGAGTGTATTCACTGTTGCAGTCATCACACTTGGGTTATCCTGCAAGGGGTAGCCCTCAGTCAGCCCGAATACTAGAGGCTTAGTATTTCTGCGTTGGTTGCTGTCGCTCCAGGAGTGATGTCAGGTCATCATTAGTATAAAATCTGGGCCATTTCATCAGTTTTTCTTGCCCCAACTGTCAGGAGCCCCCAAATAGGGATCTAGGTTATGCTGGAAGAACACCACCAGGAGAAAGTAAATACCAAAATTACCTGTAAGGAGAGAGGAATAGAGAGAGACAAGGGGGGTGGAGAGTGGGAAACCAGGACTGCAACAGTGAATACACTCTGACATCTACATTTATGGTAAGTGTACACAACTGTACTATGTTCTTCGTGTTTCACTGTTGCAGTCATCACACTTGGGTTGATTCCCAAAGCTGAAGAAAAGGGTGGAGGCAGTCAGGAAGACAGGGGGCTGGCTAGGATGCCCTGCAAGACTGCAGTGGCAAAGCCTTCCCTGGATTTGGAGAAGATAGGCAGGTGGTAATGCTTGGTGAAGGTATGAACAGAAGTCCATGTCGCAGCCTCCAGGATGTCCCTGGTGGGGATACCTCTGAGAAAAGCTGCAGATGTGGAGGTTGCCCTGGTGGAATGCATCCTGACCCCCTTTGGGGGTGGTTTCCCATACTGTTTGTAGCAGAAATGGATGCAGTGTGCCATCCATTTGGAGATTGTTTGTTTGGATATGGCCTTGCCCTCTGCCCCTGCTGTGAAGCTGACTAGCAATTGGTCAGTTTTTCTAAAATATTTAGTCCTATCCAGATAGAATCTGAGCTGTCTGTGCACATCCAGAGAGTGCAGAATCCTTTCCACTTTGTTTTGTGGGCTAGGGAAAAAGGTGGGCAAATGAATGGATTGGTTGAGAGCCACACTGGACACCACTTTAGGCAAGAAGGATGGGTTAATCCTGAGGGAGAGTCTGTCAGCATGGAAAATTATGAAGGGCTCTACAGCCATGAGTGCTTGTAGCTCTGAAACTCTTCTAGCTGAAGTGAAGGCCAGAAGCAAGGCTGTTTTCCAAGAGAGGAATTTTAACTCTGCTGAAGCTGCAGGCTCAAAGGGGGGTAGAGTGAGCTTTTCCAACACAAAGTTAAGGTCCAAAGCTGGGGTAGGAGCTCTTCTGGGTGGCCTTAAGTTGTTAGCCCCTCTTAGGAACTGTTTGATGAGAGGGGATAAGAAGAGAGGTGGCTCTGTGCTGTAATGAGGAGAGATAGCAGAGACATGAATTTTAACAGAAGAGAAGGATAGACCCCTGTGTAGTAGGTCTGCTAAGTAATCCAGGATGAGAGGTAGGGAGGGCTGTGCTGTTTCGGCTCCTGTAGCCTGGATCCAGGTACAAAACCTTTTCTACTTGTCAGCATGAGGTTTTCTAGTGCTGGGGCATCTGGCCTCAAGTATAAAATCCAGGACTTGTTTGCTTAGGCTGGCAGCTAGAGGAGAGGTCAGGGAATAAGCCAGGCTGCCAGGTTCAGGGCTTGCAATTGTGGATGCATGAATTCGCCATTGTTCTGGGTCAGGAGTGTTGGGATCTGAGGTAGGTGCCCTGGTGGCAAGGGTGACAGGCTGCACAGCAGTGGGTACCAGTGCTGGCATGGCCAGTCTGGGGCAGTCAAGATTGCCCTTGATTTTTCCTCCCTTATTTTGAGCAGTACCCTTGAAATGAGTGGTAGAGGGGGAAATGCATAGTTTGAGAGGTTTACCCATTGGAAGGATAGAGCATCCACTTTCCAGGCCTTGCTGTGAGGTTTTCTGGTGTGGAATTTGCTGAGCTGATGATTGTAATGGGAGGCAAAGAGGTCCACCTTCAGGGTACCCCATTTCTGGGTTGCAAGGTTAAAGGTTCTGTGGTTTAGCTGCCACTCATGTGGATCTAGCAGGTTTCTGCTTAAGTTGTCTGCCAGAGTGTTTAGAGAGCCTGGCAGGAATTGTGCTAGCAGGTGTATTTGCATGGCTGAGGCTGTGTGCCAAAAGGTCATGGCAAGCCAGCAGAGAGGATAAGAGTGAGTCCCTCCCTGCTTGTTGATATACCACATCACTGTGATGTTGTCTGTTTTGATCAGTAGAGGTCCCGGGGAGAGTAGGGGTCTGAAAGATGTCAGGGTGTGCTGAAAAACTAGCATCTCCTTTTGGTTGGTGCCCAGATGTATTTGATTTGGTCTCCAATGGCCCTGAATGCACTTGCCGTGCAGGTGTGCACCGCAGGCATAGTCTGATGCATCTGTGTTGAGGGTCTGGGCAGCATGGGGCTGTGAGAAGGGAAGTCCCTTGTTGTAGTTGCATGCTGCTGCCCACCAAAGAAAATCTTTCCTTAGACAGGGTATCATAAATATGATAGTTGCCAGGTCTTGAGTGTGTTGACACCAAAGGCTTTTTAGATACCTTTGTAGTTTCCTCATATGCAGTCTGGCATATGGAAAGAGTAGAATGCAAGAGGCCGTGAATCCTAGAGCTTGTAGGATTTTCCTTGCGGATAATTGGGTTCTGGTGGCTAGTTGAGAGATGTAGCCTGTCAGGTAGGCTTGTTTTTCTGGAGTAAGGAATGCCATCTGGGATGCTGTGTCCAGGCTTGCTCCCAGGAGTACAATTTTTTGTGTGAGGACTAGTTTTGATTTCTTTTCGTTGATAGTATACCCCAGGGAGGTTAGTAGGTCCTTTACAAAGGTCAGGTGTTGTAACAGCTTTTCCTGACTGTCTGCCTGAATCAGGCAATCATCTAAGTAGGGGTAAATTCGAATATTCTTTGTCTGCAAAAAGCAATGGCTGGAGCCAGGCATTTTGTGAAAACTCTGGGAGCAGTGGGTAAGCCAAAGGGAAGCGCAGAGAACTGAAAGTGCATAGATCCTGCCCTGAAACATAGATATTACCTGCAAGATTCCCTGACTGGGATGTGTAGGTAAGCCTCTTTTAGGTCTAGGGTGGCTAACCAACCATCCTTGGAAAGCGTAGGAAGAAGCTGCTGGAGGGTGAGCATTTTGAATTTTGGTATCACCAGAAAGGTGTTTAGAATGGATAGATCAAGGATTGGGCGCCAGGTGCCCTCTTTTCTGGGTACCAGAAAGATTCTGGAACAGAAACCTTGACCTATCTTGTCTGCAGGAACATGCTGTATTGCCCTCATGGAGAACAGGGGAAGGACTTGCTTTTTGGCCTCTGCCCACTGGTTTGCGGGAATATCTGGGAACCCTTTTGGGGTTGGCAGAGTGTGGAAATAAAGTCTGTATCCCTGGGACACTATGCTGAGGACCCATCGGTCGTTGGTAATAGAGGCCCAGTTGTTTGCATGGAAGGAGAGTTTTCCTCCTAAGGGCACAAGCAGGTGGGCAGAGGTAAGGGGTATAGGTGTAAAGTCATTGTGAGTTCTTACTATAAGGGGTGGCTTAGCACTCCCTGTTTTTGAAGAGGAGGAACTCCATTGCTTTGATCTCTGCATTCCCTGGGTCTGCTGTCTGAGGGGTCTGCTTCCCCTGGGTCTGGGCTGAGCTGGCCTGAAGGGGGCCGGAAAGGACCAGTGCTTGGAGGGGCAATGTCTACTGAATATCGGAGGCTGGACCTGTAAAAAGTCTTTAACTGTCTGCATAGAATTAGCTTTTTCTTCCATCTTTTTTAAGACCTGTTCTGCCTTGGTGCCAAACAAATTGTCTTTGTTCAATGGTGCATCCAATAATTTTGATTTGACATGGTCTGGCAAGGTCTGATCCTTAAGCCAAGCATGCCTTCTAAGGACAGAACCAGTGACTGCTGCCCTGGAAGATGCTTCTAGGCCATCAAAGCCACACTGCAAGGGGTGCTTAGTAACTTGGCTTGCAGAATGCATAAACTCTTGTAATTCTTTATTTTCTGCACAAGCAGGAAAGGAAGAAATTTTTGTTTGAGGAGTTCCATGGTATGATGCTGATATTCAGCATGTGGAACTGAAAATTTAGTGTTCCAATAGTAAGATTTGCAGAGGTGTATACTTTTTTACCCCATCTGTCGAAAGCTCGGGAATCCCTGTCTGAGGGGGTGGGATTCTTAGCTTAGGTTGCTTTAATTCCTTTAGGTCCTTGGGAGATGACCTCTGGGTCAGCAGTAGGATTTCTGAAAAGGAATTTGTGAGAGTCATGGACTCTGTAGTACTTATCAGGTTTCCTGAGTGCAGGAGGAAGGGTGTCAGGTGTCAAACTGGATTCCATAAAAACATCATCCACAACATCCATGACAGGAAGAATGGCTAAAGGTCTGTGCTGTGGTAAATCTAAGAATTCCCTGCGTCTCTTTTTTTGACTGAGGATAGTCCTGACATTCCCATTGGAAATGCTCCCATAAAGTATGTAGGGTTTCACTAAATGAAAACTCCTGTGGAGGAGAGGCCGAAGGAATGGATTCCGTTGCATCAGAATCCTCAGAAGCAGAGAGGGGTTGCATGTCTTCATATTCAGAAACCTCAGAGTCATCGGACTCCTGTTCAGATAAAACTACTGGGGACAAGTCTCTTTCTTTTGGAAGGAGTAGCCTGGCTTCCCCAATAAGCATAATAAGGTCTTACCCCATTTTAAGCATTTGAGATTGAAGCATGGAAGCAGGTGCCTGAGTTTAGGTCATTGTTTTTTTAGGCGTAGTTCGTACCCTGGGCCTTAGAAACAACTGAAGATGCGAAAGAAGTCGATTTGTGTCGAGTATCAGTAGTGCGAAGAACTTCCTCGGAAGCCAGTGCCTGCTCAGCGGCTCCGGACCCATCCAAGGTAGAGACATCCACAGGATCCTTAGTTGAAGAAGAGTCTTGTGGCAAACCGGACACCGAAAGGGTCTTGGTAGCGGCCTGCTACTCCACAGAAGCAGGCATCAGGGGCTGCGGAAGCACCTGAGGACTGGAGAACTGATGACTAGCTTAACAGAAGTGTTGTCGGCAGTTTTGGAACTGTGCAGTCTGTCTCTATCTTTATCCTTTGTTTCCAGAAGATCGGTAGTCTGATGGCTTGCCTAAGCCATATTGGAATATGAGGACTGAGAGCGAAAATATTTAGCTACAATAAGGGCCCGACGACGTATAGTTGTGGCGTTGAACAAAGCGCAAAAGCGACAGCGAGGGACATCATGGTCTGGGCCTAAACAGGTGATGCAGTAAGAATGGAAGTCTCGGTGTGGTATTTGCTTTCCACAGGCGAGACAATTGTTAACTTTTTCTGACATCGGTTAGAGCAAGAAAAAATTATTGCCAATGGAGTACTTAGCTTTAGAAGACTTCAACTTCAATTTGAAAATGGAAACTCGGGTAGCAGCTGACTGGCACTCGTGCAAACTGCTTCTGCTTCCGGCTTCTCGGCAAGAAAGACTGATGTAATGATGTTGGCTGCCTGATTTTATACCACTGATGACCTGATGTCAGTCCTGGAGTGATAGCAGCCGACGCAGAAATACTAAGCCTCTGGTATTCGGGCCGACTGAGGGCTACCCCTGGCAGGTTAACCCAACAGTGAAACGCGAAGAACATCTGTCAAAATCTTCAAATGCATTTTCGTGCTCAATACAGCAAATCCATGAAAAACATTATGTAGACAAAAACTTTGGGACTTTTGGAAAAAAGAAGCAACCAAGGAAGTGTAAAATGTAAAGAACAAAACCTAAAGATTTTTTTTAAAGTCATGAAAAATAAACATGAACATGGGAAAGAAAGAGAGATCTGATTTGCTGCAATATTTATGCAAAGGAGAAAGCCAAAGTTAATCCATACCAGAAAGCATCTCCAAAGATATTTGCAGAAAAATACAAGCAAAGTATACAGGTATGGAAACTGTCACAACACAAAAAATAAGATCACAAAGGGGAATATAAAACAGAAGATTAGTAAAGTAGAAGTTAAACAGAAGCTGAAGTTATGGAATACTTCCAAAGTTACTTATTTAGTATAGAAAGTCTAACACAGTTTATCACAGCATGATGGAAGAGTTAGTCCCCAAAGTAAGGAAATCAGAAAGAGTGGCAGACATCTGAGGAAGAAATGTGGACATGGGAAAGTATAATAACTTTAATATAGCACAGTATTTATGCAAAGGAGAAAGCAAAATAAATCAATACAAAAAAGTGGCACCAAAGATAGTTGCATGAAATACAGGCAAAGGCATCCAGATGTACACAATTTCATATTACAAAAAATAAGAAGACAAAGGGGAAAGTAGACAAGAGGATAAGTAATGGGGAAGTTAAAAATAGAAATTGAAGATGTTCTTCGTGTTTCACTGTTGCAGTCATTACATTTGGGTAATCTGCTGGCAGGTTGCCCTCAGTCGGCTTGATTAACAAAGTCTTGGGTCCTGTGTTGATTGCTGTCCCTTCTTCCATGATGTCAGGTCATCAGGGGTGTAAAACATGCAGCCGACGCCATTACATCAGTCTTTCTTGCCGCGCGGTGCCCGAAGCAGAAGCAGTTCGTAAGTGCCGGTCGTCCGACTCCTGAAATTTTCATTTTCGAGTTTCAGAACCGAAGTCTTCAACTAAAAAGCTAAGTACCATGTTGGGGAAACTTTTTCTTGCTCCTTACCGATGTCAGTAAAAGTTAATAATTGCATTTCTTGTGGGAAGCAAATACCTCATAAGGATTTTCATTTGTACTGTATTCCTTGCCTAGGCCCTGACCACAACGTACCTTGCTGTTGGTTTTGTGCTAAATTTAATCAACGCACTATTAAACGTCGGTATATTTTTGCTTCTAAATATTTTGGATCACGCTTCATTTATCCAGAAATGTCGTCGGTTAGCAATGCGACTACCGGAATTCCTAAAAAATGCAAAGAAAAAGACAGAGACAGGCCGTCGAGGTCTAAAACTGATGATGACGCTTCTCCTAAGCCAGTTGCCAGTTCGCCGGTACTCAGTGAGGCGCTTTTGCAGCCCCTGATACCCGCTACTTCTGATTCGCAGGCCTCTACTGAGACCCATTCAGAGTCCTGTATGCTGCGAGATGCTTCTATTATGGAACCCGTGGATGTCTCTACCTTGGATGGGTCTGGAGCCGCTGTGCAGGCACCGGCTTCTGAGGGTGTGTTCAGGCCTACAGATTTGTATATTAGAATGACGCCATCTTCAAAACTAAGGCCAAAATCAAAATCTATGTCTAAAAAAACCAACGCCTGGGCCACATGTGCAGGCCCCTATGCCTAAAAAACAAATGATGAAAATGGCTGAAGATTTAATTACTCTGATCAGGGGTAGCCAACCCCCCCCCCCCCCACACTTCTAAGAGGCCTAGGCAAGACATTGATTATGAATCTTCTGAACAGGATTCTATTTCTTCTGACTCTTCTAATCAACAGGCTCTGTCTATACCTACTTATGAGGAGTCTGATGCAGAAGATTCCATTTCTTCTGCTTCTCTCCCTGAGGATTTTTCTTTTGGGGAAACTTTACATACCTTACAGGAACATTTCCACTGGGAAAGTCAGGATTTTTCTGAATCTAAAAAGAGACTTAGGGATTTTCTTCTTCTTCCTCAGCATAGGCCTTTGGCTATACCTCCTGCCCTAGACATTGTTGATGATGTTTTTTCAGAATCTAGTATGGCTCCTGATTCTCTGCCTCCGGCTCCTTGTAAGCCAGACAGATACTACAGGGTTCCTGACTCCCACAAATTCCTTTTCAAAAATTGTACTGCAGATCCTGAAACCATTTCACAGGGTCCCAAGGGCATTAAGGCCTCTACTGCTAAAAATCCTATCCCTTCTGATAGAGATTCCAGGGCGCTGGATAGATGAGGTAAGAAGGTTTACACTTCTGCAACCTTGGCAATCAGGGCTTTAAACTGTCAATTTCATATGCTTAAATACCAGCAGCATCTCATGGGACTGCTTGAACAGAAAATGATGTTAATTTCTGATTGTGTGGAAAATAAAGATTTACAGGATTTATTGCATTCAGCTGAACAAGTTGGAAAACATACTTTGCAATGTGGTTTTAATTCTTTGGAGGCCACTTGCAGGGCTGCTGTAACTGGCTCTGTGCTAAGAAGGCATGCTTGGGTCAAAGAGCAAACTCTGCCTGATCAAGTTAAAGCAAAATTGTTGGATGCTCCTTTACAACAGGACCGTCTCTTTGGTAATAAGGCTGAAGAAGTTTTAAAAAAGATGGAAGATAAAGCTAAATCTATGCAAACTGTGAAAGATTTCTTACAAGTGCAACCTCCAAGATTTAGTAGGCACTGGCCTACTAAAAACTGGTCCTTTCCAGTTCCTTTGAGAGCCACTCAAGTCAAACAAAGCCATTCCAAAGGCTCCAGGTTTCAGTCACAAGGGACTTTTAGAACAAAACAATGGGGTGCCTCCTCCTCCTCCAAATCTGGAAACAACAAGGCACATTCCTATGGTAAGCAGTCTCAATGACTTTCCTCTACATTTACCAAGCACTTACCTTTCAGCCATCCCTTTGGGGGGAAAACTGGCACTTCATGTAAGAAACTGGCAACTTATAACCCAGGACAAATGGGTTTTAAATGTAGTATCCCAGGGATACAGATTTCATTTCCACACGTTGCCAATCCCAAACGGATGGCCAGGCCTGCCCCCAAATCAGTGGGCAGAGGCCCAGTAGCAAGTACTGTCTCTCATGAACATGGGAGCTATTCAGCCAGTCCCAGAAGTGGAAAAGGGACACGTTTTCTATTCAAGACTTTTCCTGATACCCAGAAAGGACAAATCATGGCGTCCATTTCTTGACTTATCTACTCTAAACACATTTCTGGACATTCTAAAATTCAAGATGCTGACTCTTCAACAGTTACTTCCTATGCTAGCCAAAGATGCCTGGTTGGTAACTCTAGACTTAAGAGAGGCTTACCTGCATAATCCCAATCAGGGAATCTTGCAGAAGACACCTCTGCTTCTAAGCAGGCTATTTGCATTACCAGTTCTCTGCACTGCCCTTTGGCTTATCTATTGTGCCCAGGGTCTTCACAAAGTGGCTGGCTCCAGTAATTGCATTTTGCAGGCAAAGAAATATTCAAATATATCCATACCTGGACGATTGTCTAATTCAGGCAGAAAACAGGGACATTCTTCAAAAACATCTGGCATTTGTAAAAAAAGGTTCTAACTTGTCTAGGGTACACCATAAACGAAAAGAAATCACAACTAGTACCCTCTCAAAAAATTACATTCCTGGGTGCAAGCTTGAATACAACTGCCCAGATGGCTTACGTTACGCCAGAAAACCATATTCATTTGGTGACTTACTTCAAACAGGTGGTCACAAAAACCCTGCTATCCGCAAGACAAATTCTGCAAGCCGTGGGGTTCAGGGCCTCCTGCATTCTTCTAATTCCATATGCAAGACTGCATATGAGGAAACTTCAGTGGTACTTAAAGTCAACATTGTCACAGCCTGGAAACAATGATTCCTATCATACCTTGCTTGCAACTAGAGTTCCTATGGTGGGAACAAGGGACTGCCAGTCTCTCCACCCCCTGCTGCCCAAACCCTAACTACAGACGCATCAGACTATGCTTGGGGGGCTCATCTGGCAGGGAAGTGCATTCAGGGCAAATGGAGCCCAAATCAAATGCACCTTCATATCAATCAAAAAGAGATGCTAGCTGTACAGAATGCGCTGACAGCCTTCAAGGACTGCCTTCATCCAGGACAATTAATGATAAAGACAGACAACACCACAGTTATGTGGTACATAAGCAAGGGGGTACACACTCCTACCCCCTTTGCAGACTAGCTATGGCATTGTGGAACACAGCCTTGACCTAACAAATTCAACTACAAGCTCAATTCCTGCCAGGAAAACTGAATGCTCTGACAGACGAACTAAGCAGAAATCTCATGGACCCACACGAATGGAAACTGGAACCACGGATTTTCAACATGTTGACACTCAAATGGGGGGAGTCCAGACATAGATCTTTTTGCCTCACCCCAGAACTATCAGTTGGGCAAATTCTGCACAAGAGCTCATCGCAAAAAAAGCCTGGAAAGTGGATGTGCCATCATTCAGCTGGAAAAACCTATCAGTCTATGCCTTTCCCCCTCTGCCTTTGCTCTCCAAAGTTCTACTAAAAGTCAAACATGACAAGCCAAAAATTATTTTGATTGCTCCATACTGGCCTCGACAACACTGGTACCCACTCCTGCGCAATGTGTCACACCTTCCACCGTGGCACGTGCCTCAGACACCTTACTTACTGTCTCAGCAGAACAACCAAATTCTGCACACTCAGCTCCAGACTTTGAATCTTGCAGCATGGCTAATCACCTAAATTCACCTTTGGCATCCCTCTGCAAACCTGTGATGGATGTCATTTTGGAGGCAAGAAGGCCTAGTACTAGAAAATCTTATGCTGACAAATGGAAAATATTGTGTGCCTGGAATCAATCACAAGGGATAAGCACAACAGTGCCCAATATTTCTCAGATTTTACAGTATTTAACTGAGATGCTTCACAAGGGCCTGTCCTTTTCTTCCGTAAAAATCCATCCCTCAGCTATTTCAGCTCATTACAACACAGAACCTCCCCTTTTCTCTCATCCTCTGCTAAAGCAGTATCTCAGAGGGGCCAAAAACTTAAGACCACCCAGGAGAGCTCCGACCCCTGCCTGGGACCTCAATTTTGTATTGGAAAAACTCATTCTCCCTCCTTTCAAGCCAGCTGCTACTGTAGACCTAAAATTTTTCTCCTGGAAAACAGCTTCCCTTTTAGCAGTCACTTCAGCTAGAAGGATTTCCAAATTACAGGCTCTTATGACAGTGGAGCCTTTCATTATTTTTCATGTGGACAGGGTGTCTCTCAGGACCAATCCATCCTTCATGCCTAAGGTGGTATCCAGTGTGGCTCTTAATCAGACCATTCATTTGCCAACTTTCTTTCCCAATCCACAGAACAAGGGGAACGGATTATGCATTCATTGGATGTACACAGACAACTTAGATTTTACTTAAACAGGACAAAATCTCAAAGAAAATCTGAACAGCTACTGGTGGCATTTGCTGCAGGGGCAGAGGGAAAAGCTGTTTCAAAGCAGACTATTTCCAAATGGATAAGCCATTGTATCTGTTTCTGCTATGTGCACCATGGTAAAACTATCCCCCAGGGGATCAGATCTCATTCCACCAGGGCTGCATCTACTTCTACAGCCTTTCTCAGAGGTGTTCCTACCAGAGACATTCTGGAAGCTGCTACCTGGAGCTCAGTTCATACGTTCACCAAACATTACCATTTACCTTTCTTCTCTAAATCCAGAGCTGGCTTTGCCTCTGCTGTCCTGCAGGGCCATATAGCTGGTCCTAATGCTGTATAAATCCATCCTCCCAACCATAGCTTTGGGAATCTACCCAAATGTAATGACTGAAACAGTGAAACACTAAGAACACAGTGTACAGTTGTGTACACTTACCATAAATGTAGATGTTCGAGTTTATTCACTGTTGCAGTCCTGGTTACCCTCCCTCCAACTCCCTTTTTTTTCTCTTATTATACCTCTTCTTTCCTTTGCTATGCTTAAAAGCCTTTTTGGTGTATTTGCTTTTGTTTGGAGGTATATTTTTTGTGTTTTTAATTACTTAAATATGTGGCTCCCCATTTGGGGGCACCTGACATCTGGGGCAAGAAAAACTGATGTAATGGCGTTGGCTGCTTGTTTTATACCCCTGACGACCTGACGTCATGGAAGAAGGGACCCAAGACTTTGTTAATCAGGCCGACTGAGGGCAACCTGCCAGCAGATTACCCAAATGCAATGACTGCAACAGTGAATACACTTGTACATCTACATTTATGGTACGTGTACACAACTGTACTTTATGGATTACCTGCAAAGTGAAGGATTTAGTGTAGAAAATCCTACAGTGGTAATGTCACAGGATGATGGAACAATGAGTCTAACAAATTAAGTAGAATCAGGGAAAACAGGAAGCATCTGATTACTTGCCACATGAAGATTCTCTACAGCCTTCAGTAGGAAATGAGTACAAAAGTTCACCTGGAGTTGCACAGCAAGAGAAGGAGCAAGAAACATTGACAACTCTGACGTAGTCAGTGTTGCGTAGTGATGTTGTTGTTGTCTTTCTGCTTTTCCTGGTTAGGGGTCACCACAGCGGAACTTCGGTCCGCTAATGATTGGCAGTAGATTTTCATGAACACCGAGGTGCCAGCTCGATGTTCAACCTTCAACTAAGGCACGCCCATTTACGCATGTCTTTCGAACGCCCATCCACCCACGGTGAGGACATGCAGACTCCACACAGAAGGCACTCCCCGCACTCCAGCCGAGAATCGAACGGGAGAACCTCTTGCTGTGAGGCAGCAATGCTACTGCTGCTCCATAGACAAGTGAATTCCTATATGAAAGAGCAACAGATGATACAGGATGCAGCTGAAGAGAATATGTCACAGGAAGATGTTCAGGAACTTTTCATAGAATCCCTTCAGAAAACGGAGAGCAAAAGTAACAGTTGCTTTAATAGAGGTGGATAGACATATTAAGGTAAATGAAAAAATATTACAGAAAGTTGATGAATAAATATTACAGAAAGTCAATAAGACCCAAAATGTTAGAAGTCTGATTAAGCAAATGACCACAGTAATTACATCTTTCAACATAAATTTGAGTAATATAACAGAAGTAAATAGGCTATATTAATTTGCAGCTAAATTAATAACAGATGTTTAACTACAAAAACAAAGGGCAGTAAAGGAAAGGAATGGAAGAAATCAAATGCCACCATGCAAGTACTGAAGAGACAAAACAATAAAGCAGTTAAGACAAGAAGTGTTGCTGTTAGAAGAGTACAGAACAGGGAACAGATAAGCAAAAATACTCACAAATATAGATGTGATATTAGCAATATGCAGTATCAGAACAGATCAGAATCTATTGTGCACTATCACAAATTATAGATTAAAAATATAAGCACAGTCAGAAAAACTTAGAATATATGCTGATAAATATAAAGGAAAACTACAAAATAAGCAATTTACTGATGAACCAAAAAGTTTTTAAAGAACTGAGAAACAAGGCAAAAGGAACTGAACCCCCCCCAAAAAAAAAAAAACAAAAAAAAAAACAAATAATACATTTTGGAGAATTATCTATGGAGAAAATAAATGCAGCATAGATAGACAGACTACAAAACAAGCGTCTGGCAGCATCCCACATTCATGGTTGAAAGAGTGCTTAAAAATTTCTAAGATAAACCCTACAGTGATTGATTACAGTACAGTAGCCATGAAAGTGTCAAACCACTTCAAAATGGGTGTCATTATCTGTTGGTATTGTGCCATCATCCAAGCAGACAGACAATGCTGCTCAATGCTAGGCTCATACCTGCGTGTGCACAATAGGTATATAGGTGTGTACTAAGCTAATGGACCTGGAGCCTTTACAAGCCTAGCCCATAGGATTACCCTGGCATCGTGCCACCCAACCTTAATTCCCAGTATCTCTTTCGAGTAAAGCCACTGGAGTGATCCCTGGGGTGAATTTTCCATTTGAGAAACACAAAAGGCACACAAGTACGACAAGGTGCAAGGACTGAACCAACTGAATAAAAAAGAATCTAGTGGGATTATTAGGCTGGGTGCTTTGTTTAAGCCTGGCCTTAATGAGCTTGGTTAAATTTGGTATGAACCAATAGGAAGATGACTCTTATTATGTGTTTTATTATTTAAATGAATCATCATTTTTGTGTGTCATAGCACTGAAGAAGGCAGTACCATTGCCGAAACCGGTTTGCTCATTACTTTGGAGTTGCCACAATAAAGGATTGAATATTCTTCTAACCTCCTTTGGTGCTGGACAATTTTTGTGTTTATGTGAATTTTCTATTTCCCATCCACTCATCAAGATTTATCTTCAAGACGCCCAGTGAAGTGCTCTGCTTGACATGTATGGGAAGTCTATTCCACAACATGGGCAGTCTCTGGGTTATGAACCTGTCCCTCCAGCATGTTCTGTTGATTGTGGTAATGAGGTTGAGGTCTCTTGGAGTGTGTGGTGTGGAGGGATTGGGATTTCTTTAGATGTAGCATTTCCAACAGAGCTGTGTCAGACATGGATTTGTACGTCAAGCAGAGATTGCCTCTAAGTAGGCGATATGAGACAGAGAATAGTTGTTTTGAGTCTGTCCATATAGGACAAATGTTTAAGGCCTAGGATTCTCTTTGTGAGGTACTTTTGTGGGCTGTCCAGTTGTTGCAAGTGTTTAGTGAGGTACATGCCAAATGGGGCATTGTACTCAATGACTGGCCTAATGAATGAAGAGTAGAGGGAGACAATGACCTCTTTCTTCCTGGATGCAAAACCCTTAGTAATAAGGTGTGCCACATAGGACTTTCTGACCACAATGGCAATGTGGTGGTCAAAGGAGAGGTTGCTGTCAACCTGTGTTCCCAGATTTCTTATAATGCCTTTTGTGTTCAGTGGACTACCATCGATGTGTTAAATCATGGGAACCTGTATTTTCCCAAAGAGGATGACAACACATTTTTGGGAATTGGGCTTAAGGCCATGGTTCTGACACCATTCATTGGTCCCAGTGAGGCCTTTCTGTAGAGTGTCAACATCACTTGGGGAGTTAACTTGCAGTTGTCTGCGAACTTTTTAAGCCAGAGTCCCTTCATGTTGGCTTGGACTTCAGAGTAGTAGATACCAAACAGGAGAGGACCCAGGACTGAACCCTGTGGGACTCCACTCATGACTGGTCAGCAGTCTGACTTGGAGTCAGCTACTTTCACACCGTGGGTTCTACCCGTGAGCCAGTTTACAACCCACCTAGTGATATAGGGGTTGATGCCTAGCTTAATGAGTTTTTCTATGATTCCTGAGTGGGGAATGTTATCAGAGGCCTTGTCCAGACAAAGGTAGGCTGTATGAACCACCTTGCATTCATCCACAGGTCTGGTGAAGGATTCAAAGAAGCCGACCAAGTTGAGCAGGCAAGATCTACCCTTCACAAAACCAAACTGTGTGGCATCCAGAGTTTGGAGATTCCCTATATCCTTTTTTATTAGGTTCATGATGATGTGTTCAATAGCTTTGCATATCAGACTCCTCAGGCTAATGGGGCGATAGTTCCCAGGGTCTGTAGTCACTCCTTCTTTGTGGAGAGGGATGACTTGACCAGTGCGCCATCTGGTAGGGACAAAGCCCAAGGTGAGGCTGTGACTAAACAGGGCACACAGGTGAGGTGCCAGTTCACTCTGTAGTGCATGTAGAACACAGCCAGGGATATTGTCAGGTCCCATAGAAGCTGTATTCTTGGCCTTGCACACTGCTGTTTTAACCTGTGCAGCAGTAATACTGGGTGCCTGGCAATCTACTAGTACTGACTGGTCCCTTGGGGGGGGGGGGGGGTTAAAGTTGGCACTGAATCTGTCGGCCAGTATATTAGCAATATTTGTTGGCTCAGTATAGGTGTTACCTTTGTGCAGTAGCTCAGAGCAAATCTGGGTATTGCCATGGAGATTCTTTACATAACTATAGAAGGCCTTGTGGTTGTCTTTACTATCTGCTGAATTCTGTTTTCATAGCTAGCTTTAGAGGATTTGATGAGGGATCTCAACTTTTTGTTGAGGCTGATAAGGGAGTTTTTCCAGTCTTGGGACTTCACCTTATTCCACATCAGTTTCCTCCTCCTGTTGTAGAGTTTGTTTATGGCAGGAGACCATCAGATTGGCTTCCTTTTTTTGGAGGACAGCATCTTGGTTCTATTGGGGTATTTCGAGATCCATGCATTTGTGTACGTGTTCATACAGTACATTGGTATTTGATTTGGTGGTTATGCAACTGATCTCCATTTGCATGGGTGCCGTGAAGTTAGCCACCTCTGCTTTTAGGAGCTCAAATTTAGCTTTGGAGAAGTTTTACATGGTGGTTACCTTTGTGGGGGGGGGGTGGATTTCCAAGGTGATTAGTTTGTGGTCAGATCTAACCAGGGAGGAGTTGACTAGTGGTGTAGAGCAACAGTTGCCCATGTTAGTAATGACCAGGTCAAGGATGTTGCTACCTCTAGTGGAGGTAAGAACGAGCTGGTCCAGGGTATTGGAATTAATGAATTCCAGGAAACGAGTAAGTGTATTGGTACATGAGTAGTTTTCCCAGTTAATGGAGAGGTAGTTGAAGTTGCCCAGTATGAGAGTGTTAGATTGGACCCTAATATTCTCCACAGTGCTTAGGAAGATGGAGTGTGAGTCTTGGGACCTGGTTGGGGACCTATAGCAGGCTGCGACCTGAATCGCTGTCTTACCCAATGGTAGCTGCACCTCAAGTATCTCAGATGCGTTAAGTTGGGCTACTAGCCCGGAGGTGTGTGGATCCTTTATGAATATGGAAACACCACCGCCTTTGGAGCTTCATCCAAGTTCTGGGGCCAAAAGGTGTAATATGAGTTATAGCCTGGTAGTGCAGGGGTGCTTTCTGCTGTCTTGAACCAGGTCTCTGTTATGGCACAAATGTTGATGTTCTCCATTTTAAGGAGTGCTTCAAGAGAGTATATTTTGACATTTAGACTTCTAGCACTGAGCAGCATGACCTCAGATTGCATTTGTTTGTAGCTGTTACGGTAGTAATTTGGTCTTTGGAACACCACCTAAAAAAGCAACTATAGGGATGAAAAAAGCCTTAGTCAGTATCTGGAAGCCCAGGAGTGAAAGATGCAGGCCATCTCTGGCAAAACATTGAGGTCTGTCAATCGTCATCCCAGGCAGACAGATACTGGATCCCCTTAGAATGACACCACAAACTTAGCCAACTGTTGCAATCAATCATTTTTTTGCTTGTACTGTAGTATCATTCCGGGTGATGGTAGGATGCTGCTCAGGGCTAGGGTCATACCTGCCTGGGCTACATAATCCGAGAGCTCCTCCATATCTCTTTTCATGTATTCCAGAGAGGTACGTCTCAGGTCATTCACACCCACATGTACAATGGCAGAGTCATATTTGTACTTGTTGTTGAGGGACCTGCATGCATGCGTTATGTGGTGGATCCTGGCACCTGACAAGTAGCTGACTGGTACTTTCTCTTTATTCAACCTAGAGAGTGGGACATCAGTGTACCTCACTATCGAGTCACCTATGACTAGTGTGTTGGGCATGCTGTTTTGCCTTAGGGGCTTTGGTTGAGTGCCACACTATTTAGGAGAGTTATGTGTCTTGTGATTAATGTTGTGTTGTGGTGGTCAAGTGCTTTTCTGCCTTGGAGGTCTCTGTTATTTGGGTAGATTATTACTGAGAGCCTCCGTGAAGGTGGGTGGGTGGTTTGTGTTTTATGTGAAGGCAGTGCTGGTGTGTGTTCTGGAAGGCTACGTGTTCCATGTGGTGTGGTGTAAGTGTTGACCTTCTCCTCTTGACCAGCTATTTCGGTCTTGGCTGGAGAATGCGTGGCTTCCAATTTGGATATATGTGCATCTCTCGCAAGTCTGAGTGTTGGGAGGTAAGAGGATAGGGTTGTTGGTGTACATGAGGCAATTGCTACATTGCCTCAGGATGGCCAGGTTCACCAGGTTGATAGGAGAAAGCACAGGAAAGTGACCTTTAGACATGCCTGGAGGGGTGGGCATTAATAATAAGTACTGGAGCTGTTTCCTTGTAGAACGTTTAATGCTGGCAGCACTTTTGTGTGCTACAATAATTGCTGCAAGAAGTCTGGTAAAGTGCTAGACTAATATGCTAGTAAAAGTGCAGGAGAGGCGAGAACTAGCAGATCTAATGGGAAAAAAAATTGAAGAGCAGACTTTGGCAATGCTCAGAAGCTTGCAAACAGCCCTCGGTATAGCAAATCTGTATCTGGACTAGACTGGTTACAGGAAAGGCGAGAAGCGCAGATGCAGGCTTTTAAATCAGACAGTTGAAAGAGCTGGAAAAACTGCCCAAACGGCCAATAAACTACAATTTTCGGGCCAGAAACTACTCCTCTTGTGGTAGATAGGCTACCTTGGCTACCTAGTGCTTACCATTCCCACTGATAAGCTAGAATGCTTCCTTCCAACACAGAAAGCCTAGGGGTCTCAGAAGCTTACAAACAATGCTAGATACAGCAAATCTATATCTGGACTAGACTAGTTACAGCAAACTCTCAGCTGGAACTCAAGGAACCAGAAAAAAAAATCTTAAGAAAGACAGAACAATTTTTATGTGTCGCCTTTCTGTCCCGCCCACCTGCCGAAACATACCTTACATTTTTAGAGTTTTAAAAAGGAAGATAAGAATAAACTCCCTCTTTCCCCAACCTAAGAACAATTCAAACAAAACAAATAGCATAATGTACAGTATTAGGCATGTTTTTACTAGTAACTCTCCAGCAACCAGAAATTACAGTTATCCAGCATCTACCAATCCCCATGGGTGCTGGTTAACTGAGAGTTATGTATACACGCACATAAATATACATACATACATTGTGTATATATATATATATATATATATACATATATGTATATATATATATATATATGTATATATATATATGTATATATATATATATATATACATACACACACACACACACACATATATTTATATATATATCAAGGTGCTGTAGCACATCCCCCAAGTCTCTGTGGAGCTCCGTATGCAACAGACCCTGGACCTGACCTCGGGTGACAGGATCATGTCTGTGTGTGCCCCTGGGGGAACACCATCCCCTGAGGTGGTTCCACCTGAAGGTAGTGCAGGACTAGTAGATGAGGAGGCCCCAGGGTGGGTCCCACATGTGATGTGGCCTGGTAACATGGCCAAATGAGGTGAAAGAGTAGGTTCTGCTGGCAACTGTTCCCTAAGCATGCTATTGTGTCACTGTTATAGAACATATGTGGGTAGTAATAGTCCACACAATCCCGGATCATGTCCAACAGCATGCATAGATATCCCCCATAGCACATAATGACAGATGTGCAGCAGTCACATAGCAAACAGACCACATGCATATATGGAACCATATTGGCCCTTACAAGGGCATGCAGGTGACAATGTCAGTAACAGGCCAGCAATGATAGTGTCCACACAGGGAACATGGCTACAAACACATAGCACAAAGCATAGTACAATACGATAAATGTCCCAATGGTAGGTACGCTGTAGCCATACCTATTGAGTTGTGTGAACAGTTTGTTGTTGCAGATATGGTAGGGGGGAGACAGAGATGTGCATTAAGAACTATGGTAACCTTGCTGTATGAGTTGCTCAGATGTATTTCCATCTTTGTCTTTCAGGCAAGATGTCACACGGCAGGTTAACTGTGTAGTCAGTGGACGAAAATGAGGTCATTATCAACCACCTGGTACAGCACTACCAGGTGCTGTTTGGAAGGAGAGCCCATGAGCAGCAGGAGTGGACCGCCCTGTGGAACGATCTAGTCCACAGGATCAATAATGTTGGCCTGCATAACTGCAGTTATGAGCAGGTCCGGCATCATTACAGCAACCTGCTTCACAATGCCCGCTGGTGTGTTGCTGCAGTCCAGGGGGATCACCTCGCAACAGGAGGGCTCATGCCATCCATCCCCCCTGACACGTGTTGAGGAGCTCCTCGCCAGCCTCATGGCACCTGCCCGCCCGCACATGCAACAACTGGCGGAGACCATAGTGGAGTTGGGTGCCACCCACACACCCGCTGAGGATCATGCAGATAAGGCCGCAGGGCACATCAGTAGACCACTGTTGCTTATCCATCTGCATCTGTACAGGTAGATCATGCGTATGTGAGATGACATATATATATATATAGTCTGTTGCTGCATAGTAGTAATAAACAGATGTGCATAAGCTGTAGTATTGTGGACTTGTACTGTTGATGTACTGTAATGCTGCACCCACCGTGTGCCAATGCCACAGCTGTGGCTACTGACATCACATCTCTCACACTCTTATGCAAGTCCCTCTGGTATACCACCAAGGCAGCAGCATGTAGATGTTGAGTATGGTTTATGTTTATGCTTGGCGATACACCGGTTATGTAATGGCTATGCTATATTCCATTAACACATCTAACACACCTACCCATAATGCATGCCATACATGTTCACTTATTGTTGCTGTTAACTGCAGTGCATCACAGTGGTGACCATGATGATGTATCTGCAGGGTATGTCAGACACCTGCAATATAACTAACATCCTGTCATTACAAAATGTGTCCACAGGGATGAACATAATGGTGGGACAAATGTCCTACAGTAGGGACATGTGTGAAACATCACCGTTATACAATGCTACAACAGTGTATATACCAGTATTACAATGGCAACTTTTACAGATCTACACTACGGCATATCATAATACAGCGGTCCACAAGCCCTAAAATCTGCAATGTGGTCCCAACATGAGCAATGACTGTGTAATAAGGAATCGTAGGTTAGGGCAGCAAATATGGGGAATACATACCTTCACACTGGAAGCATATGTGTGCATACACTCCAGATAAAATATAGTGGAAGCAGCTGTTGAGGTACTGACTGCATGCATTTGTCATGGATATGCACCTTTCAGCAAGTACATGTCCCCAATGTCACACCACGTATTGGTGTGCTGTCCAAGACATTTGGCCATCAAATGTGCACACTTACACGCAACAGAGGCAGGCGTGGCTTGCACACATCTTACATGACATGGCGTGGGCCCTATACCCAGCAGGTAGCACCCATGAGCTGGACATGTAGCCATACCTCACCATTGCATATGCCATGGCAAACTGTGCATACAGTCATTTATGTGGCAAGGATATATGGGAAATCCTTCTACGTGGCACACCTCATCACAAAAGGTTTCTCATCCAGAAAAAAAGAGGTAATTGTTCCCCTCTACTCATCACTTATTAGACCCATTACAGAGTACAACGCCCGTTTTGGTATATACCTCACAAGACATCTACAACAACTGGAAAGGCCTCACAAAGAGGATTTACCAGCCTCAAACAGATGCCCTACGCAGACCGTCTCATAAAACTTCAACTTTACTCTGTCGCGTATCGCCTACTCAGAGGCGATCTCTGCCTAACATACAAAGCTATGTCAAACCCAGAGCTGTTGGACATGCTCCACATAAAGAAATCCCAATCCCTCTGAGCTACATGCTCTAGGGACCTAAACCTTGTCACCACAGTAAACAGAACATGCTGGAGGGATAGATTCCTGTCTCAGAGACTTCCCATACTCTGGAACAAACTATCTATCTATATCAAACAAAGCTCCTCATTTGCACTCTTCAAGAAAAATCTTGATGATTGGATGGGAGATAGGAAATTCACCCCGGGGATCATTTCTGTGGCTCTGCTTGACAGGGGCACAGGAAAATAATTTTCATGGGTGGGAAAAGCCAGGGTACCGTTTGGCTAGGCGTATATAGGCCCTAGGGCCAATAGCCTAGTACCTACCTATGAACCTATGTAGGAAATAAACAGATGGCCATCCAAAACTAATGATGTCACATGTAGCAAACTGGTCATGCAGGCTGCCCAGTAACATGCCACAACACTGAGGGGGGTTGCAGGAATGTCTAGCAAGTACTGGCTATGAATGTCCCATGTCAGCAATTGCCTGTATTCTGCAAGCATGTGGCCTATGGGTTAGGGTAATCACATCTGACAGTTGTACCACAGGAAACATCAGCCAGGCCTCTCTACAGGTAGTGTATGCATAACAGAAGAGGTTCCCAAAAGTCATGCGTTGCAGTGTGTACTGGTGTACCACGACCACATTGGAAACCTACAGACAGTATCACGTAAGATACATGTGCTGCACAACCAACGCCTCACCCCACCTCAGGCCCACCATCCCCATCTGTACTGTGCCGGTGCCAGTGTACATCTGTATGTTTGCCATTCATTAGCTGGGACTAAGCTGTTACATATGGTGTTCAGTGTTTGGGACACTGCAAACTGACACGTGTAGGCCATAGTTGTCAAACATCTGCAAAAAGGCTGAAGGTGGGGAGGGGTGTCATCATGACACAACAGTACACTGCAGCAGGGATCCAAAGGATGCTACGAATGGCTGTATCTGCGCACAGTCAGGGTCAGGAACTGTGGCAGACATAACCCTGACTCCACAGCAATAGTGACGGCAGTGTGTGAACTCCAAGTGATGTGCACGTGAGATAACCTTGCAGTCATGCAGGGTTGGGGGACATGTGTAAGGCAGACTGACCAAATACTGGCAAATACAGATGGCCCATGCTAATACACCCCTGCCAGGAATAGTGACTGTGTAGTACACATAACAGTAGGTGCAACAAACCGTCATGATAAGGGCGTGTACACATATCCACCCATGAAGTGTATGCATCGCGGTCAGCATCAGCACACCTAACACATTTGTTAGACACAGCATTTAAATGTACAGGACATATGTCACATATCAGGATCATGTAATGTTAACATGTGCAGTGATGTGGTCCCATGGCATATCAAGGAAGAGTGCGTCATATCAATAAGGGTGTGTACACTCCTCAGAGCCACGGTAAGGTTTGACAGTTGTCAGTGTAATAGTATTGTATTGGTCATACATGCACCGCTGATGTTGAGATCTGTAAATCAGACATCAGGCATTCACAAATGACATATGTCTACATATCATCCCAGGTATGTGTCGGACAAACACATAAGGGCTGTCAGCATTAGAGCAGACATGACTGACAAATTAATACACATATAGCAATGGTGTGTACACCTGTGAGGTATGGTGCACAGTACATGGCAGGGTGCAGAACAGGTGCACAGCAATACTGTATACATGGGTGCAGTGTTTTCCAGGGGAAGGGGCATCACCTACTAACACAGCCCATGCATCACACACACGTATACTGTTGCTAGCATGGATTGCCTATAGCTGCACTGCATGCTGTTGAGTACCATATGTTATGCATGTTGACAGATGGGTAATGGGGGATCTGTGTGTGCTATCTTTGTGCAACCTTACCTGTAGGTGTGTGTGGGGGGTTATTTTGTCTGTAAGTGCAATCTGGTGGAGTGGAGGGGGGTTGATGCATTTAAGATGTGTAAGTGCACGTGTGTGTGTTTGTGTGGGTGTCCATGTATGCACATGTGTGATTGTGGGGTTGTTCATACATCAGTACTTCCCTTTGGAATTGTGCAGTACATGGACTGACACATGAGGCACCAGGAATACTTGTCTGATATGTAAACACAGAACAGCTGAAAGTATAATAAGGTCTGTAACATGGAACATGCATTGGGAGGGAAACTAGACACCAGGTTTACTGTTAAAACTGCAATCAGCAGAAAGGTGAACGACTACCCACGTATGCAGCACTACAGATGCATTGGGGAATTACTAGACAGCACCATGGAGTGTATCTATATATTACTGTTGTCCACATAATAAGTTGATTGAGCAGCAGATCTTGCATCAACTGAGCAATAGTTACATATGGCACTCCAGTGCGTGACATTATGGACTGAACATAGTAGCCCCTAACATATGTGGGCCAAGCTCACAATGTCTGGACATACCCTAGGTAAACACTGGATGACAGCAGTGAGGCCTTGTAAAACCTATTCCAATCAAGTCAAGGAGGTAATGGAGTAACAGGTCTTGTGTTGTGATCACTTGTCTAGGCATTTAGGAGAATGATGCATTAATGAGTGGTATTAATGAATATATGTTGCCAAGTGTGTTGCAGGATGGGGAACTTACGTGAATAAACATGGGACTGTCTGTAAAGTCAGGGACTGGTAGGTATTATGGTGGAATTGCATGGTGTGTGTGTGTGTGTGTGTGTGTGTGTGTGTGTGTGTGTGTGTGTGTGTGTGTGTAAGTGTACTGTTATGCAATGCCTACATGTCTTAAAGTGCATTTCTTGTTTTCCCCTCACAGGTGGCGAGGTGGTTCAATGTCCCTTCTGCATGCAGTCTGATGTTGGTGTCCATACAGACACTGAAAATGATGATAGAACTGTTGAGGCACAGGTGTTGTCAGAAGCCAAAACTGTGTCGTCGTTTGACATTCCCCTGTTATCCACCCCAACCCCGCACACAGTCACAATGCCTATAGATACCTCATCACCAGTGGCTATAGCAGAGGGACAGTTGGCACTTGGTGGCAGTGCATAGGAGAGTGTGGCATCTATGCCTGCTGTGTCTGGACACAGCAGGCATAGCTTGATGTACAGTAGGACATCACATAGGCAGAGGTACCAGGGTGCTCAGGGGAGGGCGTTGGTCATCATGCTCCTGGCAGAAGTGCCACAACTGGTACCACCAGACACATGTTTCAGACTGTCATGGGGGCGCAGGCACTTATGGAACTGTACACCAGACAGGTTCTGAGGCTGCAGAGGGCTTCTCTCTCATCTGTAAGTGACAACTTCCATGAGCTTGCAGGTGCCCTCCGTGATGATACCGAGGTCATGGATAGATGGTTGGGTGAGATGGTGGGCCTCTTCGACCATGGATTGTCCGTGCTAGAACATGTGGTGGGAGTGGGGCGACGGCCTCATGGACGTAGGCCAGCAAAACCAACAGCAGACGGTCAACTTGGACTTGCAAGTACCAGCCCCAGCACTGCAGGGGGGAGCTGTCCACTCCACACCACACCACAGCAGGCCACATGCATGTGGCCCTGACCAGTCCCAGGAGGGACCTGGTTCCAGTGGACATCTGTCATCATCGGGGAGAGTAGCACATCAAGTCCTGTACATGGACATGCCCATGGGACCCCTAGCAGGCACAGTCCGCATGTCCATGGCCTGAAGCGGTGAACTGCACACCCTGCCAGGTATGGCCTGCAGCTGTCCAAGAAACACCTGTATAGGGCAGCCACATGGCAGAATTGTGTGCATGCATACTCACACACTATACAAACACACCTAGGGCAACCCCATACCTACACACACCACATCACCACTCCCATTTCAGTGAATTACACCCCTCACCCACACACATGGTGTCAAACATATGGCCCACCCTCGGTCTTTGGCAAACCAACAACACACCCTGTGTATATGATGATATCTGTGCCACATCCCTTTCATCCATAACATCGATGGAGGGACAGGCTAATATGGTTCTGATGCACATGGTGACTGTACTACAGTGTACCAATGTACTGCTGTGTAACATGTCAACAGTAATGTTTAATGTTTACTAGTCAGGTAGTGTAGCTGTCACTGCCATGATGCATTATAGCTGTTAGTAACACTGGGTGATTGTGGTCTCCATAATGTTATCCGTTTGTGTTGTAGGTGTACATGTGTGAGCAGGAGGATGGTCTGCAGTCATATCTCACAAGGGGTAGGGCACTGTGGGGACAACATGACTGTGACATATCCTGGGTATAGTTGAACACATTTTACAGGTCTGTATAACAGTTACTGCCTGTGCCACATAGACATGTGACACCCTGGGACATGTATAATCAGCAACCTGAAGTAGATCCCTCCACATACATGCACACACTTACTTGGCAGCACTGGGACTAGACCCCTACCTAGGTATGTAGTGCTACTGATGTGTGTGTCTTTCATTGCACACACCACACAGTGTTTAGGATGAGGTGTGTTCCAGGTTACGTTTCATGCATAACATCCCCAGGCATGCAAAGTATGGTAATGGGGGATGTAATGGTTGTATATGGACAATACATAGTGTGACATATCATCATATACACATTAACAGACACATAACAGGCAGGCGCATCTGAGACACCTAGGGCTATCAGTGCTAACTAACTTGTCAGTGTGTCCAGTGCGTTACAGGTAGGCTGCACACAGCACATGCATAACAGGGCTGAATTGTGTTATCAGTTACCTGTATGGTTGATGGTGACAATGATGACTATACAATGGTACATGGGGCATGTACTGGGGGTACCATGGTGTAACGACAGTGTACACAGCACCCACACCCCACTGTGGATATTGTACACACTGGAACCCATGATGACACTCTGACATACCCACCATCACACATTGACCAGGACTGTCAAACAACCCATTGTCCATCCCAACAGTGGTACTACAGGGATATGCATCTAATGCACATGCCACAGGCATAGTAGGGTGATGCATTGTCATGCCTCTCCTATGGACAGCAACATCACTATCCATAATACTGTGTAGCAATGCATATTGTAATAGGAGTATGTGGCCTCGGAATGCTGTACCTACAGATATACACACATGCACCCATACACACACTTTCCAGAACTCAGTGGGTATGCCATGCCTATCAGCCCATTAGTACAACAGTGTTGTGCTGATACTGCAGGGCTCAGGTAGCCTTTAGGCAGAGAAGCGTAACAGGGTACATGTAATGTTCGGTACAGCAGCAGCAGCCACATCTAACTATGGCAATGGGTGTTGCGGTGGGTGTGAAGGCCCTCATGGTATTCCCAACTACAGGTGTACTAACACACAGACACTGATATCCTCAGTAATACACACATACACATCTGTCAGTACTGGAGCAGGTGGTCATAGGTGTGTACCTGTCTATTGTCCATGGAGAGACAGGAAGTGTAGGGGATGTGTGTACAGTGATATCATGCCACCTGCCATGTGCCAGCAGGCAATCTATCTACAGACACCACTGTGGTGACCCTCATGGTGAGAGTGACATGCATCAGCCAATCCTCTGGGTGCCTCCTGCAAATGGCCAGTGAGGTGATCCAGTTGACATGTATGCAACATGCATTACAAACCATGGTTTGTGTCTGTGTTGGAGACCTGTACCCAAGCATGTTCTGTTGACTGTGGTAGTGTAGTGGAGGGACCCATGACATGTAGTGCGTAAAGGGTGTTGTGTCCTATCTGTGCTAGTTATGACACAGCTGGGCAGACATGTCAGTGTTAGTCAAGCATAGGTTGCCTGTACGTATCCAAGCTGGATACCTGCCATCTGGACATTTGTACAGGGACTGACAGACATCAGCTGGTCAACTAGCTATGCAGTAGGATGAATGTGTTGACAGGTAGACGTCTGACACCAATATGTATGCCATTACTACATGTTGACAGCCCTCATTGACATGTGCTGTACAGACAGTAGTCTACAGTTAATTTCCACATGTCAGATCATTATCCAGTAGGGGATATATTCTGTGACACAGTTCATGCTCCAGGAACATGACAGTGAGGATTCAGAGTCCATCTATGCATGCAGGGGTGCTTAAATTAGCAATCTACTCTTGCTTGGGAAAGCACTGTCAACATTAGTAACGGCATGATACTCTACATGCCAGCGTGACGGCACCTTACCTGGGATACTACCCTTATATGCAATACATTCACATAGATAAGAGTGATGTACAGGTCTTATATACTTAAGTGTCCCAGACATGACACTCACACCCCTTGGTGCTGTAATGACAGCACATAGATGCATGTTATCTACATGGCAGTACATACACTTATTACAGATGTCATTACCATGCTAGGTTATCAGACTGGGATGTGAGCATTGGTTACCAGGGCTGAGCCATGCTTAGCGGGTGTCAGCATTGCTGCAGTATAACATCTAAGCAC